>NC_050444.1:167135081-167435081 GCF_903995425.1 Onychomys torridus
ATCTTTCCTGTGTGACCAGTGAGCTGGTCTGGTCTTGTTGCTTTTGTTTCTTTTTGGCCCTTCCCACCTTTTTCTCACTTCTTGGGGAGAGCACCATCCTACCCTGTTCTGGCTCTTGTAACCTCTTGCCTGGATCATCCCCATGGTCCACAGCTATTGACAGTTTAGTAGTTCCTGGGTAACCTAGCAATGTCACCTGGTCTCCTCACCCACAGGGCAGTGTGCCTCCTGTCATGGCCTTCCACCTTGGCTCCTTGGGCTTTCTGACCCCATTCAACTTTGAGAACTTCCAATCCCAAGTGAATCAGGTGATAGAGGGTAAGTTGGAATGTTCTCGATCTCACAAAACAGCTCAGGCTTTCCCTCCTTCTTGGTTAGGTTTTTATTGATGCTGTTTTTGTTTTTCAATTTTATGTGTATGATTATTTTGCCTACAAGTATGTCTGTTATACACATGTATGCTTTATGTCCATGGAGGTGTAGAATCCTCTGGGACTGGAGTTATAGATGGTTGTGATCCATCATGTGGGAGCTAGGAATTGAAACTGGGTCTTTTTAAAATCAGCCAGTGCTCTTAACCACTGAGCCATGTCTCCAGCCCTCTTGGTTATTGTTGTTGGGTTTTTTGTTTTGTTTTTAATATTTTTATTTAATGATGCAGTTTCAAGATTTGGGGATTTCTAAATTGCAGATCTTTCAAACACTCCTTACTAAAGTGGGAAATCTGGCAGCACATAGGCTGCTCAGGGTTGCTTTGGTGAAAGACACTGAAGGTCACTGACATAGGAACATAAAGGAGAAGGGTCCCAGCTTCCTTGGAGGTGGCCCCAGCCTCCCTGAGCTGGATCCTGCTGACCCCAGGGAATGCCGCTGTTATCCTGAGGAGCCGGCTGAAGGTCAGGGTGGTGAAAGAGCTCAGAGACAAGAAGATAGCCATCCATAATGGCCTCAGTGAGAACGGCCTGGACACAGAGGGCGGAAAGCAGGCCATGCAGTACCAGGTCTGTGGAGAAGTCCCCAGCTAACTAACCTCACCTCCCAAGGAGGGGATCAGGGTGGGATGAACTCGGGACTGGAATCCCTGACAACAGGATAAGAAACTTGTGGTAAGCCTTAACTGCGTATGGTAGAGCCATGACCTCTGAGTGCAGTGCATGGCCTTGCCATCTCTTCCAGGTCTTGAATGAAGTGGTGATAGACAGAGGCCCCTCCTCATACCTGTCGAACGTAGATGTCTACCTGGATGGACACCTTATCACCACTGTGCAGGGCGATGGTAAGGCCCATGTTGCACCTGGGGACCCGAGAATCCCACATGGGCCCAAGAGTGATGCCTACACCCTGTCCCTGCCAGGAGTGATCGTGTCCACCCCGACGGGCAGCACAGCATATGCAGCTGCAGCCGGGGCTTCCATGGTCCACCCCAACGTGCCGGCCATCATGGTTACACCCATCTGCCCCCACTCGCTGTCATTCCGGCCCATCGTGGTCCCCGCAGGGGTCGAGCTGAAGGTCAGAGCAGTCTCCCTGTATCTCCTCTGGTCTGTGAATCTTTTGACCCTGAGCCAGCAGAAAGCAGTTGCACCTGCCACCTCCAAAAGGTCCACTTCCCAGCACCCTCATATGTCAGCCCTACCTCTTCATGGTCTCTGGTGACACAGAGAGCTGGCCAGCCCTCCATGCAGGGCCCTCGGTTGCAAGAAGTAGGGATGGTCCATTGGGAGGGAATGGCATAAGTGTCTCCATGTGATGAAAGACCTCTGATTAGTGTCCTCCACAAAGCCTCTGACCTGGTCTCTGGCTGATCTCTGAGTGCCCAGCCTCAGCCTCATTTTTCTCTAACCTCCATCACAGGCCACTCAAGCTAGTTTGTTACTAATATGAGTTCTAATGGCTATATTTTTAGGAGGTAGCAACTACTCTTAAAGCAACAAAATGTGTCTAAAGTTGTACCCTGCAGGAACTCAGGAGGACCCAGAGTGAGCTGGAAATACACCCTTCATGCTTAGAGCCCACTTTTGTTCCTGTTTCACCCCTTTAGATTATGCTGTCACCGGAAGCCAGGAACACTGCATGGGTGTCTTTTGATGGACGGAAGAGGCAGGAAATACGCCATGGAGACAGGTGTGGGGCTGCAATGCAGGACATGGGCTGACCTTGTCTTCTATCATGTGGTATTAATCACTAGTGGGTGGCCTATTACAAAGCATGGTCATGTATCGATGCAGTAGGCTTGTAGCAAGGCCCTGTCCCTCGGTTCTTGTCATACACCCAGAGACAGGCCTGGTCTCATCTAGGGGAGTCACCTCCAGCAAGGCTACGGTACTGCCTATGGCTTGCAGCACCTGAAGATGAAAGGGCCACAGCCAGCCATCAGCCCACTCACTGCACAGCCTCAGAAATAGCACGTGCACTGACTTAGCTAGCCCCTTCATCTTCCTGGATGTGTGGGTGTGCTGCCTAACAGTTAAAGTGGCCTATCACAGGATCTAGGATAGGCCAGCAGAGCTGCTTATCTATTTGTCTGGTCATTCACCAATCCCCACCCTGCCTCACCTCAGGAGAAGTTGCCCAGACCCCTGGGAATCAAACCTGGAGTCAGGTTATCAGTACAGTGACAGCAGGGGCAGAGCCTGTGTCTGTGTACCCCTCAGGATCCAAAGTGGCTGCTTGCATTAGGACACAGTGAGGCCCTGGGAGAGGGCTTTGGCCTAAGGAGGACAGTTTGTCACTTGAAAAAGTACCTGGCTTACCCAAACATATTTCTGTTTCCCTTCAAAGCATCAGCATTACCACCTCCTGCTACCCGCTGCCCTCTATCTGTGTGTGTGACCCTGTGAGTGACTGGTTTGAGAGCCTTGCCCAGTGTCTGCACTGGAATGTTCGAAAGAAGCAAGCTCACTTCCCAGAGGATGAGGATGAGGACCAGGACGAGGAGGACAGCTAGGCCTCACTTCCCAGCCTCCAACCTGAGCCCTCAAGCCCTTGGGGGCCTTCCTTCTCTTGCTCTCCTGCTGGCCTTCTGGCTGACCTAGCCTTGACAAACCACATGGCTTTCCAGGCATCTGTGTTCTGCCTGCCTTGCTGGGAGAGCTTGGGTCTGCCTTTTGAAGAACAGATCAGCTTTTTAATGTTTTTAAACCTCTTTTTCATTTCTAAAGAAGCAAAATGAGAACTGGGTTGGGTGTCCTACATCTCTCCCATGGGCCCCCTGAGATCCCAGGTCAGGAATTCCCATAAATCAGTCTGTTGAAATTCTGAGGGGTCAGAATGAATTGACCTTCCCTTGGATACTGAAATAAATGTCTCAGCCAGAACTCCTCCGTTAGCTGCAGTGTTTCTCCCCAGGACCTGTACCTCCCCCACAACTCTCGGGGGTCACCTGGCAGCCTTGCTAGGGGTTGGCAAGGTGTGTGATGGCTAGGTGTCTCTGGGTCTGGCCCAAGGCCTCTGACTCCTTCCAGAGCAGACAGAGGCAACACCTTGCACAGCCATCCAGCAGCATCACATTCCTCAGTAGCAGGGCAGCAGCTCCTGAGACATTTGAAGTCCTGTGTACACTTTTTAGAGGTTATTTTAAACTTTCTGAAGTGATTATGTACATATTTTCTTGTACACGCTTTGTGAAGATTTAGAGGGGACTGCCTGTTGTCCAGTGTTTACATTGGGTCCAGGACGGGTCTGTGTTTCCACTCTTCCCTTACACAGTGGCCACAAGGGTTTTGAGACCAACTCACTATTGACATCAGGCTTGTGGGCCTGCCCTCCTCCTTCCACGAGAGTCTTAGATTTGCATCTGAGCAGCAGCCATTTGGAGCCCTATATGCAGCGCATGTATGTAACCCAAGTAACACACATGGATGCCACACAGGCCCTGGAGCCTTTGTGGAGTCAGTGGTCAGCCAAGGTGCCTCAGTTAGGAATCTGCTTTCAATTTTGTCTTCACCTCTTACAGCAGCAGTAGGGAGGGAGGACTGCCCATTCTGGCTTCCAGGATGAAGTCCGGTTTCTGTCTCATGCTGCTGGAAAGGGTTTGCCAGCTTCTATAGCGCTGACCACACTGAGCTTTCTTCTACCCGTTAAAGTCAGGACCTACAAGGCTCTTGTTGACACAACTCAACAATGGAGCCCTAAGATGTCTGGCTTCAGTGCTGTTAGGCTGTGGTAGCTTGTCCCCAAGATCTGTGCTGTTCATCTGTGATTCTGAGCACAGTAGGCCTCTGCTGTGACCCAGAGGAGAGCAGGGTCTGGAGTGTGGGTCACGCATCTAAAAGGCAAGTGTTGACAAGCCTAGAAACAGCTGCTACCAGACTGATCTAGAACACATGGAGTTTTCACATAAATTCTTAATGTTTCATATTAATATCTTAAAATTTGTTAATTGTTAATGAAGGCCTTATTACTATTTTCAGATTCTTTCAATAAATAAACTTGTTTTAAAAAAAAATAGGTTAAGTAGCAGCTTTCTCTGTCTCTTTGTAACCAATTCCAAGTCTCAAGGGCATCCAGCATAGTCTCCAGAGGCCACCCTATCCACAAGAGAAACCCTTGCCCTCACTGATAGCACCATGATTCTGGGTTGGCCAGATGCCCACCCTAATGCAATATAGCATGGTATCTTAGCGGGGAGGGGTACAGCCACCTCTGCAGAGAGAAGGTCACATGTAGTACCCAAAGCTAGCATAGAAAAGTAACTACCAAGGCCAAAGACCATGGCCATCAACCTCTCAGGTGTAGTGTCCTCAAGTCAGGCTGCACTGTCATCAGGAAAAGCACTGAGACCAAAGTGGAAGTGAGTCCCAGTGCTGCAAGGGGGTGAGGGAAGCCACCCGACCCTCACCCACCATCCATCCAAATACCTAGTCTAGGTTGAGGTAGCTGCAAGCCAGGCAAACCTCTACCAGTCCTAGCAGCCTGGATGTAGTGGGCACTGCATTCCAGTCTACTGCCTGTGTGTCAAGAGCTTGTTAAGTACTAGAAAACTATGACCCCTGCGGTGCCTGCCTCTATACAGACTTGCCTAGGTCCCAGCATGGTTCTCAAGACAAGCAGGCCTGTGCTGAGCAAACGGCCAGCGAGTTGCCCTTATACACCCACCTTGTAGGCCAGCCCAGGCCTCAGGTAGTCATTACCTGCTCTGTTTAGGTTCCCTTTGCTTGTTAGGACAATGACAGTGTCAAGACTCTCAGGTTCACTTCTAGTTAGGTCCACATACCTTTTACCTCCCTACCAAACTGCCATGAGTACTGACTCTGAGGGTGCTAATCACAAATAGTAGTCAGAAGGACTCAGGAACCCACTGACAGCAAGAATGGCTGTTGTTTGCTGGAACATACCCAGTACCTGGGGCCTCACCTTGTGAAGTGAAGGGTCTCTCCTAGCAGGGTGCCAGTGTTCCTCAAACTCATTGTATGTGACAGCCCCACATTACCCAGGACCCATAACTCAGTCTCCTTGTCCAGAGCCTGCATCCCTTCCATGGCCTAAAGGACACTTGGAGGCTGAGAGACAGACCCAGCACTGCCCAAAGACTCTAAGCCAAAGAGGTGGCTCATCAGAAGTGTTAGAGACCTGCTCCCAGGGCCATCCACACTCCTGCCAATGGCTGTTGACCTTGGACCCTTGGCCTTCTTTGCTTTGAGAAGCAAAGGTATGAGAGGAGAGAGCTGAGAGAGGGATCACACCAGCCCTTTAGACATTGCTGGAGGCCTAGGCATGGTGTCCAAGCAACACCCAGTGTTTATTTAATCCCATGCATAACTTTAACCCCAGCACTTGGGAGGTACAGGCAGTCAGATCTCTGTGAGTTCGAGGTCAGTCTGCCTGGTCTAGAGTGACTTCCAGGACAGCCAAAGCTACACCCAGAAATCCTGTCTTGAAAAAACAAAACCCAGCTGGTGGTGGTGGCACATGCCTTTGATCCCAGCACTAGGCAGGCAGAGGCAGAACGGATCTCTGTGAGTTCGAGACCAGCCTGGTCTACAGAGAGAGTTCCAGGAAAGCCAGGACTGTTACACAGAGAAAACCTGTCTTGAAAAACCAAAAATAATTAATTAATTTTTAAGAAAGAAAAAACAAAACCCAAAACAAAGTAATATGTAATCTAAGTGTTAATATTAATAATTAAGATTGGAATAATGGCCTGGATGTGGTGGCACATACCTGTAATCATAGCACTTGGGAGGTTGGAGACAGGAGGATCATGAGTTCAAAGTCATCTTCAGGCATATAGCAAGTTCAAGACAAGTTCTGGGCTATATAAGAACCACTTTCAATGGGCTGCAGAGATGGCTCAGAGGTTAAAGAGCACTGGCTGGCTGCTCCTCCAGAGGTCCTGAGTTCAGTTCCCAGCAATCACATGGTGGCTCGCAACCATCTACAATGAGATCTGGTGCCCTCTTCTGGCCTATAGGCAGAACACTGTATACATAATAAATGAATAAATAAATAAATCCTTTATTTTAAAAAAAAGTGTTTGCCATGATGATTGGTCAGTCTTATTTAAAAAAAAAAAAAAAGAACCACTTTCCAAAACAACTAAAGAAGAAACTCATGGTTGCCAATGGGAGACATCTAACAGATTCAATCTTTATTAGCTGGAAAAGCCAAGAAAATTGACACAACTTTTGGATTTACTGCTTCTCAAATTCTGATGCTGTAGAAGGACACAAATGTCTGATTTTCTGACATAGCGTGATCACAATAAAAGGGTAGTGAGGAGCACTAGAGTGTTCGGCTGTGCTCAGTACTGAGCCCAAATAAGAACAGACCCAAGCTGGTCCTATCACCCACTCCCCTTGAGGGCTGCCTCCTGGTTCAGGGCAGAAGTCTTACCCTTGGGAACTGCCTGCTTCCTAATATTTGAAGGTCAGCAGCCTGGCCTCCTAGAACATTACCTGAGGCATAGCCTCATTCCTTCCCTGCTGTCTGCCTCCAAGAGAAATCCTGTCACCTCTGTGTAGAGGGAAAGCAGCAAGATACCAGAGGTCAAGTCAATACCTGAGCTGGCTTGGAGAAGAGTGTTTACCTAACATTCAAGAACACCTGGGTTCTATCCCCAGAACTGTATAAACTAGGAATGGTGCCCCAAACCTGTAATCCTAGCACTCAAGAGGTTTGGGGAGGAAAATCAGTAATTCAGGGTCATCCTTAGCTACATAAGAAGATTGAGAGCTGGGTGGTGGCAGTACACCTTTAGTCACAGCAATCCAGAAGCAGAGGTGGGTGGGTCTCAGTGAGTTCAAGGCCACCCTGGTCTACAAAGTGAGTTCCAGGACAGCCAGGACTGTTCACAGAGAAACCCTGTCTTGAAAAAAAAAAAAAAAAAAGATTGAGAGGCTAGCCTGTGCTACATGAGACTGTCTCTCTCTCTCTCTCTCTCTCTCTCTCTCTCTCTCTCTCTCTCAAAGATTTATTTACTTATTATGTATACAGTGTTCTGTCTGCACACATGCACGCATGCCCTCAGGCCAGAAGAGGGTGCCAGATCTCATTACAGGTGGTTGTGAGCCACCTTGTGGTTGCTGGGAATTGAACTCAGGACCTCTGGAAGAACAGCCAGTGCTCTTAACCTCTGAGCCATCTCTCCAGCCCCAAGAGAGAGACACTCTCTTAAAACAGGTATACATATAAATAAGCACTCTACCATGAGCTACATTCTCAGTCTTGTTTTTGCTTTTTGAAACAGGGTATCACTAAGTTTCCCAGACTGGCCTTGAATTCACTCTGTGGTTCAGGCAAGCCTTAAACTTGTGACCCTCCTGCCTCAACCACCCAAGTAGCTGGGAATACAGCCCTGGGGCACCAAGCCCAGCTTTAAAAAACAAAAACAAAAACAAACAAACAAACAAAAAAAAAAAACAGCTAAAGAAATTTAAAATGAAAGCATTAAGATCTTTATAGTCCAATTATCAAAGAGGTTTAAAACAGACATTTTTTTTTCTTTGTAAGTTAGGAATCTGTATCTGGGAGATACAGGCCTTGGCAGATTTCAAGATCTGAGAAATCTGTAAATGGTTTTTTTTTTGAGACAGGGTTTCTCTGTGTAGTTTTGGTGCCTGTCCTGGATCTTGCTCTGTAGCCCAGGCTGGCCTGGAACTCACAGAGATCTGCCTGCTTCTGCCTCCTGAGTGCTGGGATTACAGGCATGCGCCACCACCGTCCAGCTCTGCAAAGTAAGTTTAGGCAACATAGAGTTGCCTTCTAAATGTTCAGGGGGTTCTGTAGCAGTAAAGAATCATTTCGGGTTGGGGATTTAGCTTAGTGGTAGAGCGCTTGCCGGGTGGTAGTGTGTCGCGCCCGCCTCGACCAGCAAGGAAGACGCGGCACAGGGATCCTTCTCATCATAGTTTATTTAATTATTTGATTAATTGCATTGTGTCTCTCTCCTGGGGCAAGCCTCTCCCAGCACCTAAGTAGGGCTGGGCTGCCAACCCCAAGCAGCCACGTGGGCACTGTCCACAGGTTCACGCATATGCCAGCAACACACAAATCCAGCCATAGCCAAATAAGGAACTGTTTACCATAAAGAGTGTTTGCCATCGGGAAGGCAGAGGGTAGAAGCCAGAGCCATCTTTAGGGTGCGGCTACACGCGGCTCTCTACAGTTTCCCCCTTTTTGTTTTACAAAGCAACAGGCAAGAGTAGAGGTCTGATCTCTGCTAAAATGGAACATGTACTAATGTTTGTCCAGGCGTCGTCCACCCAGAGAACATTAGACCCGTCCGATACCCTTTTCACAGAGGTGGGAGTTAGGGTACCAACCCACATGCAATCAGACTTGCTCTTCTTGAGGTCAGTGTATCATAACCTCAAGTGCAGTGCGCAGGCCTCGCATCTTGTGCCTAAATATCTTTTAAAGTAGCCAACCAGGCTTGGGGGGACTGTCCTGCATCAATGGCCATAAAGGCTTGGACAATCATGGCTGCATGGCGACGCTGTGAGATCCTAATGAGACAAATGCACCATAAGCATACTAGGGAGGTGAGCACCAGTAAACCTACTAGGGCTCCTATTCCCGCCCACTCCTTTATGTGATCCATGGCTGTAGCAATCCAGGAAGACAATCCCTCCACCAGTCCGGTATCCACTCGAGTTGAATTCACCGTGACAATAGCCATTCTCAGCTGGTCCATCAGGTTATCAAACTCTCCAGTCCAATTACCTAAAAGATAACTAGACAACTTTTTAGATAAATTTGCAGCAGAACAATTGGAAGCATCCAAATTCAAAAAATTCAGAGTAAATAATGCAAGAGAAAGTCTGTCCTTAGGGGTACGGCCATAGCCTATTCCCCTTTTTTGTTTTTGAAGCAACTCCTTTAAGGAGCAATGAGCATGTTCCACAATGTCTTGACCTTGTGGATTATATGGTAGGCCATGTACAAGTTGCATATTTATCTGTTGACAGAAGGAAGCGAACTTCTGTCTGGTATATGCAGGACCATTGTCTGTCTTTAATTGTTGAGGCTTACCCCATGCTGTCTAAGCTTCTAAGCAATGAGCAATGACATGAGAGGCTTTTTTTCCTGTCATTGGGGTGGCATGAATGATTCCAGAACAGGTATCAATAGATACATGTACATATTTGACATGTCCAAATTTAGAGATGTGTGTAACATCCATTTGCCATATTTTTAAGGGGAGCAAACCATGAGGGTTAACTCCTAATCTAGAAGGATGATGAAAAATGACATATTGGGAATAATCTAGTACCATCTTTCGTGCCTCTGCACGTGAGATAGAAAACTTTTGTTGTAATGTCCTTGCATTAACATGAAATTTTTTGTGGAAAGCATGTGTTCGTTGTATGGCAGAAGCCATAAACATCCATTCCTGTCTAGTACATTAGTCTACTATATCATTGTCTTTAGCCAATGGACCTGGCAGACTAGTATGTGTACGGATGTGTTGCATAAAAAAGGGATTTTTACATTGCCAGATCAGTTTTTGTAATTGGCCAAATAATGAGCTAACCGGGCTAGAAGATTTGATGGGCCCTGTACATTTAAGGCTTTTTAAAGCATTAACAACATAACTAGAATCTGACATTAAATTAAATGCAAATGGACAAGCCTTGAAAACTTTAAGAACTATTGAAAGCTCCACCTGTTGAGGTGCACCTGGCAAGAATTGATGCTTTACAGGTTCATTAGAATCCACCATATAAGCACCACAGCCTGTCTTAGACCCATCTGTAAATATAACATTTGTTCCTGGAATGGGCTTTGAAGTAGTTACTTTAGGGAAAACTACAGGATGTTCTTTAAAGAAAGTTAATAGTGGATGTTTAGGATAATGGCAATCTATGTGTCCTGGATAGGTACAACGCAGAATTGCCCAATCATCTATGGCAGCATATAATACCTTGACTTGAGTAGAATCATAAGGAACAACTAGCATTTGTGGTGATGTCCCAAAATATTGTAAACATTGTTGAATACCCTGTTGCGCAAGTAATGCCACAGCAATAGGATAATACTCAATTGATTTTGTAGGTGAGATTTTAGTATAAATCCATAACAAGGGTCCTTTTTGCCATAAAATTCCCGTAGGTTGTAACTGGGTAGGCAGAATGCATAGGGTAATATCTTCATTATTTTGTACTCTTTGAAGAAAAGCTCTTCGTAGTTTATCTTTTAATTTTGTTAAGGCTTCTTGGGCTGTACTGGTTAATTGCCTCGGTGAATCCAAGGCTGCATCTCCAATTAAAATATCATATAATGGTTTTAACTCATAATTGGCCATTCCTAAACTTTCTCTTATCTAATTTATATCTCCTAATAATTTTTGAAAATCATTTAATGTGTAAAGATGATCCTTCCTTAACTCTATCTTTTGTGGCATGATATGATGTTTAGTTATTTTAGAGCCAAGATAATTGACAACTTTGTTCTGTTGCACCTTCTCAGGGGCAATACAGAGTCCCTTTTGCTTTAGCAGTTCTACAAGTGAGCTATATGCTTCTTGAAGAATGTTTTTTTCTTTAGCTGCTAACAGTATATCATCCATATAATGGAGGCATTTCAAGCCTGGAAAACGTGCTCTCAAAGGTTCTAAAGCAGTTGCTACAAATAATTGACATATTGTAGGACTGTTGGCCATGCCTTGTGGCAATACAACCCATTGATATCTTTTATCAGGTTCCTCTTGATTAATGGACGGTAAAGTGAAAGCGAATCTCTCATTGTCTTTGTTATTTAGTGGAATGGAAAAGAAGCAGTCCTTAATATCTACCACAATAATAGGCCAATTTTCAGGCAAGGCTGACAGCAATGGAAGACCATGCTGTACAGGTCCCATAATTCTCATTTGTTCATTTATAGCTCTAAGATCATGTAACAATCTCCATTTTCCTGATTTTTTTTTTTTGATGACAAATATGGGTGTATTCTAGGGAGAAAGGGAGGGTTTAATGTGCCCTTTCTCCAATTGCTCTTTTACTAATTGATATGCAGTATGTAATTTCTCAGAGGAGAGTGGCCACTGAGGAACCCAAACTGGCTCCTCCGTTACCCAGGATAAGGGAATGCCCTCCTCAGCGGCCCCTAGGAAAAACCCAACCCTTGTTTGGGTTTCCTAGGTACTGTTTGTATTGGCTCCTTTTTGCCTTGTAAAAATTTTCCCAGGCCAAAATCAGGATGACACCCCATGTTTTTTATAATATTTTTAGATTCTTTGGAGTATTCATTACTTAACTGAAAGCCCATGGATTTCATAAGATCCCTCCCCCAGAGGGACACTGGAAGCTCAAGGACATAGGGTTGCATAACGCCAGAGTGACCTTCGGAATCTTGTCAATTTAATAAATTTGCATTAACATTTGGAACACTGGCATAACCCAGTCCCTGCAATGTTTGTGAGGAAGCCTGTATAGGCCAACCTCAAGGCCAATCTTTGTTAGCTATGATACTGCGATCTGCACCTGCAATCCAAATCTAGGTCTCTTCCCAATTTCTCCCAGGAAGGCACTATGAGGCTTCCTGAAATTGCAAGCCAAGGAGCAATTATATCACACTGTTCCAGAAATCGCTCTAGGGTGCGTTTTTTTATTTTCAGTTTCTTAGAGAGAAGCAGCTCGTTAAGAGCCAAAAAAATTGGGTGCGAGGAGGAGGCGCCCATGTTAGTATACTTTTTTTTTTCTTTCCTCAATTTGAGAAGTTTCTCGGAGGTTTCTCAGAGCCTCTGCAGAATTGCTCCAGCCCTCCGGTTTCCCTGTTTGTTTTGTCTAATTACCGCTTTTATCGCGGCTCTAGAATTACCCGTCTGTTTTTATCGCAGCTCTGCTATCCCGCTCTCCCTTCTACAGGTGAGCGTTACCCGCTTTTGTCGCGGATCCTCAGTTTTTTCTGAGGACTTACCGGTATACCGCCTGACTGTAAATGAGTTCTGAATCCGGAGAGAGCCGTGGTAATTGTCCCCGTACGGGCCACCACTTGTCGCGCCCACCTCGACCAGCAAGGAAGACGCGACACCGGGATCCTTCTCATCATAGTTTATTTAGACCTTTGATTAATTGCATTGTGTCTCTCTCCTGGGGCAAGCCTCTCCCAGCACCTAAGTAGGGCTGGGCTGCCAACCCCAAGCAGCCATGTGGGCACTGTCCACAGGTTCACGCATATGCCAGCAACACACGAATCCAGCCATAGCCAAATAAGGAACTGTTTACCATAAAGAGTGTTTGCCATCGGGAAGACAGAGGGTAGAAGCCAGAGCCATCTTTAGGGTGCGGCTACACGCGGCTCTCTACAGTAGTGGTACACACCTTTAATACTAGTACTTAGGAGGCAGAGGCAGGTGGATCTCTGTGAGTTCCAGGCCAGGAAAGATGCAAAGCTCACAGAGAACCCTGTCTCAAAAAACCAAAAAAAAAAAAAAAAAAAAAAAAAAAAAAAAAAAAAAAAAAAAAATCATTTCACTTCAATTTTTAAGATAAAATTTTATTATTTTTGACTATGTGTACATGTTTCTTCAGGTGCCTGAGCCATCTCTTCAGCCCCTATTTTATTTATTTATTTATTTATTTATTTATTTAGTTAGTTAGTTAGTTAGTTAGTTATTTTGTGTGTGTGTGTGTGTGTGTGTGTGTGTGTGTAAATAAATCAGGGGTCAATTTTCTTCCTGTCTTGTCAGTTCCAGGGATCAAACTCAGGTTGTCAGGTTTGGCAATATCTTTACCCACTGAGCCATCTCACCAACTACTACTCTGCCACATTTTTGTTTAGTCTTTTTATTACAGTGAGACATATCTGTTGCTGGCAGCACCAATCTACTTCAGAAAAGATGATGGTCATTGAAGAAACTCCATATGGAGTTTGTTTTCTTTATGGAAAAAGCTAGCCATGTAGGCAAAGAAACTATCCTTGCCTCATTGCTGACAGTTACTGTCCAAACTGGACCAGTAGGAAGCAAAAAAGACAAGGTAGGACAGTCTTTCAAAGTTCCCTGCTTCACAGGAAAGTCTGTCAGATATGCTTGGCATGTAGGCCAAAGTTGGATGCCCCAATGTTACAGAGGAACTTTGGGTGACTTTCCAGACAGCCTGTTGTTCCTGACATTAGATAACATTTCACCTTTCTTGAGTCCTTAATGGAGTTGAAGACTAGTTTTCCTTAGTTATAATAAAAAGTAAATTAGGTACAAAACTTTAGACTCACCAAGATAGGATAGATAATTGAGTGTTTTCTCTAGTTTTGTCAAATACAAATGGACTAGATATTGTAACTGTAATTCTTTTTTTTTAAATAATTTATTTATTCTTATCTTATGTATATTGGTATTTTACCTGCATGTACATCTGTGTGAGGGTGTCAGATCTTGGAATTATAAACAGTTGTTAGCTGCCATATGGGTGCTGAGAATTGAACCTGTGTCATATGGAAGAGCAGTCAGTGCTCTTAACCACTGAGCCATCTCTCCAGCCCTGTAACTGTAATTCTTAATAACTTTTCTGTTGTATATAATCTTACTATGATAAAGTTAAAACCTTCCTCTTTAATTAGACAAAAAGGGGGAAATGCCGTGGAATAATCCTTCTTTATACTATGCATATGTATTATTCTCACTGGTTAATAAAAAGCTTACAGGCTAGTAGCTGGTCAAGAAGTTAGGTGGGAAAGCCAAACTGAGGATGATGAGATGAGGAAGGGCAGAGTCAGGGGAGATGCCAGCCATCTGCTAAACCAACAGGATGTATTTTAAAAAATGAGGTAACAAGCCATGAGCTATGTGACAAAGTATAGATAGATACATGGGTTAATTTATATGTAAGAGTTAGCTAGTAACAAGCCTGAGCTATCAGCCTAGCATTTGTAATTAATACAAGCTTCTGTGTTTATTTGAGACCGGCTGTGGGACAGGAAAACTTCTGCCTACATATGTCACCCAATGTGGGGTAGGAATTTCCACATAAGACCTGAGAAAGCTTTTTAAAAAGGTTCTAGCCAGGCGGTGGTGGTGCACGCCTTTAATCCCAGCCCTCGGGAGGCAGAGGCAGGCAGATCTTTGTGAGTTTGAGGCCAGCCTGGTCTACAGAGAGAAAGGCGCAAAGCTACACAGAGAAACCCTGTCTCAAAAAAAACCAAACAAAAAACCAAAAACAAACGTTGTCACACTAGGCTTCCTTGTCTCATGCCAGCCACAGTGCAGAGACACATATCCCGACAACTGCCTTTGAGATGGAGCTGGCTGCTAACTGCCATGAGCCAAGTGTTGGGCAGCATATATAGATGGAAGTTTTCCTGCCCCATAACCTCAGTCAAACACATAGAGGCTTATATTAATTACAAAGGCTCAGTTGATAGCTCAGGTTTGTAATGGATTAGGGCTTCATTTTCATTTTGATAGGTGATGCTATCCATGTGCTAAGATTGATGTACTGAATGGTACTTCCATCATGGAGTCCATTGTGCTAAGGTCTGGCTCCTATTAAGGTTTGGGGTCCTGCTTACAAGTGCTGAGATTAAAGGTGTGTACCACCATGCCCAGCCCTTAGCCTTCCTGTAGAGATCAAATTATACCTGTTGCTCCATGTCTTAATTATTATTCTATAGCTGTGAAGAAATGCCATGACCAAGGAGCATTATCAAAGGAAGCATTTAATTAGGGGCTAACTTATGCCAATTTGTACTATACCATTTAAATGAAGCAGTGTTCTCATCGATGAGGATTACAAAATCAAAATATCAACTCTAGAAAATGCTGAAGATAATCAAGCATGTCCTGCAGTATCAAATATTCAGCCAAGACTTAATTGTTTCTGTGAAAATAAAGAAGCACGCCTTCTTATTCATAAGCCAGTTTGCTTTCATCTTTAGTAAGTGGTAAAATTGCATGCATACCAAAAGGGAACTGGTTTTTGCTCGTTTGTTGAGACAGGGTCTCCCTACATAGCCCTGGTGGTCCTGGAACTCACTAAATAGACCAATCTGTCCTCTGCCTGCCAGCAAAGAATTGTAATTTAAGGTTGATTATCAGTAAATGTTTGATTTGCATATGGAAAGGGTTTTCCAGTGGAAAAGGTTTAAGAACCTCCATTTTAACTTATTCTGGGTGAAACCTTACTGACTTTCAAAAAACCAAGGAAAAAGCAAATGCAGGTTTGATGAGAAGTAGAGCTTTACAGGCAGATCTCCAGCTGAGGAAAGAGGCAGCCTCAAACCTTCCCACAAAAGAACCTTCCGTGATAAAACGGCCTGAAGGCTCTGACAGAGTGGCCACATGGGGCGCTCACACACCAAAGCGAGCACAGCTCGTGACTCGGCGTCATTCAAGACCCAGAGAGTACGGTGCAGGGGTGTTCCGTGTGTTCGCCTGTGAGCGCTTTTGTCTTCGCTAAATTTGACTTTCTAGTCAGATTTTTGGCTCCTTCGTTTCAAAATCCAGGTTTGACTTAACAGTTTGCAGCCTGAGCGAACCGACCCCTCCCCTCCTGGTCTCGGTGGAACGTTCTGGGATGTACCAAAAGGTGAGAAGGGGGAGACGTCATGCGTTCAGCCTTACGGGCCAGGAGTGGTGGAATGTCCCGGAAGGTGCCAACAGGAGGCCACAAGGTGGTGCTGTAATTTAACAGTGTCGACCCTCCTCTCCCAGCCCCACCCCACCACACGCGCGCGCACGCGCCTCCGCCCCTGGGCGTGCAGGACATTACAGAGGGTGCCAATGGGCCGACCCGGGGTGCGTGCCCGTGTACCGGCTCTGGTTTGGAAGGTGCCAATGTGTGCCTGCAGGGGGCGCTGCCTAGGGGGCTCGTCTTCACTAACGCGCAGGGTTCCTGAGGCACCCGCTTCCGTAGTGGCCAGTCGTCCGTCGCAGCTTCCTGCGCGTCACGTCCGGTTCCCTTCCATGCCTGTGTGCCCGGAATCTAAAGCGTTTCGTACTCTGCCAGCGGGCCGCCAGGGGGTGTGTAGCCCTGGCCGTTGGCTCTGGAGGCGACCTGGCAGGATCGTCCGTGGGCATGGGCGGAAGGCACTGAATAAACTCCAGTGGCACCCCTCAGAACTGAGCTCCAGCGGGGACTGGGATCACCCCGTCCTGGAGTCAGCCCAGGTCAAGTCAGAGACGGTTGGCACCGGGCGCCCAGGTAGCGGACTTCGCAGGGCTGGACGCACAGGTAGCGTGGACACTGGGGTGGGCACCGGCGGGATCGCGGGCGGGCTGTGACCGCATTAGGCGTCAGGAAGGAGGCGCCACCCGGATGGCAAGGGCAGGCACCCTGTCATCTGTCGGCGTCTACTGACTCTGGCTCCAGAAGCATGTTATTTTGTGCTGTGGAAGGGGCAACTCAGCTGGTCCCAAGCTGCAACTTTATTTTTGCGAGCTGGCGGTTTGTTTTGATTTTTTTCTCAACGGGTACTTTCCTGGCATAAAACAGACAGTTTGGCTGTAACATTGATGGTTTGAATCCTTGAAGCGTGCAAAAGAATAAAACAAAAAGCAAAACACTACGGTTTAGAGGTGGGTTCCTTGTTCATTGTTTTTGTTGTTGTTTTATTCCCCTCCCCCCATGGATGAATGTAATCTACTAAAAATAAACTTGAAAATATTCTGTTGTTTCTTTTGAGACAAGGTCTTTCTTTAGGGGTAGCCCAGGCTGGACTTGAACTTGTGACCCTCCTGCCTCAGCCTTTCAGTACTGGAATTACAGGACTGTACTGTCACTATCTATGGCTACAAAGCACATTTGAAAGGAGAATGAAACAGTTTTAAATTTAAAAGGGGGGGGAGATATGAAGTGAGGAGATAGGAAGGCTTTTAAAGTGATTCTTTTCTAGTGTAAACAAATGAGAAGACAGAAAGACAGAACAACATAAAGGACCTGTCTGCCACATGGAGGTGTTGTGGCTGGTAATGTGGATGCCCTCAATTATTTGTGCCTTTAATCTGAGCATACCACACAAATGGTCCTGAAAATATCCATTCCTCAAAAGCGATAAACACTTCCTTAGAGCTTCAAAAGCTGCAGTGTGTTGCTGTAGTCAGGAGTGACTGTCCCTCACTCAGTACAAATTTTTCACTACTGAGTGGTCTGAAGTTTCCAGTATCAGTGTTAGAAGCAAGATGAGGTGGACAGAATGTTAGTCTATACAGGCCCTTTTCTGGGTTATTTCCCTGAGATAAACTCTCAGACATACATGATACAGATTTTATATGATTTCTCTAAATCACCACTGACCAATCCAGATGTCCTGGCCAGGTATTTGAGAACATCCTCAGTCCTCCATTTCAAAACAGACATTCCATCTCATCTACCCCTATTCTCTTCTTCCTTCCCCTCCAGTTTGTGCTGGACTTTGAGCATGCTAGGCTATCCTTTTACCAGTGAGCTACATCCTCCACTAAGGACAGGCTTTTTTTTTTTTTTTTTTTTTTGTATGTGAGTACACAATTGCCATGGCATATATGTGGAGGTGGATTGGCAGAAAGTCCCTTTCCCCCCTGAGCTATCACTTTAGCCCAAGAACAGACATTCTTAACCTGAGATCCACGGAACTAGAATATGGAAAAATTAAATTTTGAATTGGGTAAAGAATGGTATCCTGAGCCAGGCCTGGTATTGTATGTCTGTGATTCTAGCATTCTGGAAGCTAATACAGGAGAGCTTACACATTCAGGGCTAGCCTGGGCTACCACTCAAGATCTTGTCTCAGAAAAAAAAAATTGGTAATTTCACTAGATTACTGTTGCCTACTAATCTCAGGCAATGACTGTTGGTTCTTGTAGCTTTGACTTCATGTCTTTGCTGCTGGTCTAGAGCACTGTGCGGCTTGTTTTCCTTTCAGCTCTGGGTACACATTTTTGACAGCCTGGAGTAGAAGCTCATGAGCCAGGTCCTGCCAGCAAGGTAGTCTTGTTTGTTTGGTTTGGTTTTTCGAGATAGAATGTCTCTGTATAGCCCTGGCAGTCCTGGAACTCACTCTGTAAACCAGACTGGCCTCAAACTCATAGATCTGCCTGCCTCTGCAGTGCTGGGATGAAAAGGTGTGCACCACCACTGCTTGTTCAGCAAGAGAGTCTTAATAAACCAGTGGGAGGGTAGTTATAGCTTAGTTTTTATCTGTTCTCCTGGGACTGTAATCTAAGAGGGACATGGTGACTCAGACCTTTATAGTCAGTGATAGGGTAGTGTGGCTCTTGTTCTACACACCACAAGATCAAGCTGACCAGCTCTAACTGGCCCCCAGGCCCATGTAGGTCAGATCACCTGCCAGTTCTTTTTTTTTTTTTTTTTTTTTATGTGGAGCTGAGGATTGAACCCAGGCCTTGCGCTTGCTAGGCAAGCGCTCTACCACTGAGCTAAATCTCCAACCACCTGCCAGTTCTTAACTGCAAGCAGCTTGTTGCCAGATCTCTGCTGACCTTCGGGTTTTTGCAGGCCAAGAGTTTCTTATCTCTGTAATGGATGTGGATTGTGGGCTGGGAAGACAGAACTGGACCAGGACTGGGTGAGTCAGACTCTGTCAGGACTAGAGCTGTGTAGCCCTTGGTTCATCTATAGAGCCAGACTCGGCCCCCAAAGGTCTTTTCTGCTTCTTCAGGAGCTTGTCCATGCGGTATTATAATAGCCAACAAATAATCTTTAATTTTTTTTTAATTTTGTTTTTTTTTATGTGTATGAATGTTTGTTTCCTGTGGTTGTCTCTGAACCTTGTGTGTGCCTATTGCTCTCTGAGACAAGAAGAGGGCATGGGTATCGGATCCCCCGAAACTGGAGTTACAGATGGGTATATGCTACAATGTGTGTGCTGGGAACCAAACCTGGGTCCTCTAGAAGATCGGCCAGTGCTCTTAACCACTGAGCCGTGTCTCTAGCCCCAAATGATCCTCTAATTCTACCATCCTCACAATGATTAGGGAGCCCATAGCTAACTTAATCCTAGTGACTGCATGATACTTGCTCTATCCCTGTTCCCTCTGGATTGGTAACTGTCTTTGGTGCTTTTGCAGAGTAAAGGGGAGAATGGTTTGTTGAGCGCTGCCTGGGAGAAGTGAGCTGGGCAGTAACTAGAGTGCTGCCTGCATCTGATAACTGTCTTTACTACTGAGTCTGGCTTCCATTATCTACAGTGTTTACTTACTGCTCAATTTGGGATTCCTGACCATTGACTGCAGGACAAACAGGGCTGTACTTTGTGCTTAGTGTTGTTCAGAATCCTTTCAGTCTTCAACCTGATATAAATAACTGCTCAGAAGTTTCTTCTCGTAATATGATCATGTGTATATGTATATCTGTGCACTACTTTAGTGCCTGGTACCCACAGAGACCAGAAGAGTACTGAATCTGAATTCTGTACTGAATCCAGAAGAGTACTGTAACTAGCGTTACAGATGGCTATGAGCTGCTGTGTGGTTGCTAGGAATTGAATCCAGTTTTCTGGAAGAACAGCCAGTGCTTACCTGCTGAGCCATCTTTGGCCCTGATGATTTCTTTTTGTTAATGGTATTGTGATTTGTGATTTGAATCCAGGGTCTCAAACGTGCTAAAAAAGTACTCTAGCACTGAACTATACCTTAACCTTTTTTTTTTTTTTTACTTTTTACTTTGAGACAAAGTCTCACTCAGTTGCCAGAGTTGACAAAGTCTTGAACTTGCTTTGTAGCCCAGGCAGACCATGAATGTGTGATTCCCCTGGATAGCTAGGATTATAGACCCTTGACCAAGCCTGGCCCTTCTGGAACTTTTATTCTTATTGCTTCCCCCCATATTCTGGTAATGGCTCCTTAGTCTTTTAATCTGATACTCCTGTGCTTCATTCTAGGTGGTGAACATAGCTCTTCCCCCCCAAGTAGAATAATTTTTTACGGGTGTGCTTATTTTAAAAATTAATCATTTACTTTTTTTTTTTTGAGACAGGGTTTGACTACATAGCCCTGTTAGATTGGAACTCATTACGTGGAACAAGCTAGCCTTGATGTCACAGAGCTCTATCTCCCTCTACCTCCGAAGTGGTGGGATTAAAGGTGTGTTGTAGTCAGCTTTTTTCTGTCCCACCTGCCAGCTCTCCAATAATGACATGGAGACTTATTATTAATTATGAAAGCTCGGCCGATAGTTTAGACTTGTTTCTAACTGGCTCTCAGAACTTAAATTAACCCATTTCCATTAATTTCCTGCACATCCTGCTTCCTCTGCATCTGGCTGGTGACTCCACCATCTTCCCAGTGTTCTCTCTGCCCTGAAAATTCTGCCTGGCTATTGGCTGTTTAGCTTTTTATTAAAAAAAAAAAAATCCCAGTGACATATCTTCACAGAGTGTAAAGGAGTATTTCACAACAGTGTGTAAACACCATAGCTAGAAACTTTTTCTTTATCTTACTTTCATTATTTTTAAGTTATATGTAGGTATGTGTCTTAGTTACTTTTCTATTACTGTAAAATACACATGACCAAGGCAACTTGTAAAAATAAAAAGCATTTTGTTGTGTTGCTTACAATTTCAGAGGATGAGTTCATGACTGTCATGGAGAGCATGGCAGCAGGCAGACAGGCATGGTGCTGCAGCAGTCACCAAGAGCTTACATGCTGAGGTAACATCGAGAGAGTGAGTGTGTGCATACACTAACTGGAATGGTGTGGGCCTTTGAAACCTCAGACCCACCCCCAGTGACACATTTCCTCCTGTAAGGCCACACCTCCTAATCCTTACCAAACAGTTCCACCAGCTGAGGACCAAACATTCAAATGTGTGAGCTTGTAGGGGTTGTTCTCACTCAAACCACCACATTCCACTCCCTGGCTCCAAGAAGTTTGTAGCCATATCATAATGCAAAATGCATTCAGACCAACTTTGAAAGTCTCCATAGTCTTTTAATCAAAAGTCCAAAAATTTAAAAGTCCAAAATATTGGTTGGCATATGCCTTTAATCCCAACATTTGGGAGGCAGAGGCAGATAGATCTCTGTGAGTTCAAGGCTAGCTTGGTCTACAGAGAGAGTTCCAGGGCAGCCAGAGCTGTTACACAGAGAAACCCTGTCTCAAAAACAAACAAACAAACCAAACAAACAAAAAAGCTAAGAATCCCTTTTGAGTATAGCAGTCTCTCTCACTGTCTTTCTCTCTATCTCTCTGTTTGGTTTTTGTTGTTGTTGTTGTTTTTAGAGATTTATTTATTTATTATGTATACAGTGTTCTGCCTGCATGTATGCCTGTAGGCCAGAAGAGAGTGCCAGATCCCACTACAGATGGTTGTGAGCCACCATGTGGTCGCTGGGAATTGAACTCAGGACCTCTGGAAAATCAGCCAGTGCTCTTAACCTCAGCCATCTCTCCAGCCCTGTTTTTTTTGTTTTTTGAGACAAGGGTTTCTCTCTGGAACTTGCTTTGTAGACCAAGTTGGCCTTGAACTCACAGAATCCACCTTCAACACAGTCTCTTAAGTGTAATCCCCTGTGAGGTGAAAATCAAATTACATACTTCCAGCATTCAGTGGCACAGTCTATCCATTACCATTGCAAAAGGGAGGAAGGGGAACACAGTGAGGAAATACTGGACCAAAACAAAAGCAAGCATGGTAAACTCCAAATCCTGTTGGTCCATGTCTGATGTCAAAAGGCTTAGATGACCCTTAGGCTCTCCCACCCCTTCCTAGCTTTGTTGACTCCAACAGTGTTTGTATGCATGTGAGTGTGTACATGTGAGGACAGTTGTCCTCTGAGGCTAGAGACTTCAGATGCCTGGGAGCTGGAGTTAGAGGTGATTGTGGCCGTTCATTGTGGGTGCTGGGAACTGAAGTCTATGAAAAGCAGCAAGCATTCTTAACATCTGAGCCATTTCTCTAGCCCAGCTTTATGTGTATGAGTGTTTTGCCTGCTTACATATGTGTGTGAACCATATGTGTGCATGGTGCCCATGGAGTTCAAAGAAGGATCCCTGGAACCGAAGTTAGGGATGATTGTGAGCCACCATGTGAGTGCTCAGTCTGGGTCCCCTGCAAGAACAAGTACTTTTCCACCACTAAGCCATCTCTTCAGCCCCTGGCCTCGATTTCTTGATCCTCTTTGGTCTACCAGTATTGCATGTTTATGATACCATGCCCCCTCTAGCCCTTTTGTTTTTCATTTTTAAAGTTTATTTAAATATCATTTATTTAACCCTGTCTTGAAAACAATTATTATGTGTGTGTGCATGCCATCATGGCATATGCGGAGATCACAGGACAACTTACAGGAGTTGGTTCTCTCTGCCATGTGGATTCCTGAGATTGGACTCAGGTTATTATGCTTGGCAGCGAGCACCTTTACATGTTAAGCTGTCTTACCATCCCTCTAGATCTTGGTCTTTTGGAATAGGGTCTTGCTTGGTAACCTTCTGGCCTGGGATCCTCCCACCTCAGCTTCCTTGAGACTTGAGATTACAGATGTGCATCAACATACCTGACTCTTATAACTTTACTTGGGTCCATTGTTTTTTGTTTTGTTTTGCTTTGTTTTTAAGATAGATAGATTGATTGATTATACAGCATACAGGCCAGAAGAGGGCACCAGATCTCATTACAGATGGTTGTGAGCCACCATGTGGTTGCTGGGAATTGAACTCAGGACCTCTGAAAGAGCAGTCAGTGCTCTTAACCTCTGAGCCATCTCTCCAGCCCCTGTTTTGATTTTGGTGGGTTTTTTGTTTTGTTTTGTTTTGTTATGTTTTTTGTCTTGGTTTGGTTTGGTTTCTTTTTTTCTTTCTTTCTTTTTTTTTTTTTTAACCCATCATTTAGAGGTGTTTCTGGTGTTGTTTAATTTAAACATTTGAGGCGTGCTTTAATCCTAGCACTCGGGAGGCAGAGACAGGTGTATCTCTGTTCAAGACTGGCTTGGTCTCTATAGTGAGTTCCAGGCCAACCAGTGTTACATAGTGAGATCCTGTCTCAAAAAGAAAAAAAAAAAATTTAGGGGCTGGAGAGATGGCTCAGAGGTTAAGAGCACTGCTTGTGGTTGGAGATTTAGCTCAGTGGTAAAGCGCTTGCCTAGCAAGCGCAAGGCCCTGGGTTCGATCTTCAGCTAAAAAAGAAAAAGAAAAAAAGAAAAAGAAAAAAGAAAAAAAAAGAGCACTGCTTGCTCTTCCAAAGGCCATGAGTTCAATTCCCAGCACCCACATGGTGGCTCACAACCATCTGTAATGAGATCTGGTGCCCTCTTCTGGCCTGCAGGGATATGTGCAGACAGTACATTGTATGCATAATAGATAAATAAATCTTTAAAAATTTTTTTTAAAACTCACACTTCTCAGACACATTTCTATTTACAGAAGAGCTATATGGGTTTGCCAGTGCATCCTCAACTCAGTAGATTTCTGGATCAGCATATTCTTGGTATGAATGTTTTAAAAATTAGAAAAGTAGCTGCCTGGTGAATCTCATGAGTTTATGTTGGTCAAGGCTTGTGTGAGTTTCTGTGCCCTGTGCCGGCCTTCCTCACAGTGCCTTGTCAGGTCATTACTGGGCAGAGTGGGTGGTTGGTCAAAATGCCAGTTGACACAGAAAGACTGTGTGCTAGGGTTAAGTGTCTACACTGGCATATGAGGGTTCCCTGGGCCCTGCTCTGGATGTGGTGGGCAGCAGCACAGATCTGCTGATGGAGTCTCGGTCCCCCCTGCCTGCCTGTTCTGCTCTAGTGTGAAAGCCCAAATTCACCCCATCACCATCGAGCTGATGACCAGGTGAGGGTTGATAGCACATCACACATAATGGATACCATAGGCATCTCTGAAGTTAGGGCTGAAAAGACCCTACAGTGATTCCGGGAACACCACTAACAGAATGTGGCTGGGCTCACACACAGCCTTATCCTGGTCATGAAGTTAGACCCTGTATCTTAATCATTTTTATTTATTGCTGTGAAGAGACACCATGACCACACTCTTACAAAAGAAAGTATTTAGTTGAAGCTTGCCTTTATCACTGGCAAGGAGCATGGCAATACACACAGACATAGTGCTGAGGAAGTATCTGAGAGTGCTCCATTCATTTACAGGCATCAAGAAGAGAAAATGTAGTGTGGCGCACACCTTTAATCCCAGTACTCGGGAGGCAGAGGCAGGTGGATCTCTGTGAGTTCAAGGCCAGCCTGGGCTACAGAATGAGTTCCAGGAAAGGTGCAAAGCTACACAGAGAAACTGTGTCTCAAAAAACCAAAGAGAGAGGGGGAGGGAGGGAGGGAGGGAGGGAGGGAGGGAGGGAGGGAGGGAGGGAAGAGAAGAGAAGAGAAGAGAAGAGAAGAGAAGAGAAGAGAAGAGAAGGGAAAAACGTGACACTGTGCAGCAATCTTGTGTCTTTTTGACACATCCAAGTGGACTTAGAATCTGTTGGTGTAGGCAGATGTGACAGAGGTCTTGTTCTGTGAGGAAAGGACAGTGCTTTCTTTCCTGGGTAGATATTAGGTGTGTTCTATTCTGTTTGATTTGTCTGCTCCCAATTGTGTGAGATACCCATTATCCACGACTCCATGGTACAGCTTGACTCTTACTGAAGTGTATCTCAGTGAAATGCCTTGTTGATTATCTCCCTCATTCCCTTCCTTCCTTCCTTCCTTCCTTCCTTTTATATTCTTTTGTGGGGAGTTGAAACACATCACTACACTTCCCAGGTTGGTCTTAAACTTAGGATCCTCCTGCCATAGCCTCCCCAGTGCAAGGATTACAGACTTGCACCACCATCCCTACGTACACTGACTCTTGAAAGGTCCTGTGTAAATAACTGACATATGAAATCTGTTTGCATTTGCACCGGTCAGATAGTCCTCTGATCGGTGGAGTGAACAAAATCCATCCATGTCTCTGTGGGGGTGGCTTTTCTCAGAGGCTCCTTGCTTGGCTGCCCTTGAATCATCAAAGGGCATGAAACATGGTCTGAAACTTGGACTTTCTTTGAGGTTCTCTTACTTCACTGCTGGGGATACTGGGCCACTTCTTTCTGTCTGCTGCTTATAGATCCTGGGTCTTCATTTGAATCCACAGTTGGTGGTAGGATTTCCTACTGCTTGATACAGTCAGACATGCTTACATGGGGAAGGTTAGGCTCTATTCTGTGACCTTGGCTGTGACAGCATGCATACTGGGGTGCAGATGTTTCATGATATTAATGCCCAGCAGTGAAGAGGGAAACAGGAAGAACTGTGTTTGGCTGGAGGGTCTTATACAAGCCCAGCAGAAATGTGGGTAACGTCTTATAATGGTGAGCATATGCACATTCTATGATGGGTGTCTCCACTCCTGAGGGCAAACCAGCAGAAACACTTGGAGAGGATGAATGGATAACCCACGTGTTGGTTCTTAGAGGGTGCATGCACCATTATATGAATAGGGAGATATTGCATGTTGATGATGTGAAGGAATGACTTGCTATGTGAATGAATCTGTTTAAAATTATTTTCTTGCTTAAGTTATTGTTAGAGGAAGTTAGTTCCTGGTTCCATGAATGTCCTAACCAGGCATGAGTGGTGAAGGCTGGGATGATGGGCTTTGTAAGGTCTCTTGATCCATATATACTGCCTCCTAGGGCTCCTTTGTCTGCACACTGCCTCACCAGAGAACAAGGACCAGTTGCCTAGAATGTTGTGAATTCCTGATGAAAGCTAAGTGAAATGATTGTCCTGAGAGAAAGAGATGGTTGAGCAAGGGTGAGTACGCATTTGAAATCAAGCTTTCTTTTGTAATATTTGTAACCTGCCTGAAATATCTGCCGATGCTGAGAACACAGAACTTCCCTCATCTCTGTGTTGGTAGACCAGATAGATGTTTGTTGAGTGTCACTTTACACAATTTTTAAAATTAGATTTTACTTATTGTGAAATGTGTGCAATGGTGTGGGAGCAGAGGCCCAAAGACAACTTGCAGGAGTCAAGTTCTCTGTTCCACTGTGGGGAATCTCAGGAATCCCAGGATTGGTGATACCCACTGAGCCATCTCACTGACTCTGTTGAATATCACTCTTTCCCTGTAGATGAGTATAGTGTTGGAAGCTCAGTGGTAGCTACAGAATATATATACTGTTTATATACTGTTTGTTGGGGAATGTAGGTGGAAGTTTCTCTCCCTCCTGCCAGTTCCCAAAGACCCAGCAGCCGTTTCCCAAATAATTGACTTGGAGGCTTAATAATACTTATAAATACACTGTCAGTAGCTCAGGCTTATTACTAACTAGCTGTTACGCTTAAATTAACCAATTCTTTTTGTTTGTTTGTTTGTTTGTTTGTTTGTTTTTTCCTAAGGGTTTCTCTGTAGCTTTGGAGCCTGTCCTGGAACTCGCTTTGTAAACCAGGCTGGCCTCAAACTCACAGAGGTCCACCTGCCGCTGCCTCCCGAGTGCTGGGATTACAGGCGTGTGCTACCACTGCCTGGCTAACCCACAATTCTTATCCATGTTTAGTCATGTGGCTTGGTACATTTTCTCAGTATGGCTTTCTCATCTTGTTTCCTCTGCATCTGGCTGGTGACTCCTGACTCTGCCCTTCCTCTTCCCAGCATTCTTAGTGTGGTCACTCTGCCTATACTTCCTGCCTGGCTACTGACCAATCAGCGATTTTTTTTTTTTTTTTTTTTTTGAGCTGAGGATCAAACCCAGAGCCTTGTGCTTGCTAGGCAAACGCTGTACCACTGAGCTAAATCCCCAACCCCCAGTCAGCGTTTTATTAAACCATTTTGAGTGAGAAATCTTTACAAGAGGATTATTTGGCAGCATTTTCCCCACTTTTGTCTAATTAAAAAGGAAAGTTTTAACTTTAACATAGTAAGATTATATACAACAAAACAATTACTAAGTAAGAATTACAGTAACACTAATTCATTTGTATTTGGCAAACTTAGAGAAAATAATTACTATCTTGGTGAGTCTCAAGTTTTGTATCTAATTTACTTTCTATTATAACTAAGGAAAACTGTAATTATAATTATTTAGTCTTCAACTCCATCAAAGACCCCAGAAGGGTGAAATGTTACCTAATGACAGGTACCTCAAGCTGCCTGGACAGTCACACAAGATTCCTCTGCAATGTTGGGGCATCCATCTTTGACTTATAGGCCTAACCTATCTGACAGACTTATCGGTGGAGCAGGAATTTTGAAGGGCTATCCCACCTTATCTAGGCAAAGTTCTGCAGTCACTTTCTTTTATGTCCTGCTTATCTAATTTGGACTGCATACTGTCAGCAGTTTCTACAAGGGTACTTTTTTTGCCCACATGGCTAGCTATTGCCATAAAGAAAACAAACTCTGTATGGAGTTTCTTTGATGTCCATCATCCTCTTTGAAGTAATTGGTGCTGCCAGGAGCAAACATGTCTCATTGTCATGAAAAGCCAAAGTTCTTAAAACATTTTAAATGCCATATTCTGTAAGTCTTTGAAATGTTTGAAGATTACCTATCTATCTGAAATATATCTCTGTATACCTAAAAAGCTTAACTAACGTGACTATAAGTTTGACTATTAAGATGACTATAAGGTTGTATTTCTTTTTTTTTTTTTTTTTTTTTTTTGTGGAGCTGAGGATTGAACCCAGGGCCTTGCGCTTGCTAGGCAAGTGCTCTACCACTGAGCTAAATCCCCAACCCAAGGTTGTATTTCTTAATTATATATTACATTTTTAAATGAGCTGCATAAACATAATACCCTAAACAAGAGTATAAATATACATACAGTATAATAAAATTAACTTTAAATTTGAATTTGTATCAATAAACCAAAACCCATACTAATGTAAAATATATAAGATTAATAGTTGTCAATAATCAGCCCTTTTTACCTATTGTTTCTATATCTCCTCTCTTCTTTTTAGAACAAGATCCCTGACTCTAATTTCCTTTGTTTACGTTTTTCCTGACCATTATCCATAACAACTATAACTAACCCCCCTAAACTATGACAAACATTTATAATTTTGGGGGGGGAATGTGGGCGTGGCCCTCTAGATTACTTCCTGCTGACTGGAGGCACTGGTAGTCTTTGGGTGACCCTGAGAAAATTTAGGATTATGGTCAAGTCCTGACTGGAGAATTCTCTGAGGCTGGATCATCTCAGCCAGCAGTCTTGAAGCCATTCTGGATACAGAACTCAGAGGAAATTGCAGCATAGGTGCTCTGAAACACTGGATCATCTGGGCCATCTGTTCTCACTGGAGATTTTTCAGGGGGTCTTCCTTGATCAAATCTGATTTTTCTTAACCCAGAATGAATCCACAGCTTCTCATTTCCTGTGGCGATAAAAGCAGAACCTCTTCTCCAAAGTAACATATCTTTGACTTAAATTTTGAAGTCAAGGCATTTTCAAAATGTATAGGTTGGATTAATCCAGCAACATTTTCTTTAAAGATTTATTCATTTTATGTATATGAGTGCTCTGTCTGCATGCATGCCCTTATGCCAGAAGAGGACATCAGATCCCACTGGAGATGGTTGTGAGCCACCATGTGGTTGCTGGGAATTGAACTCAGGTCCTCTGGAAGAGCAGTCAGTGCTCTTAACTGCTGAGCCATCTCTCCAACCCCCAGCATCATTTATAATCAAATGTCTCTTAGCAGCTGTTCCTCCTTCCTCAGGAGTCAAACAACTCAAAAACAACACAATAACATACAGTATCCAGACTCTGTGTATTTTCCATCTTTATGTGGCTTTCTAAAATATTACTTTACTCTCCTTTTAAGGACTTTATTTACTTACTTACTTACTTACTTACTTATTTATTTATTTCGCTGAGGATCGAACCCAGGGCCTTGCACTTGCTAGGCAAGTGCTCTACCCCTGAGCTAAATCCCCAACCAGGACTTTATTATTTTAAAATTATATCTTTTGCTTGCGGTGGTGGCACATGCCTTTAATCCCAGCACCCAGGAGACAGAGGCAGCCAGATCTCTGTGAGTTTGAGGCCAGCCTGGTCTACAGAATGAGTTCCAGGACAACCAAAGCTACACAGAAAAACCCTGTCTCGAAAAAACAAAACAAAACTATATTTTTCTTTAAAGATTTATTTATTTATTTCATTATTTTGTATACAGTATTCTGCCTGCATGTGACCCTACAGGCCAGAAGAGGGCACTAGATCTCATTATGTGGTTGTGAGCCACCATGTGGTTGCTGGGAATTGAACTCAGGACCTTAGGAAGAGCAGTTGGTGCTCTTAACCACTGAGCCATCTCTCCAGCCCTTTTTTTTTTTTTTTTTTTTTTTTTTTTTTTTTTTTTTTTTTACGACTGTCTATACTTTCTGTTTTCTCTCCCAAGCCTTTTTTTTTTTTTTGAGCTGAGGATGGAACCCAGGGCCTTGCGCTTGCTAGGCAAGTGCTCTACCACTGAGCTAAATCCCCAACTCCCAAGCCTTTCTTAAACAAATTGTGAACCGTTTAGAGGTTGTATGTTTGTTTGTTTGTTTTTTGAATCTGTCTTTACTGCACATCTTTATCTTTTTCTGACTTCATGAGCATTTAACCTGCTAAGCAGCTAGCTAGGATTAAAACGGCTGGCTCCACCCCATTCCTTGGCTTCTTGAGAGTCTAGCTTCATGGTAGAGGTACTGGTGGGAGCCATGTGTGTGACCCCCCAATTCTGGGGAGGTTTTAGTTCCATGCCACCATTTGAGTAGCGAGCTGCTGGCTGCTCATGAACACCATGTGTTTGGTAGCAGGGCCTCTTTAAAAGAGCCAGGCGTTTTTTGTCACTAAAGCTGAGTCAGGAAGCTGTCTCTTAAAGGAGCCACACCTCTGCACACCACCAGCAGACAGAGCCTACTGGAGAAAAGACTGTTACCAAGAATCCGGGTTTGACTCTGTTTTTATGTGCTTAGACTTAAATAATTTTTAAAGATTTCTCAGGTTTTTGGTTTTTGTTTTTTTTCAAGACAGGGTTTCTTTGTGTTGTTTTGGTGCCAGTCCTGGATCTCACTCTGTAGACCAGACTGGCCTCGAACTCACAGAGATCCGCCTTGGGTGCGCCACCACCACCTGGAGATTTCTCAGGTTTTATGTGGAAATTCTTGCCAAATATTTGGGTGCCACATGTAGGCAGAAGTTTCTCTTCAGCCTGCCTTTTCCCAAATAGTTGACTCAGAGGTTTAATATTACTTATAAATGCTCAGCCGGTAGCTCAGGCTTATTACTACCTAGCTCTTACACTTAAATTAACCCATAATGGGTAGGGTCCCCTGGAGATTGGAACTGTTGGGAGTCTTGATATTATGGATCTGACAGGGAAAGTGGAGCCCATCAACAGTGTGGTAGATGAAGGCTGGAGCTGCAGGCTCCAGTATAAGAGGGTTTTGTGGGGGTTAGCATAAAACAGAATCTGGCTACCAAAAAGTTTGTTTGAGGGATTCTCATACATTATTTAGCTCCTATAATAAGAAGCCTAGAAGGGTTGATTGAGGAGTCTTGGGTGTCCTGAGGTGCAGACTTTGCTCCAACACCTTGGCAATGACTTTTGTTTCTCAACTTTTTTTTTCTAGATAGTAAAATGGCCATTCCACTTTCTGTCAGGCTGCTCTCCTGGGCAGGAAGGGGGTATGGTGGAGTATGAATTCTTTTTCCATCACAGCACAGGTCCTGGCTAGTCCTAGAACTCAGGAGGTTCAGCTATCAGCAAGGTGTCACTAGATCCAAACTGTGACATTGCCAGTGATGAGGAAGAAGGAAACAGCATTGGATGGAGGTCTGGCATAACAGAACCCAGAGGGCTAGAGGCGCGGTGCTATCCCATAATAGTTTGGGACACACTGCAAGCCTTCTCATATGTCCTGAGGTTCATGATGGGAGGAAGAACGATACTAACTGGGATCAGGTAGTGGTGAGACTTCCAGAGGCCTGGGTGGAGAAGGGTGACTGCGCAGGCCCTGATATTACACTAGGAGCAAGGCAGGGCTGCAGACTCTCCCAGATGAGTGTGGCATGCTCCATACTACAGGTAGCAAAGTACATAGGGTGAGGTCTTCACAGTCAGGCATTGTGTATATCCTTTGGTATACATATAGAATATTTGACATGAGTCAGGACATGCAAACATAGAAGTATGAATTAGGGGTCCTGGTAAGGTAGAAACCATGATATCCAGAAGGGAATGAGGCTAGATGCACAATCCAGAGCTAATACCTGCAATGTGCCTCAAAAAGAGGGCTGGGGATGAAGAGATGGCTTAGTGGTTAAGAATAGTCTTGCAAAAGTCCTGAGTTTGGTTCCCATCACCCATATGGTGACTCACAGTCCTCTGTAACTCCGGTTCTAGGTGATCATACACTCTCTTCTGACCACTATAGGCACAGTCATGCACATGGTACACAAACATGCAAGCAAAGCACTCCTAAACATAAAAGAAGAGGAAGGATAGGGAAGAGATGCCTTTTTTAAATTTAAATTTTATATTTTATGAGTATGGGTATTTTGTCTTCATGTATTTATGTGAACCATGTACATGCCTGGTGCCTGTAGAGGACATAAGAGGCCATTAGATCCCCTGGAACTGGAGTTACAGAGAGTTGTAAGCTGCCGTGTGGGTGCTAGGATTAGACTAGATTCTATGGAAGAACAGCCAGTGCTCCAAACCATAGAAGCAGAAACCAGTGACAGTCCATTAAAGCTTCTTTGATGGTGGTGGTTTGGTTTTTGTTGTACTTTCTTTTTATTGTTTGTTTGAGTGCTGAGCCTCAAACCTCAGGCCTTGTGCATCATAGGCAAGCACTCTACCAAAGACCTACATCCCCAGCCTAGAGTGAAGTTTTGATGGTTTCTTTGTAAAGGAGGATCGACATCTTTTTTTTTTTTTTTTTAAAGTGGAGCTGAGGACAGAACCCAGGGCCTTGCGCTTTTTAGGCAAGCACTCTAACCACTGAGCTAAATCCCCAACCCTGAGGATCGACATCTTGATCCTCATAAGATTGAGTAGGTCAAAGATGAGAGCCTGCTCAAAGCCAGAACTAGGAGAATGCCAGCATCCACAGGCGAACAGGATGGTTTGGCTCTGCCTGAGGCTTTAAGAGCAGTAGACATCTCATTGTAGACATTGTGGCACAGGTCTGAACATCCTCATTAGTATAGTATTTGTCTGGAAAGTAGCATGAAATTGGTCCTGGGCCCTTGGCAAACCAGGATTAAGCCAGGATAATAGTTAGAGGTGTAGTCTGACATGCTCATCCATCCACCAAGAAAAAAATTGGACCTAAGTAGCAATGATCTATGAATTATGAACCAGCAGAGACTGTAAAGGATGTGAAAGAGGAATTGAAAGAACAAAATGAGGACAGGCTAATTTGAAATGTAAACAAATAGGACTTTCATGAATTAAAAACTCAATCCACTTAGGGACAGATGGAAGTTCTGTGGAAGGTGTGGAGAAACAACCAGGCATGAGAAGTTAAGTAGGAACAGTGAGCTCCTTCTATTCTTGGGTGTTTCCTGATCTCTGAGAGGGCTGACAAGATGCAAACAATGTCATTAGAGACCAGGGGGCAGAGGGGACTCCAGGTCTAGGATGGAAGAACCATCCTGGGAAGAGGATGAGAACTGTGGTGGTTTTGTGTTCCCCAAAATATTGTGCACGCTAATAAACTTATCTGGGGCCAGAGACAGAACAGCCACAATATTAAACATAGAGGTTAGGCAGTGGTAGCACACGCCTTTAATCCTAGCATTCCAAGAGACAGAAATCTATCTGTTCAAGGATACAGCCAAGCATGGTGACTCACGCCTTTAATCCCAGGGAGTGATGGTAGAAAGCAGAAAGGTATATAAGGCGTGAGAACCAGAAACTAGAAGCGTTTGGCTGGTTAAGCTTATGGTTGGTTGAGCTTTTAGGCTTTTGAGCAGCGGTTCAGCTGAGACCCATTCTGGATGAAGACTCAGAAGCTTCCAGTCTGAGGAATCAAGACCAGCTGAGGAACTGGTGAGGTGAGGTAGCTGTGGCTTGTTCTGCTTCTCTGATCTTCCAGCATTCACCCCAATAACTGGCCTCAGGTTTGATTTTATTAATAAGACCATTTAAGATTCCTGTTACAGGGTGGGGATTTAGCTCAATGGTAGAGCGCTTGCCTAGCAATCGCAAGGCCATGGGTTCAGTCCTCAGCTCCGGCAAAAAAAAAAAAAAAAAAAGATTCCTGTTACAGAGGGCTGCCTCAGCTTGGTACCTTCTGAGCTCAGTGGGGTCTCCAGGGCCAGGCAATTGTAATCCCTTCTATGTCAAGATAGAAAACAAAAACAAGAGAATCTTTGGAAGGCAAGATAGGAAATAGAGACATGAGGACCCTTGGAAGCTTGTGTAAAAGGTAGCTCACACAGTGGCAAACAAGGTGGACGTCAGGACCCAAGATTATTCTCCGACCTCCACATATGTGTCTTCACTTAAACACATTTAGATGCACACGTGCATCACAGGCATCATACACAGAAGATTACAAAAGAATATAGGATGTTCAAAATTAGTAATATGGTTTCTTTTCTTAACATTTTAGCCTTTGCTTCCTCACTTTGCTGGAGACAGTCATGTTGGGGTCCACATTCATGCAGACCAGGACTGCCGCCTCCTCCTCCAGCTGTGTCCCTCTGCCTGTGCAGTCACTTTGATCCATGTGGTCCATCCCTGAGATTCACTTCTCACAAGTGTCCTCAGCATGTCATCAGCAAAATCCCAAGCATTGGAGGAGACAGTACCCAGCTGCGAAGAAGAGCTGAGAGGAAAAACACTTCTCCCATGGGGCCCCCTTTTTGGTCACCGGAGTGAGAAGATTGTCTTTACCAAAGGTGATGGCAGTCCAGAAGAGAGCCTGCTCACTGTCACCATCACAGAGACTACTGTCATTGAGTCAGACTTGGGTGTGTGGAGTTCACGGGCTCTCATCTACCTCACACTGTGGTTCTTCTTCAGCTTTTGTACCCTGTTTCTCAACAAGTACATCCTGTCCCTGTTAGAGGGAGAGCCCAGCATGTTAGGTAATGCCACCTTGCCAGTGTGCAGTCCTATTGGCCCCAGTGCTGAGTGGCCAGAGGCCACCAGGAGGGAGGGAAAGGGCTAAAGGAACTACCTGCATGTGTTTCTGGAATGAAGGGTGATATCCTGTGCTCATGTGTGGGAAAGGACTGTTCTCAGCGTGGCCTCATGCCTCCCTCCACAGGTGCTGTGCAGATGCTGTCAACGACATTAATTGGATGTGTTAAAATATTTGTTCCTTGCTGTTTATATCAACACAAAACCCGGCTCTCTTATCCACCCAATTTCATCATGACTATGCTCTTTGTGGGCCTCATGAGGTAAAAATGTGTTAACTGTCTTAATTATGTTTTTTAGATATAAAATTCCTTTCAAATCCAGGTGTAGTGGTGAATGACTGTAATCTTAGCACCCAGGGGGCAGAGGCAGAGGGTTTCTGTGAATTTGAGGACAGCCTGGTCTACAAAAAGAGTTCCAGGACAGTCAGAGATACAGAAAAGCCCTGTCTTGAAAAACCAAAACCAACCAAACAAAAAACCTTTCTAGTTACTTTATGTGGAAACCCTATTGGAGGCCTTGGCAAATAGTGCTTCTGAGTGTGTGTTCAGGGCACAGGATACAGTCATAGTGCCATCCAGTTGTGGGACATCCATCAGTTAGGTTTCAGTTTTGTGGCCCTTAATGCCACATGCATTCTCTCTCAGAATCTTTTATAAGGCAGTCATAAAAAAGTAATTCAGCTGGGTGTAGTGGCACATACCTTTGATCCCAGCACCTGGGAGGCAGAGGCACATGGATCTCTGTGAGTTTGAAGCCAGTCTAATCTACACTATGGTGGGTATTGTGTTCCCTGAAATATTGTGTGTTCCCTGAAATAAACATATCTGGGGTCAGAGAACAGACAACCACTAGAACAAAGCCAAAAATGGTGGCTAGAAAATGGGAAGAGTAAGCCATAGCAGAAGTTTGGCGGTGGTGGTGCATGCCTTTAATCCCAGCACTTGGGAGGCAGAGCCAGGTGGATCTCTGAGTTCAAGGCCACTTTAGAAACAGCTAAGCATGGTGGCCCACGCCTTTAAACCCAGAAACCCAACCTTTAATCCCAGGGAGTGGGGGCAGAAAGAGAAAGGTATATAAGGCGTGAGGACCAGGAACTAAGGAGTAAAGCATGTAGTTAGTTAAGCATTTGGTTGGTTAAGCGTTCAGGCTTTGGAGCAACACAGTTCAGCTGAGATTCATGTGGAGGAGGACTCAGAAGCTTCCAGCCTGAGGAAAAAGGATCACCTGAGGAACTAGCAAGACCTGTTAAGATTCCTACTACACCACACAGTGAGTTTCAGGACAGCCACAGCTACATAGTGAGACCCTGTCTCAAAATTAAAAAAATAAATAAATAAATTTATTTAAAAAAAAAAAAAGAGAGAGAGAAACGGTAATTCAGTAGTAGGAGGGTGTTGGTCATCCTTGAGTGCAGTGGTGTTATCCTCACCTGGGACTCAACATCCTTGTTGGGACAAGGGACCAGACGCGCCCACTGGTCATGACTAAGCACTTGGAGTCGCTGGGGGTATTTTTTGTTTTGTTTTTTTGTTTTGTTTTGTTTTTTGAGACAGGGTTTCTCTGTGTAGCTTTGCACCTTTCCTGGATCTCACTCAGTAGACCAGACTGGCCTCAGGCTCACAGAGATCCGCCTGCCTCTGCCTCCCGAGTGCTGGGATTAAAGGTGTGCGCCACCACCGCTCGGCTGGAGTCTCTGTATTATAAGCAGACAGGTCCCTTCTCATGTTGTTCTTTTCTTGTTTTGAGGTTTGCGACAGTGGTTTTGGGGCTGGTCAGCCTGAAGAATGTGGCAGTATCCTTTGCGGAGACTGTGAAGAGCTCTGCTCCCATTTTCACTGTGATCATGTCTCGGATGATTCTGGGGGAGTACACAGGTAGGGACTCTCCTGGTCCTGCCTTCTTGTCTGGATTGGGCTTCATCATCCTTTTTTTCATCCATAGTGCCACCTACTGCCCATTATGTGCTGGGTCTTGTTCAGTTTTCCAGAGCTTCTCAGAGCAGTGAGCAGTGATAGACCTAGAACCAACGGGTACAGGAACCACTTGTTTCACTTCTTAAGAAGTTTTCTTGGCAGTCACATGTGTCTCCTGCAGTCCTTTGAGCAAATGCTTCATCAAGCTGGCTGTAGGCTGGGGCATTTGTGGGAGAATGAGAGGTCAGAGGAGGATGACACCTCTAGTTGGTGGGAGTGGGGAGGAAACTGGGGAGTGAACAGCAGGCGGGTTCTTCAAGGGCTGATCTTGATCCAAAGACAATAAGGCAATATCCATATTCAACGATAAGGACTCCCTCTTTAATGGATAGTCAGGTCACTTCCTTAGGGTGCTTTGTGACTCTTTTTGACTTTTTGGAGATAGGGTTTCTCCGTGTAGCCCTGGCTGTCCTGGAACTCGCTCTGTAACCAGGCTGTCCTTAAACTCAGAGACTCACCTGCCTCTGCCTCCCAAGTGCTAGGATCAAAGGTGTGTGCCACTGCTGCCCAGCTTGCTTTGTGGCAACTGTTTCTCCATCCTCCCCAAGGCTGAGGAAGTCAGATTTACTTTAACAGTGTGCAGACTGTTTCTGATTATTTCCTTAGCTTGTTAGACCATACCCTATGAACTTTTAAAAAAAATTTTATATGTATGAGTGTTTTGTTTGCATGTGTATGTGTGCACTACTCACATGTCTGCTGTCTGGTACCCAAGGTTTCCTGAAGCTGGAGTTATAAATGGTTTTGAGCCACCATGTGGATTCAGGTCCTCTGCAAGAGCAACCAATGCCCTGATCCACTGAGCTATCTCTCCCCTACCAACCTTTTGAAAATCAGCATATTCTGGGCTAGAAAGATGGCTCACTAGTTAAGGGCACTTGTTGCTCTTCTAGAGAACCTGAATTTACTTCTCAGAATCTATATTTGAGGCTCACAACTGCCTGTAACTCCAGCTCCAGGAATCTAATCCTCTCTTCTGGCTATTAGGACGCCTGTACACAAGTGGCACACATTCACATAGATACATACACATACATATCAGTAAAATAAATCTTAAAAATAAAATAGCATATTCAAGATTGTTATATTCAAGTTAGGTGGGGCTGGAGCAATGGCTCATTGATTATGAGCACTGGCTGCTCTTCCAGAATATCGTGGTTCAATTCCCAGCAAACACATGGCATCTGACAACTGTCTCTAACTCCACTTCCTGGGATTTGTATGTGTGATGCCCTCTTCTGACATCCAGGGGCACTGCTTGAAGGTGGTGGACAGACATACATGCATGCAGAACACACAAAATAATAAAATAAGGTGCAGAATAGTACATCAAATGAATCTTTTATAAGAGTGGTATTGGTTTATATTTTTATTTGTTTATATTAAATAAAAGACAAGATGAGAATTGGAGGCACATATCAATGGCACAGTGCTTGACTAGTGTGCATAAAGTCCTGGGTTCCGTCTCAACACCATACATGCACAGAAATACAATACCTTGAAATGAAGGCAACTGGCCTCCTACAGGGGCCGGAGTGAGACCAACTAGAGTAGCCACAGGATTCTTCTCACATGTGCTTTTGGAACTGCATATTTTTTTTAGGTTATTGTAAACCAGAACCAGAGCTGGGGATATAGATCACAATCAATAAGCCAGAATCAAAAGGACAAAAGACCAATTCCTAAACATCACAAGCAACATGAAACAAAGGAACCTTATCAAGTTAGCCATACAAAAAGTATTATTTCAAGCCAGGAATGGCGGTACACACCTTGACCCCAGCACTCGAGAGGCAAAGGCAGGCAGATCTCTGTGGTTCGAGGACAGCCTGGTCTACATAGTTCTAGGACAGCCAGAGCTACTTAGTTATTAAGAAGACCCTGTTATTAAAAAAAAACAAAAACAAACAAACAAAAAAAAACAACAACAACAAAAGGGGATTGTTTCAAATGATTCTAAAACATCATGATTTGGCCTCTGACTATGTCGAACAAGCTTCATGCAACCATTCACTTGTCAAGAACAATTAATAAATGCTGGTGAAATTTATCAAAAAGGCATCTGTCAGAGAGGCATTGGAGAATGGCCCAGGTACTAGGTTTTGTTTTTTCCCCAGACAGGGTTTTTCTGTGCAGCCCTAGCTGTCCTGGAACTCTGTAGACTAGGCTGGCCTCGAACTCAGAGACTATTGCTGTAAAGGGAATCTAGGTTCACTGAGAGAAGTAGCCTGGCTATGTGTCACCATCTCCCCAAGAGGCATTTGATCATTGTGTGGCAGCTGAGAGTTGTAGTCGCCTAGGGTGGAAATCAGACCCAAGGAGCAGTCTGAAAACTGCCAGATTTCGAGCTGGGATTCTGACTCTTGTGGAGCCCAGGTTGGACATAGACGTCGACTACGCCACAGCTGCCCAGAAGCAAAGTTGGGTAAAGTGGCATATATCTATCTCTCTCTGGAATTGTATACAGTTGTACACCATTTCAGTGAAAATTACCAAAGAGACAAAGGATAAGACCAACCAAGAAAGCCAAGAAAGGGCTTGAAAACAAAGATTTTCTCAATATAGGCCTAAGTATCCTTTCCTGAGCTTGGTCTTCTGGGCTTAGGAATCATTTCAGTTCCTTGATTACTTCCTAAGGAGTTCAAGTCCCTGCACTGGGCCTTACCAGTTTGTCCTGGAACAGGAGACATTTCTCATGAAATTACATTGAACCGATCATGGGACTGTTACTTTTGATAAACATGTCCTTGTTTTCTTTGACTATTGAACTAAGTCCTGTATATAAAATTGGAAAGGTTCTGAATAGGTAGGAACTGTGATTTGCATTTCAGTGAACAGATTTTTTAATAAAGTGTGTGTGTGTGTGTGTGTGTGTGTGTGTGTGTGTGTGTGTGTGCGCGCGCATACTCCATGTGTATGAGTGCCTGCAGAGGGCAGAAGAAAGTACCAGATCCCCTGTTACTTAGTCACAAACAGTGATAAGCTCAAAGTAAGTGCTGAGAACTAAGTTGGGGTCCTCTAGAAGAGCATCAAGCATTCTCAGATGCTCTCCTATCTCTCCAGCCCCTGAATGGGTATTTTAATCTATTGTGTAGTGGTGTTTTGTTTTTTGAGATTTTTCATTTTCTTTGTGTAACCCTGGTTGTCCTGGAACTTGCTCTGTAGACTAGGCTGGCCTCAAACTCAGAGATCTGCCTGCCTATGCCTCCCAAATACTGGGATCAAAGGTGTGCACCATACACCTGGCTTATTTCTTGTTTGGTGTTTTGATTGGTTGGTTGGTGGTTTGGGTTGTTGTTGTTTCCAAAAAGAAATAAACTGGAGGAGCCAGCAGTGGGTAAAGGAGCCTGCTGCCAAGGTGACAACCTGAGTTCAGTCCTTAGGACCTAATGGTGTAAGGAGGGAACTATCTCCCACAAGTTATCCTCTAACCAGCACATGTGGGCCATGGCCTGTGTGCATCCACACTTACGCACATTCCTGTTTTGTTCTTGCCAGGGCTGTTGGTCAACCTGTCCCTTATCCCAGTCATGGGAGGACTAGCGTTGTGCACCGCCACTGAAATAAGCTTCAACATCCTGGGGTTTTCTGCTGCATTATCCACCAACATTATGGATTGGTGAGTTACAGATCACAAGGGGAAATGATGAAGGAGAGGTTGCTTAAGAATTGCTGGTTTTTTTCTTCACCAGAGTCCACAGGGGTTCAAATCCAAGCTAGCTCAGCCCCACTTCTGTTACTCAGAGCCAGGCTCTACTGTCCTGCCCTTTCTTCAAGAAGTACAACAGTAACTTCCAATCAGGTGCATTTTCTCCTAACCAAGCTGGAATTTGATGACGTGTTGTCCTGATTCTTTTGTTTTGTTTTTCAAGACATGGTTTCTCTGTGAATCAGTCCTGGCTGTCCTGGAACTCACTCTGTAGACCAGGCTAGCCTTGAACTCAGAGAGATCTGCCTGCCTCTGCCTCCTGACCGTTGGAATTAAAGACGTGTGCACCACCACCACCTGGCTCCTGATTCTTAATATACTAACTAGAGGGATATGGTTACACAGTCAGGATAATTGTTATAATCAGTATGCTGACTAGACTGGTGTGGCACATGTGCCTGTAATCTGGGCAGAAGCAGGAGAAATACAATGAGCTGCAGGTCATTGACGCATACATAGTGAGACACTACCTTAACAACAACAACAACAACGAAATAACCACAGTGTGGGCTTCTGACCTTCACATGTGTACCATGGCATTCATACACACACTGACATATTTGTGTGCTTTCTCTGTCTTTCCCCCTCCCCTCCTCTGTGTGTGTGTGTGTGTGTGTGTGTGTGTGTGTGTGTGTGTGTGTTACACTGTAGGATATACCTGGTAATTAATATGCTAATTCTACAGAGAATGTTTCTGTCTGATGGAGAATAGAAGTTTAATCCTGTTAATCCTGTATGTCGCATAGTCAAGCTAAATAAAAACAAGGAAAAAGCCAGAGACCATCTCAAGGCTATAAAGCTAGGCTACTGGATCATTTTTCTCTTCCTGGCTAAGTGACCATCTATATCCTGGTGTCTCTCAGGCAGATGCCAATCATTTGTCAAAGACCTGAGGGAAAATGTTGGATTGGTGTTGTTAGTCACACAGTCTGTTGAGGGTTATGTCATATTCCAGTCCTGTTTCTTTTTGTTATTTTTTTCTCAGTGTATGTATAGTCTAGGCTATCCTCCTGCCTCAACCTCCTGAGTGTTGAGATGACAGGTATTAGCCACAGGCTAATCACTGTATCTGACAGGTTATTTCCATCTGTGCTGTCCCTGAAGTTCACCCCAAAAAACCTGTATTTTTTTTTTTTTTCAGAACCACTAATTACTTTAAGGTTTTTGCTATTTTTGTTTTTGAGACAAGGTCTCTCTATGTTGTCCTGAAACTCATTATGTAGGCCAGGCTGCCTGTGAATTCACAGAGGTCCACCTGCCTCTGTCTCCTGAGTCCTGGAATTAAAGGCGTGTGCTATCTTGTCTAAGTCTTTGAAAGAAAGAAAACAACTACTTTAAGTACCTACAAGTTTATTATTACTGTCACTGCTGAAGAAAACAGGTGGCTTTGCAATTGGGCATGTTGCATATGAACAAAAATAGAAACCGTTCTTACCCGGTTCTTAACCTTAGTAATGCATTTCCTCTAGGCAGTCCTGCACTGTGTTTGTGTTTCTTAAGAATCGAATAAGGGGTTGGGGATTTAGCTCAGTGGTACAGTGCTTGTCTAACAAGCGCAAGGCCCTGGGTTCGATCCTCTGCTCAGGAAAAGAAAAAAAAGAAAAAAAAGAATCTAATGAGGTTACATCACACAGAACCTCTTTGAACCTTGTTCTGTTGGGTTGTTTCAGAAGCTTCATCACTAAACATTCTCCATGGCCTAATTTCCGTGACTTCATCATGGTCTTGCACACACACTGAAACCTTCTGTTCAGAAGCCAATCTGTAGGGAACATGAATCTTTACCTGTTTTTTCACTGCCCTGTAAGCTTCTAAAAGACAAATCTATGATGAGTACTGAACTTCTGAAGATACTCTTGGTTTATGCTGTTCTGTTGCTTGAGACAGCCTCTTTGGTCACTATTCTGTCAGTGAAGATGACAATCAACTTTTCCTACACTAAATAAAGATCCCTCTCCAGTGAGAGGATAGGCAGCAGTGTTCCACTGTGTCAGCTTCTGGTCTCTGAGGTCACTTTTGAAGCCAGAACTGTCTTATTTTCCCGTTGACTATTTGTATGTTTTCCCTGTTGTGTGTCTGTCCATAAGTTCTGACTTAAAAACCTGATTATTTATCCACTGGGGTTTTTGTATGCATGAATAGTTTTATTAAATCATATACATATCATAGAAACCCTCATTTGCCTGGACCCTAAAGCTACTAAATTTATGGAAAATTCATCCCCAGTGAGTTATTTTGGTTTTCTTTGTTTGCTTGCTTACTTTGCTTATTTTGGTTGGTTTTAGAATTTGGTTGTTTGAGACAGAGTGTCTCTACTTAGCCCTGGCTGTCCTAGAACTCATTATGTAGACCAAGCTATCCATGAACTCACAGAGACCCGTTTGCCTCTGCCTGCTGTGTGCTGGGATCAAGGGTGTGTGCCACCCACTCCTGGCTTATATTTAATTTTTCGTTTGCTTGTTTTTGAGGTTTTGGTTTTTTGTTTGTTTGTTTTTAGTTTTTGTATGTTTGTTGAGACAAGGTTTCTCTGTGTAGCTTTGGATATTGTCCTGGAACTAGCTCTATAGACCAAGCTGGCCTCTAACTCAAAGACACCGGCCTCTGCCTCCCAAGTACTGGGATTAGGGCATATGACACCATCATCCATCTAGATTTACTTTTATCATATATGTATGAGTGTTTTGCCTGCATGTACGTATGTGCATCCCATGTGTACCTGGGAACGTCAGAGGCCGGCCCCTAGAGGTCAGAAGAAGATGATAGGTCTCCTGGAACTTGGGTTATGCAGGTTGTGAGCCACCATGTCAGCTCTAGGAACCAAACTGTGTCCACTTGTAAGAACAAGTGCTCTGAACTTCTGAGCCATCTCTCCAGCCCTTCTTTTGGGATTTTGAGACAGGGTCCCACATAGCCCAGGCTGGCTTCAAACTCATTATGTATCTGAAGATGACTCTGAACTCCTAATCTTCCTGCCTAAGCATCCCATTTTGGGTTTTTCAAAGTGTATAGAGCAAAACCATCGTGGTCCTCTGATGTTTGAGATGCTGGTCATTCAGGCTCTAGCTGCTTGTCTGTAGGGACAGTAGGCACAGTTCTGCTTCTCAGCGAGATGATGACTGGATACACCTGGTACAGGACTGGCCTCAGGCATGTAAGTGCCTGTGGCTGTTCACCTTTGCAGCCCCTGACATCACCACCTTATTTGCTTGCTGACTTCAATGTTTGACATCTTCTTTTTGTTCTAGTTTGCAGAATGTTTTTTCAAAAAAGCTTCTCAGTGGGGACAAATACAGGTTCTCGTAAGTATCTCCAGTAAGAGTTTTTATAGTTTCTATTTTTGGCAGTGGTGGTGGTGGTGAGACAATTTCTCTCCATGTAGTCCTGGCTGTCCTAGCACTCCCTATGCAGACCAGGCAAAGTTCCTCCTTCCTCTACTTCACAAGTGCTGGTATCAGAGGTATGCCCTTCCACATCCAGCATTGAATATAATTTCATAAAGCCCAGCAGGACTTTTGATCATTTTACAGCTCTGAATGAGCCCTGGGAGCCTGAACTCACTTGGTTTGAGTGGCTTTGACAGTTCTTTGTGAAAATTGAGAGAAAATCACTTGATTTCCAGCTGACTCCTCAGACTATCTGACAGCCAGCTCAGATCAGGGGGACCCTTTCAGCCTTGTCATTGTGGGAGACACATTTCTAGATTGCTGGTCCTTTAGAATTTTCTTTGCTAAAAATGCCTGGGTGGAAGCCTGGACCCAAGTGTGGGAATGATTGAGTGTTTTCTGTTGCTTCAGGGCCCCAGAACTGCAATTTTACACCAGTGCTGCTGCTGTGGCCTTGCTGATTCCAGCATGGACCTTCTTCATGGTGGGTTTCCAGCCTGGCACCCACCACACTGGGGCTACTGCTTCCCTTTGACAGTTCAGGAGAAGAAGGGTGGGTGGCTAAATTTTAGTTTTGTGTTAGGGTATTTAAGCTTGCTTAATTTATCTTTTGTTATGGAAATGGTATTTGCCCACTATAGAATAGTTAATGGAGTTTTTTGTCGTTGTTTTGAAACAGGGTCTCATTATGTATTCCTGACTGGCCTGAAACTTGATATGTAGACCAGGTTACCCTCAAACTTACATAGATATGCCTGCCTCAGCCTCTTGAGTGCTTGTATTAAAAGAATGTGTCCCTACACCCACCTAAGTCAACAGGTTTATATTTGAAACCAAACTGAGATGATCTCCCACCCTCAGCCTCCTTCCCTAGGTTGCCGTGTAGTGAGCTTGGTACAGATATACTCTCGACACATTTCCTGGAGTCCCTCTGTTTATGGAAGTGTGTGTCTGTATAAATCTTTTTCTTAAAACATGTCACACTGGGAAGTCTATAGTGATCACGCTGTGGGTCATAGCTTTACCTTGCCCCCCAGTTCCATACATGATAAACAAATATCTCACATTGATGCCTTTTGCAAATGGAGGTATGTCTTTGGAATATAGTCTTGGAACTGGAATGGATAATTGGAACATTTTATATTCCCACTAGCAGTACACACAGAGTAATTCCAGTTTCTTAAGATCCTTACCAATGAGGGTTTTTGTTTATTTAAAAAAATCCAAACAAACAGGATCTCATTTTGTAGTTCAGGCTGGCCTAGAGCTCAACATATATCCCAGGTTGGTCTCAAATTGTTGGCAGTCCTAGCCTCAATCTCCCTGTAGTAGGAATCTTAAACGTTCTTATTAATGAAACCAAACCCGAGGCCAGTTATTGGGGTGATTGCTGGAAGATCAGAGAAGCAGAACAAGCCACAGTTTTCTCACCTCGCCAGTTCCTCAGCTGGTCTTGTTTCCTCAGACTGCAAGCTTCTGAATCCTCATCCCAGTGGCTCTCAGCTGAACTGTGCTCGAAAGCCTGAATGCTTAACCAGCCGAATGCTTTACTAACTAAATGTTTAACTCCTTAGTTCCTGGCCCTCATGCCTTATATACCTTTCTCTTTCTGCCCCCACTCCCTGGGGTTAAAGGTTGGGTTTCTGGCATTAAAGGTGTGGGTCACCATGCTTAGCTGTTTCTAAAGTGGCTTTGAACTCAGAGATCCAGTTAGCTCTGCCTCCCAAGTGCTGGGATTAAAGGTGTGTACCACCACCGCCCAACTTCTGCTATAGCTTACTCTTCCCATTTTCTAGCCACCAATTTTGGCTTTGTTCTAGTGGCTGTCTGTTCTCTGACCCCAGATATGTTTATTTCAGGGAACACACAATATTTTGGGGAACACAATACCACCACCACAATATATCCCAGGTTGGTCTCAAATTGTTGGCAGTCCTAGCCTCAATCTCCCAAATGCAAAGACTGCAGGCCCAGGCTGGCCTAGAATTCACAATACAGCCAGACCTAGCTGTGGGACTGTTGGCTGTCCTCTTACCTCCATCTCCCAAGGGTTAGAATTGCAGACCCAAAGCCACCTCTGACCCCCCAACACTTTCCTCTTTATCTGATTTTGATAAGACAGTGAGATACCTGAAGTGTATACATGGAGGTCAAAGGAGAAATTTGGGAGGCAGTCCTTACTTTCTACCTTATTTGCAAGCCAAGTTAGCTGTCTTGCAAGTTTCTGAGGATTCTCTTTTTGTCTCTGCTTTCCATCTTGTAATAGGAGCATGTATCAGGAATCTTAAAAGGTCTTATTAATAAATTCATACCTAGGGCCAGGTATTGTGGTGAATGCTGGAAGACCAGAGAGACAGAACAAGCCACACCTAACCTCATCTGGCCAACTTCTCAGCTGATCTTGTTTCCTCAGACTGGAAGCCTCTGTGTCCTCATATCTGAATGGATCTCAGCTGAACTGCTGCTCAGAAGCCTAAAAGCTTAACCAGGCGTAGTTCTTTGTCCTTTTTTTTTGGTTTTGGAGACAAGATTTCTCTATAAAATAGTCCAGGTTGTCCTGGAACTCACTCTGTGGACCAGGCTGGCCTTGAACTCACAGAGATCCGCCTGTCTCTGCCTCCCAAGTGCTGGGATTAAAGGTATGCACCGCCGGCCCAGCTACAGGTTTCTACACTTGTACTCCAAGTGCTTGACTTGCTGGAACATTTCCTCAGCACACTCCTCCCAATATTTGCGATAAGGTCAGAATTGACCCAAGTTGGGCTCAAATTTTCTGTTTATCTCGGACAGTCCACATCCTCCTGTCTCTACTTCCTAAATGCTGGGATTATGGGCATATAGTACCATGCCAATCCCATGCTGAAAGTCAGAGAGGCATTCAGAGCTGAGTGTTACTGCTTTTCAGTTACTAGGCACTAGTGAGACATATCCAGACACAGCAGGGAGACACAGGCCTGAAGACTGTCCTGTTGTTTTGGCCACAGGATGTCCCAGTGATTGGCAGGAGTGGGAGAAGCTTCAGCTACAGCCAGGACATCGTGCTGCTGCTGCTGACAGATGGTGCCTTGTTCCACCTTCAGAGTGTCACTGCATATGCCCTTATGGGAAAGATATCCCCTGTGACTTTCAGGTGAGTGGAACATTTTTTCAAGAGACGTGGAAGATGTTGAGGTTCTCTTCTGTAGTGACAGCTGGTGGCACATTATGGTTCCTTTGATATTTTGTATAGAAGAGAGCTAGCTGTCAATGTGTCTAAATAGTCTGTTTGAGGTGTTCCAGACAGGAGCTGGTGGCAGCATGTTGCTCTTGAGCACTTAGTGTGGGAGTGACAAAAGAGTTCTCTCTATATTTGATTTTAATCAGTTTACTTTTTCTTGTTTGACTTTGTTTTTATTTTTCAATTCTCTGTGTAGCCCTGGCTGTCCTGGAACTTGCTCTGTAGACCAGGCTGGCCTTGAAATCAGAGATTTTCCTGCTTCTGCCTCCCAAGTGCTGGAATGAAAAGCATGAGCCACCACCACCGCCTGGCTTTGTTTTATTTCTGTTGTGCGATTAAATAGTATAGGACCCTTAGTATCTGAGGGAAAATCGTGCTGGGACCATCCACTAATACCCAAATCCACAGATCATTTTCTATATTCGAGATTGCTTATATGTAGTCCCAGCTAGTCTGGAACTCACTATATAGCCAAAGAAGCCTTGAACTCCTTATGCTCCTGCGTCTATTTCTCAAATGATGGGAGCATAGCCATGTACTATCATTCTTGATTCAAAATTCACAGATCTTAAATTCCATATATAAAATAAATAATGAGACAAGCGTTGTAGCACACTTGTGCAATTCTAGTATTCAAGAGGCTAATGCAGGAGGACCACTGCAAGTTCAAGGCCAGCCTAGGGCATATAGCAAGACCTTGTCTCAAATAGCTAAGACAAGGACCTGGAAAGATGGCTTAGAGTTTAGAGCACTTGTTTCTCTTGCAGAATACCTGGGTTTGATTCCCAGCACCCACATGGTGATTCACAGCCATCCACAACTCCATTCCAGGGGTTCTAATGCCCTCTTCTGTCTTCTGTGAGCACCAAGTATGCACATGGTTCATATATAGACATTCAGGCAAAACACTCACACAAAAAGTGAAATAATAAATAAAATGTTTTTAATAAGGGAAAAATAACTAAGGCAAAAGTGGGTGTGATAATGCACATTTATAATCCCAGTACTTAGGCATAGGCAGGATTGGTAGTTCAAAGCCAGCCTCATCTGGGAGTTAGATGTTGGCCTGGGCTTGGAAGGAAAAAAGAAAGTTCAAGCAAAGGTGACAAAATGCCATTCATTAAGTCCAAGTGATGGGGATATGTCATAGTGTTTCACTACTTCTCTGTTTAAGGTTTTTCTTCTAAATTTATTTATTTAATATGTACAGATGTTTTGTCTATATGTATGAGTGTATGTCATGGGCATGCTTGGAGCCAATGGAGGCCAGAAGAGGGCATTGGATTCCCTGGGACGGCAGTTATAGACAGTTGTGAGCCGCCATCTGGGTGCTGGGGACCAAACCCACATTCTCTGGAAGAGCAGCCACTGCTCTTACCCACTGAGTCATTTCTTCAGCCCCCGTTTTGACAGTTTTCATTAAAAAGAATAAACCTGATAAATAAAAGGACGTTTCAGGCAAAACCCCTAATGCTCCCCACCCTAGTGCTAGTCGCCTCATCCTTGTCCCCCTTGGGGCCAAGACCGTGGATGGAGGACACAGGGGTGGGACATTGTGTGACATTTGTTAGTCACTGCCAACAGCAGGCTCTGCTCTGTGTGGGTGTGAACCCAGAGCCTAACTGTTCTCTCCGCTCTGTTGCCATAGTGTCGCCAGTACTGTGAAACACGCCTTATCTATCTGGCTCAGCATCATCGTTTTCGGCAACAAAATCACCAGCCTGTCTGCCGTCGGCACCATCCTTGTCACAGTGGGTGTCTTGCTCTACAACAAGGCCAGGCAGTATCAGCAGGAGACCATGCAGAGTCTAGCCACAGCCACTAGCCGGGCCCCAGAGGATGACACAGAGTCGCTGGTTCCACAGGACTCTAGACAGCACCACTGAGCTCCTTCTGATGCTATGTCCCCTGGAAACCAGGCTTGGACTGTCCCCCTGTACTATATGCTGGAATAGAGAGGCAGACTATGTGGTCATGTCTCTTGCTCCTCACTCAACATCGGGTGAGGAATTTGGGGATCAGCTTCTGCCTGACAGAGCCCTGCAGGAGGAAGCAAATGGCCTGCAGCTACCCTGGCACACTGCCCAGGCTACAACTGGGCCAATGACTCGGTGGGCCAACTGTGGATTAAGCACAGGTTCCAGTACCAACATGAACTGCTCTCTGCTTGATGCCATCCAAGAGACCTCAGCTTTCTTATGCCCACCACCACCACCACCACCACAGGCACTAAAGCCTCCCGGTTCGTGACACTCTGTGAAACAGAAATCTCAGATGCCAATGACTCTCGCACGGAGCCACAAAACCCTGGGAAACCAGAGTTGCAGACAGAATGGAGACAAGTGTCTCCTTCCACAGAGGGACAGTGCTTGTGTGAAGGGAGAGTCTCCCCTTTGGGGCCTGTGCTACACTGATCTATCCCACTCCAGGTTTGCTGTCTCATGTTTCTGCTACCCTTTTGGTCATTTATCCAACTCTGGGAAGTAGGCGATGGATCTCTAATTAGAACAGGTGCCCTGGAGTTCTTTTCCATCTTGGGTATGATGAATGTGAAGCAGGCTGTTTTAAATGGCATAGTTGACCACCACAATTCCCCTTCAGGATGGATAGTAGGAAAGTTTAGCAGAGATGTTTACAGGTTATGGTGCATTTAAAGTAACGCCGCTTTTTAACAGAGCAGGCCCCTGTAAAAGCTTCTGGAGTATCTGCATGTAAGGTGAATGAGTCTGTGTACACAGCGGCCTCTTCCCAGGGATCATAGGTGTCACTTGCTGAGCCACCAGGTGCCCAGAGCCTGTCCCTCCTCCCAGGGTCACTAGTGTCAGAGCTCAGGGTATCTGAGTAGTGGAGGACCGTAGTGGAGGCTTGGGCAGCATGAGATGCTGAGGTTCTTCTATCTTATCATTTTGTGGGATCTAATGTATGGTGCAATCCATGGCCAGCCAGTCTTTAAGACGCTCTCCATTGACCCAAACTCTGAGACTTACTAGCCTTAGCCACTGGCACTTCTTGTTCCAAGTCTCACTTCACGTCCCTGCTGTACATCTTCAGTGCCCATGGTGGTTCACTTTCCAAGTTGGACTCCTTGCTTGGAAAATATGAAAATAGCCCCACAAAGAGATAGATTGAGGTAAAAAGAGCAATAATTATGTCTAAGTTTATTTACTTGAAAAAGTCTGGTATGATGATGGATCAAAATGAGGCCTTTATATCTATAAGCCACCTGTTAAAAGACGCTGACTTGTGTTCTGGACACAGGCTAGTGTGTTCTCCCTGTGCAGTGTCAGGTCAGCTCCACTGTGAAGGAGTTCTCTCCTTTGACTTTGCCCAGGTTTCTAGGTCCTTCCTCTTTGCTTTTCCCAAAATAAAGATGCAATGGAGGGTAGATGATGGATGTTGGATTAATCTGTACATTAGGCCTGTCTACTCAAGAATCTGGGTGTGGAGCTACTGACACACACAGAAAGGCACATGCTTGTGGGCATTGGTTGGAAGATCCCTCTGGCCTTCCTACAGACCTTGACTAATTATGCTGAGAGCCCCAAAAGACTGGTTTCTGAGTAATGTTTGTAATTTCTGTCTGTGTCCCATGTGGACATGCTCTGTCTACCCCTCCCCACTTCACCAGCCTCACAGCTTGCTTTGATTTTCTAAGTGTGGACTAGAAACAGAAACAGCAATTTATTGTAAAGCTGCTTTGAGACTTGTGCTCATCATAGGCAGAAAGATCATGGAATCTGTACTAAAGCCAGCACCAGTACCCTGTCCATCTTTACATTCCATCTACGTCATTGCCACACACGGCCACTTCTTCCAGCATCTCCAGGACAGGCATGGATTCAGAGTCCTGGAAGGACCCTGCTTGGCCATTTGGTATGACCATACCATCACAATATTTTTTTTATTAACTTTGTGAGTACTTTTATAGAATTCTATGTTCTTAAGAATTGTCGCTGATGTACATGTAGAAATATCAACACCAGGTGTCATTACTTGTGGTGGGTTAATTCTTCCTGGGTCTGTGTCATTGTCTGGTCTGTTTAAACAGAACACTGGATGGATCTTCTGAGCCAGCCATCTGCTTACTCACTACACCCATAGTTAAGAGACATACAGATTTCTGGAAGCCAGATGCTGGTGGAACAAACCTTTAATCCCAGCATTCGGGAGGCTGAGCCAGGCAGATCTCTGTGTGCTCTACAGCGTGAGATCCAGGACAGGCGCAAAACTACACAGAGAAACCCTGTCTCGGAAGGAAAGAAAAGAAAAGAAATACACAGATTTCTAAACATTTCTAGGGGCTGGAGAGATGACCTACTGGTTAAGAATGGTTAAGAACTAGTAGTACTCTTGCTGAGGACCCCTGTACAGTTCCCCGAACACATGTAGGGTGCCTCACAAGTGCCTGTAACTTAAGGATTTTGATGCCTCTAGCTTCTTTGGGCATCTGTACTCCCATGCACATACATACCCATGCACACACAAATTTAAACATTAAAAAACAAACTTCCATGGCTTTGGGGTGTAGCTTAGTGGTACATCACTGTATGCATTGTGAGGCCCTTGGGTTGGTCTCCCGCAGCACACATGGGGTAGAGAGATGAAGGGGATACAACAAACCTCCGAAACTTCGACCACCAAAAGACATAGAAGATGTTTTGTTTTGTTTGTTTTTAAAGTTGGGCGTGGTGGCACTGAGTGTAATCATAGTCCTGTGGAGGCATTAGGCTACATAGTGATTTCAAGGCCAATTTGTGCTACATATTGAGACCTGGTTTCAAAACAACAACAAAAAAAAAACATTTTTTTTTCTGATCTTTATCATTTCTTGCATATCAGCACTATAACTGTCTACCTGGGAAGTTGAGAGTACTCTTGTGAAATCCAAAATGAGTTTCTAATTTGAGAAACATAGAAACAATGAGTCAGAGGAGATGAAAGAGAAAGAAACTGCACAGGGATCAGTCAAGTCACCTTCACAGACAAGTGCTCTGTGACCTGCTCTCTAGATACCACCTTGCTCAGTGGAGATAGTAAATGCACGTCTCTGAGTGACGTCTTCTAGAACCTGCAAGCATTTCCTAACATTGGAAAAGAGTAAACAGAGGTGTTACTAGAGATGGGAAACCATGCCAGTTCTGAGTTGAGTTTCCCTTCGTAAGCCATATTGTCCTTGTAGTCCCTGAACTCTACATCTACTTGAGCCTTCTTAGTATTGACATTACAAACATAGGTCACCACTCCTATTTTTTTTTTTTTTTCAAATCTCTTGCCCTTGAGAAACTGCTGTTATTTTCCCTCAATACAGAAATATATGGCCTACCTCTGGGGGCCTCTTCATCTGCTTTTTTTTTTTTTTTAGGGCTAGAATTCAGTGCTTCAGGAATGCTAGGCTGTTGCTCTTTTCTGGGCTATACCACCAGTCTGTTTTCTTTTCAGTTTTTCGAGACAGGGTTTCTCTGTAGCTTTGTGCCTTTCCTGGAGCTTGCTTTGTAGACCAGGCTGGCCTCAAACTCACAGAGATCCGCCTGCCTCTGCCTCCAGAATGCTGGGATTAAAAGCGTGAGCCACCACCGCACGGTTACCCAGTCTGTTTTCTTAGTTGATAAATGTCTTGGCTGTCTGCATGAATTACAACAGAACCTTAAGGTCATGCTAATTATTGACAAACAGTATGATCCACAATTCAGAGTATAGTAGATTTTAACTTCTCCTAAGTATGTTTCCAGTTTTCTTGGGGGCTCTGATTCTGAGCTAGGTGGGTGTCGGATCCATGTTCAAGTTTAGTTTGAAACAAATTCAATTGGCGAATATTTTGTGATTTTGTGTGTGTGTGTATGGGGGTGGGATATGTTTGCTTTGTCTTTAGATTCCATTTCTGGGACTCAAACTGCATCAAATGTCTGGATTTGGTGATTGTTGTGAATCTGTATTTGTTCAAGCAGTGTTGGCACTGTGGAAAAGGCCACAGTTTCAGGTGGTAAGTCCCACATTTTAAAAAAAAAAAAAAAAAGGAAAAAAAAACCCCTTGATACTATCTTGGTAATTGTTTTATATCAAAGTCAAGTCATATTTGTCTTGCACCAAACAATGAGGGAACTAAAATGCATCATAAAATCTATAAAATGTTTTGTATTTTGCCTATTTCAGTATTTCAGTGATTAGATTAATGCCTCCTAGAATTCTGTTAAATAATTCAGTGAGTCATGTAATAGATTGGTATTGTGAAAGCCTCCTCATTCCTTTTATCCAAGCCACCAATAGTTCTTGTAAAAGAAAATAAATGAGAAATATGTACTACTTGTTTTCTTGATGTAACTTTTTTTGGGGGGAGGGGATTCAAGATATTTCTCAGTGTAGCCCTGGCTATCCTGGAACTCTCATCGTAGACCAGGCTGGCCTTTAACTCACAGATTTGCTTGTCTGCTTGCAGAGTGCTAGAACTAAAGGTCAGCACCACCACCACCTGAATTTGCTTTTTTTCCCCCAAAAATCCCAAAGGATAACCTGACAAAGACATGCTGAAGAAATTTTTATTTCTGCTCTGCTCTCCCTGTCATAAGCTCTGATAGGCTTTTAGTGGAATTGTAGGACCCTTCAAAAAGATATCTAGTTGATTTAAGTAAACACCTTTGAGAAGTACTGCCAATATGTCCACTTTAAAATCTCACTGTAATCTACCTGCCCTGTTTCAACGTGTCAAGACAAAATGACAACTTGGAGATCTTAATTAGCTTAGTGATTCTGCAATTAGAATGAACAGAAAACAAAAGAACACAAGATGGTGGTACACACAAGAGGATCTCTCAGTTCGAGGCTAGATCTACATATGGAACTTGGTCTCAGAGCAAAACAATAACAACAGAACTCCCAATCACTTCAACAGGCCACGCAGAAGAGGTTGGTTTTAAAGACAAAACGGCTGAGGAAACTGGATTCGTTTCAATGTTATTTTCTTGAACAGGGGGCTTCCTCATCAAGACAGGTGTAACTAGCCTATCTGGGAATTCGGCTTCTTGAGTCAGGCAGATCAAAAAGGTTCCATTTGACGGCATGACCCTCCAATGTGACTCCACTTGGGGGCTTAGCACGGCTTAGCCCAAACAAAGGCCTCAGGTAAGTTTGGCAGGAAGACACGAATGTCGAGTTGTGGAGGCTCGAGTAGCATGTCGGGAGGGGAAAGGCTGTCCAGCCTGTTGCCGATGCTACCGAGTACCTGCCCGTAGTTAGTCCTGCACGCCAACGTGGCGGTGCAAAGGCAGCCAAGGCCCAGAGTTTCTCATCGGCGGCTCGTGCCTGTCCAGATCCAGAAACGACGCCCGGGCGGGTCGTCTCAAACTACGTCATCTACTAGAGACACCCAGGGCCGGGCCAGAGGCCAGTCTGCCCTTAGTCTCTCAGTCGCGCGTCATTAGCAGGAACCAACTCAGGTAGCAGGGACACTTCCGGTGCGCGCAGGGTACCATGGGGGCGGGGGACATAAAATGGAGGCCGCACGCGGCCCGCTAGCGTCATCCCGACGTAATCAGCACGCGTCCACGAAGGAAGTGGCGACGATCCTGCCGCGCGCCGGTGCTGTTTCTTCTCAGACTCCAGGAACGACGGCGGCGGCGGCGGCGGCGCAGGGGTGAGTGGTGGCGGGAGGTCAGCTGTAGGTTGACTGTTTGGCCTGAAGAATCGGGGCTAGGGACACATTGCTGCCGCGTACAGCCTTGCTCCACACAGAACTAAGGCAATGGAGGCGGCAGACCCTGGCGCTCCCCGGAGCCGGCCCCTGCCTCAGTTTGACGCGACTGAGCCCTCAAAAGTAGGACCCCGCGCTGGGGCCCAGAGTTTGACAGTACACCCTGATCTTACCGTCACCCAGGCCTCCTCGCATCCCGGAGCTTTCTCATACAACCTTTTGACACCTAAGGCAGAGTTTGTTGAGTGCGAGGCACTGAATAAGAGCTTTGACCTGGATGGTCTCTCATCCTAGAACAGTACCATTACGTGGAGGATGATGATTGCGTTTTACGGAAAAGTGAACCGAGGTAAACAGTTGCCCAAAACCTTACAGGAATGTGACAGAAATATTATGTTAAGGCCGAATCCTTCCCACTTACTTGGAGTTCCGGGACTTATTCTGAAACACTACTGATTAGACTTCAAGTGTTTAGAAAAGAGAGAGCAACAGACCATAGTTTCCTGTGTCCCGAGGTTGCTTGAATTATTTTTCTTTTTGCAGTGTTTTAACTCAAATGGGTGATGAAAAGGACTCTTGGAAAGTGAAAACGTTAGATGAAATTCTCCAGGAAAAGAAACGAAGGAAAGAACAAGAGGAGAAAGCAGAGATAAAACGCTTAAAAAATGTAAGCTATGTTTTTTAAGTAAGTGGTTTTCTTAAAGGAGATTTAATTTCTTTGCCCTCATTTTTCCATTAGAACAACGCTTCTTCGGTGAAGTTCTTTTGTACTTCCAAATGTCACAGGTGAGCCCAAAATCTATTCTAAAATTAACAAAAACATATACTCAGTTGACATTGAAGGTAGATTGATAACACACTGAAGCTGTATCTAGGGTTTTGTTTTTTATGTTTTGCATGTATGTCTGTGAGGGTGTGAGATCCCCTGGAACTGGAGTAACAGGCAGGTGTGAGCTGGCATGTGGGTGCTGGGAATCGAACCTGGTCCTCTGGAAGAGCAGCCAGTGCTCTTATTCACTGAGCCATCTCTCCAACCTCTGAAGCTGTATCTAAATATCTCTTTTAAAAATAAAATGGTGTGAACTTGGAATCAATATCGCAACCAGACTATTTTTTCTCATTTCATATTAGTATATTCATAATACCATTTCCAAGTATTTTTAATATAATGGGAATTTGCCTTGCAGTTAAAACGAGTGCTTTGTAACTTCCTTGGTGTGAGTGATAAAATAGTCGAGGTTTTTGGTGATTGGACATAAGTACTTCTTTTGATAAAATTAGAAAGAGACCATTTTGAAATGTATATATAAATCTTGTATGATGTATTTGATGTATAAAGTCTAACTTAGGCCTTAATTTTGGCTCATAAATAAATAAACTAACATGCTTTGCGCAGTCTCATGTCCCTTATCGTACATAGCATTTTTAACTTCCTATTCTTGGGTTCGGGGTTACAAAAAGAAAAAGTGATGTAAATTACATGAAATGTGAACAAAAGTTATCTTGCATTTTGTAATGTCTCCAATCAACGTGTATATTTAAAGTTACTCAGCAAACTTCAGTTTTAATCCCAAGACTCAGGAACTCAAGAGGCCAGTGCTATATAGTGAGACCCTGTCTCAAAAAAAAAGAAAAAAGATATGTTTAGTAAGGTAAGGTAACCACAGCATTTGGGAGCTGAGGCAGAAGGTTTTGAGTTCAAAGCCAGCCTGAGCTACATAACAAGATATTTTTCAAATATTAGAAAAGTTATCTATAAGGAAAATGACAATGTTTCACTTTTCTTTACATCTTAGTCTGATGACCGGGATTCCAAAAGGGATTCCCTTGAGGAGGGGGAGCTGAGAGATCATCGAATGGAAATCACAATCAGGAACTCACCATATAGAAGAGAAGATTCTATGGAAGACAGGTGAGAAATTGTAAGGTGTTGTCATAGGCATGTTTAACCTGCAACCCATGGGCCACTTGTGCCCCAGTTAGCTGTGAATACATTTCATACCGAATTGTAAAATACTCAAAACATGAGTTTTGTTCTTTTTTTGCAGTTTGGTGAGAGAGAAGGAGAGAGTGAGAGGTAGAGGGAGAGAGGAAGGGGAGAGAGAGAGAGAGAGAGAGAGAGAGAGAGAGAGAATGAGAATTTACTCACAGAAGCCAGAAGAGGACATTGGATCTTTTAGGAGTAACAGGTTGTTGTGAGATGCCCAATATGAGTCCTGGACACCAATCTTGGGTCTTCTTCAAGAACAACTGTAGTCAGAAGTTTTCCGCGGTCATGACAAATCTCTCCCACTGAGTCCCAAAGCTGCTTAGACCCAAGTAAATACACAGAGGTTTATATTATTTATAAACTGGATGGCATATGGCTCATGCTTCTCCCTAGCTAACTTAAGCCATTTCTGTTTATCTGTAAGTTGCCAGGTGGCTTTGTGGTTTACCTGTACTTTGACATCTTGCTTTCTTGGTGGCGGCTATCAGCGTCTCTCTCCTGCCTCTTCTTTCCTCTTTTGTCTCTCTCCAGTTGAAATGTACCCCCTAACCTTATTCTGCCTCACCATTGGCCAAACAGCTTTATTTATCAACCAATCAGAGCAACACATATTCACAGCATACAGAAAGACATCCCACAGCAAACAGTAAATGTTTTTAACCACTGAGCCCCATAGACTGCCTCTTTCAGTTGAAATAGTTTTGGAGCTGGATAGAAGGCTTAGTGGTTAAGAGCACTTGTTGCTCTTACAGTGGACCTAGGTTAGGTTCTTAGCACCATATGGCCATGATGGCTAACAACCCCCTGTAAGTCCAGTTTCAGAAGATCTGATGCCCCTTTCTGACCTCCATGGGCACATGTAGCGCACATACATTTATGCAGAAAAATATTCATACTCATACACAAATCTATAATAATTTCAGTTTTTGAAAATTTTGGTTTTTGTGTTTACTTGAGACAGGGTCTCTGTATGTAGTCCTGACTTTCCTGAAGATCTCTATATAGACCCTTGAACTCAGAAATCCATCTATCTCTGCCTCCTAGGTGCTGGGATTAAAAGGTGTGCACCACCACACCTGGTTGTTTAAAGTTTGTATTTTGACTTGAAGTTTACCTCACATGTGATGTTGCTTTTGTGTGGAGTTATGAAGGAATGTAAACATGTATTCCTTTCTTTATGGCAATTCTTCAGTCAAGCCAGCACCATTTAGATAATACATTTAAATGTTTATCTGTATTACAAGCCTACAGTTTTAGAAGTAATCCGAAGTGGAATTCAGAGGGGCCACTATCAGCAGTATCATGCCAACATGTATGTCTGATAACTCTTTCAGTGTGGTGATGTCTTATCATTTGTTTTCTTCCCATGTCTTGTAAGATAACTAAGGAAAATAAAATCAAAAGTTAAAATAACATGTTTGATGTTTTTTGTTGTTGTTGGTTTGGTTGTTTTTTGGTTTTTTTGTTTTTTTGGTTTTTTTTGAGACAGGGTTTCTCTGTGTAACAGCCTTAGCTGTCCTGGAACTACCTCTGTATGTAGATCAGGCTGGCCTTGAACTCACAGAGATCCACCTGCCTCTGACTTCTGGGATTAAAGGCATGTGCCACCCCACCCAGCTAGTATGGTTCTTTTGAGAAGCTCAGAGTGTAAACTTTTCCTTATTCTTGGTGTTATAGAATTAGTTGAAGATACTATTAAATGAACTTTTGGTCTTGTTAAAGTTGATGAAAATTATAGGACATTAGGAATCTTACTGAAGTATAAGTGACTAAATGAACTGCATATAATGTGTGATTTGACACATTTTTATTTGGCCATCAGCCCATTACCACAATCAAGAAAATGATCCTGCATATTGGGCGTTAACAGCCTAGATGCAAGATTGTAAAACACCAGAAGCGAACTTCTGCCCTCTGGTGTTCTCCCATTGTGTTGCAAGCCTGTATTTAAGACTTCCTCCCTCCTTCAATAAACAGCATTCAAAAAAAAAAAGAAAAAAGGAAAGAAAAAGAAAATGAACAAATTGACATGCCACTCCATAAAGAAGCATTTTTGTTTACAGACATTGATTTCTCATATTTTTCATTTAACTCTTAAAATAGGTTCAATTTCAATTTTTGCTTTTGTTTTTTTCAAGACAGGCTTTCTCTGTATAACAGCCCTGTCCTAGAACTCAATTTGTAGACGAGGCTAGCCTGGAACTCAACAGAGATCCACCTGCCTCTGCCTCCCGAGTGCTGGGATTAAAGGAGTGTGCCACCACACCTGGCTTCAAATTTTCTTAGGTGATGGTTGGAGTTGAACTTTATTCTATTGGGATTAATGCTTTTCTTTGGGTATACTCTAGTTCTCTGCACTTGCCATCATGGTGTCTCTCTCATCTATTTCAGAGGAGAGGAAGATGATTCTCTGGCCATTAAACCACCCCAGCAAATGTCCCGGAAAGAAAAAGCCCATCACAGAAAAGATGAGAAGAGAAAAGAGAAGCGTAGACATCGTAGCCATTCAGCAGAGGGAGGTATGAGAGTCTTTGCTTTCTTCCTGTGGTAGTCACAGCTGTTTGTCTCCTCTGTCATCACCTGCCTTCTTCAGAGTGTATCTACAAATGAAGATGAATGGAAAGCTAGCCAAAACCATAAACTAATTGTAGACTCTTTAGAATAACTGTTTCTTTTTTCTCCTGGTACATAAATGTTTTCTTCTCTCCCCTTTTACATTGTTTTAAAGTCATTTGTCTATATATACAGTTGCTATCATTTAATAAATATACGTGAAAACACCAAAAAGATTTAATAATAATGGGTGTTGGGGTCAAGTCCAACTAATGGCTTTCATTTGAGAGGTTTGGTCTTAGTCCAGTACCAATACCAAGAGGTTCTCTCTCCCTCTTTTTTTTTTTTTTTTTTTTTGGCTTTAATAACATTTTTAAGAAGCAAGATCTTGCTAGGTAGCTCAGCCTGTCCTCCAGCACTCAAGATTTTCCTTCTAAATTTTGGGATTACAGATAGTTTCTGCATTCCTAGCTTTAAGGGGTTCTTAAGAGTACTAGGAAAACAGACCCTGAGACCAATTAAAATCATATAATATTATAAGTGCAATTGCTAATGTGTTTTATTTTTGTTGTTTTGTATTTTTGTGTCTTTTAAAGTTTACTTTTTATTTAACGTGCATTTGTATTTTACCTGCATGTATGTCTGTGTGAATGTGTCAGATCCCCTAAAGTAGAGATACAGGAAGTTATGAGCTTCGATGTGGGTGCTGGAATCTGAGTCCTCTGAAAGAGCAGCCATCTCTTCTGCCCTTGCTAATGTGATTCTATATATAATAGTAGAATCTATTAAAAAGGACAGTTTTGTTTTGTATTGTGTATAAATAGTGATTTTTAAGTTATGAAAATAATATGTCATGATTAACACTCAGAAAGGTGAAAATCAAGGCTAGAGAGATAGCTCAGTGGTTAAGAATGCTTACTTCTCTTTCAGAGGATCTGGATTTGGTTCCCAGCACCCACATTGGCATCCTACAACCACCTATAACTCCAATTCCAGGGAAAGCAATATGCTGGGGCTTTCAAGGGCACCTGCATGCACTTCGTGCACATAAACTAATGCAAGCGTCCACGTATGCCAAAAATATATGTGTCAGAAGAGGACATGGGATCCCTTGGAGCTGAAGTTACAGGTCATTGTGAGCCTCCTGATGTGGAACCAAACACAGGTCCTCTTGAAGAAGAACAGCAAGCATTTTTAACTGCAGATTCATCTCTAGTTCCACATTCTGTCTTCCTTGTTTTGTTTTGTTTTTTTTATTTTGTTTTGTTTTTCTTTTTCTTTTTTTCAGACAGGGTTTCTCTGTGTAGCCTTGTCTGTCTTAGAACTCATTTTGTAGGCTAGCCTGGAACTCAGAGCTTCTCTTGCCTCTGCCTCCTGAGTGCTGGGGTTAAAGACACGTGCAATCACCGAGGCATAAATTGAGCTTCTTTACATGATGCTCATATCTCATAGGGAAGCACGCTAGAGTGAAAGAAAAAGAAAGAGAACATGAACGTCGGAAACGCCATCGAGAAGAACAAGATAAAGCTCGCAGAGAATGGGAAAGACAGAAGAGGAGAGAAATGGCAAGAGAACATTCCAGGAGAGAGAGGTGAGACCTGCTCATTAAGGACTTTTAATACAGAGATTTTGCTGACTGAGAGACTTGGTTTAGTGAGATCAGTTGGGCAAAGGATATTGCAAGGGAGTCTGAGATCTGTATTACTGACTTTTTCCTTTGCTGTGACAAAATACCTTAGAAAAGCAACTTAAGGAAGGAAGAACTTACATTGGTTCAAGTTTTAGGTTTCAATCCATCATGGCAGGGTCTCAAGAGTTTAAGGAAGCTAGTTGTTACATCTGCAGTCAGGAAACAAAACAATGTTATTTCTCACTTCTTTCTACCTTTTGTTCATTTTGGAACCCCAGTCTGTTGAATAGTGATACCCACATGAAGGTGGGTCTTCCCACCTCAGAACAGTCTAGAAACCCCTTACAGTTGTACCCAGAGATTTGTCTCCTCGTAATTTTAGACCCTATCAAGGCAACAGCAATAACTAACAAGGACTGCCAGGTAGGAATTCAGTTATGAGGATCAAGAGTTCATCTAGAGCCAGGCAGTGGTGGTGCATGCCTGTAATCCCAGCACTTGGGAGGCAGAGGCAGGTGGATCTTTGTGAGTTCGAGGCCAGCCTGGTCTACAGAGCTAGTCCAGGATGGGCTCCAAAGCTACAGAGAAACCCTGTCTCGATAAACCAGAGAGAGAGAGAGAGAGAGAGAGAGAGAGAGAGAGAGAGAGAGAGAGAGAGAGAGAGATTTCAGCCAGATCTGAAGTGGTAGTTTCCTGCATCACATTGAAAACAGACTGTGGATCTTCCCAACAAAAATGGACTAAGTAATAAGAAAGGAGCCCCCCAAGGACCTGACAATATAGGAACTAGGACTCCAGGCTCAGGCCGTTCTTTTCCATCAGTTCTCTATCAGCTTACACTCCAGGAGCAGTGTCTGTTTAGCTCCATATATATCCTCTGAACTGGTTTAGACTAAGTTCAGGAAAGGTTGGGGAGTTGGCCTATTGAGCAGGAAGGAGGATGGTGACAGTGACCATTCCCAGCAGGTAGCGCTAAACACACAGCATAGGGTAAGAGGTGAAAAACGCTGCTTCTCACTGAAACATTTGGTGTACTCAGCAGTCAGTCTGAGGCCAGCAGGGACAGGTATAAATTCACAGTATGTGGAACACCTAAGCCCACTATTGCTTTTGTAGAGACTAAGGTGCCTTGTCCAGTGAGGGTGGCTGGGGATAGAAGTAGAGCTTGGTAAATGAAGCTTGAGCCTCTCTGTAGGTTTTTTTTTTTTTTTTTGTAGGTAAAGCAGGAGAAGAAAATAAGAGAAAACATGTGGACATATTTCTGGATAATACTAAGCAAATCTACCTGTCTATTCCCCCAAACTAGCTTTAAAGCTGGTTATAATTGAGAAAAGCCACGATGATTGTGCTTTAGAAACTCACTAGAGGATAATCTGAGAACTCAGAGTGAGAGCATTAAAAATTGACCTATAGGAAGACCTTAAGTTCAAGGTCATTCCTGACAGCATAGTGAGTTTGAAGCCAGTCTGAAATCCATGAGACCCTGTTTCTTTTCTTTTCATTTCTTTTTTTTTTTTTTTAAGATTTGTTTGTTTATTTATTTTTCAACTGTTTACTTATTTATTTATTATGTATACAGAAGACGGCGCCAGATTTCATTACAGATTGTTGTGAGCCATCATGTGGTTGCTGGGAATTGACCTCTGGAAGAGCAGTCAGTACTTTTAACCTCTGAGCCATCTCTCTAGCCCCTAAGATTTATTTTATAGCTTGCCAGAGTGGGGGCATGCTTTTAATCCCAGTACTCAGGAGACAGAGGTTGATCCAGGACAGACACCAAAACTACACAGAGAAATCCTGGCTCTGAAAAAAAAAGATTTATATATATGAATGCTCTATCTCCATGTATGCCTTTATACCAGAAGAGGACATCAGATATCCTACAGATGGTTGTGAGCCACCATGTGGTTGCTGGTAATTGAACTTAGGATCCCTGGAAGAGCAGCCAGTGCTCTTAACTGCTAAGCCATCTTTCCAGCCCCTGAAACCCTGTTCCAAAAGGTGGAGAGAGTGAGGAGGCTGAAGAGATGGTTCAGCAATTAAGAGAACTTTCTTGATCTTGTAAAGGACCAGGGTTCATTTTCCAGCACACATGGTGGCTCACAACTGCCTGTAACCACAATTCAAGAGGATCTGATACCCTCTCTGATCTCCCCACGCACCAGGCATGCACATGGCACACATACATGTGTACAAAACATTCATGCATGTACAATTATTTTATTTAAAAGATCACACAGACCACAAAGTAACATATCCAGGGAACTTGTTTTGGAGAGTATTGAGTCTTTGCTTAAACATGCAGACTGTACTTAATAGAGTAGTAGGAGTTATCTTCTTTGAAGAACAGAAAGAGAGAGAGGAGTCTCAGTGGCCTGTTTTTGGGGTAGCTAACAACCCCACTAAGTAAGAAAGGAAGACCTTCATTCAGGATGAGCTTCAGACTGGAAATGGTAAATGTACAGGTCAACAATAGAATTTGTGCAATTATCATTCTGGAGGCAGAGGCATATGGATCTTCATGGGTTTGAGACCAGCCTGGTTTACATAATGAGTTCCAGGCCAGCCTCAGTTACTCAGTTACTCCTACTTTCCCAATAGTAAAACTAGCCAGACCTTGAAGTGTATCCTTGTATTCCCAGCTCCTGGGGGCTTAGGCAGAAGGATTGCTCAAAGCTTTAGGCCAGCCCAGGAGACTTAGTGAAACCCTAACAAACAAACAAACAAACCACCATTAAATAACATATCAGGTGTACATATATAAAATCAAAGAAGCAATTAAAACGTAAAACTCCAGAAACACAGAACCTTTTATCTAGCCAGAGGAACATGGAAAATGATGAAGTTAGCCACCTGGACATGTTTCAGTACCTAGTAAATTTTCTGCACTCCAGGTGATTCATGCCTTGTTTCAAGCTCATAGCTCCTCTGCTGTCCCCATCATGTTCAAGCCCACACTATCTCAAGCTAGGGTAGGAAGTGGCCCTAGATCTATCTGCCCAGACTCCAGTGAAAGAATTTGTCAACACTCAGGTCTTGGGGCCATGGCTGCCTCCCTACTTTCCCAGGAGGCCTCTCTAACTCCTCTTTGTGTACTCCTGATCTACTGGGTCTAACCTGGGTTCTTTGGTATACTTGGGGATCTACATGCTGTGTTTTCCTGGAGCTGCCAACCGAGGCAATATAACCAGTGTGTTTGGAATCTGACAGATGATGGCCTCCTCTTATGCTTTTCTGTTGTAGCTCACCAGGAACTGCTTGATGATATGCACATATGGATTTGACACCTAAATAGCCATTTTTGGGTTTACAGTGTGCAAATACACTACATAAGTTGAGCAGAAATCAAACAACCTGGCCTACAAAAGAAACTTCCTGTGGGTTAGGAGAATGATGACTTGGTGTGCTTTTTCCAGGGACCGCCTGGAGCAGTTAGAAAGGAAGAGGGAACGGGAGCGCAAGATGAGGGAGCAACAGAAGGAACAGCGGGAACAAAAGGAGCGGGAACGGAGGGCAGAAGAGCGTCGCAAAGAGAGAGAAGCACGTAGGGAAGGTAGGAGGGATGGATTGCCCTCTTTCTCTGTGGGGCCTCTTCCTGGGCTACTCTGAGGGGATTGACTGTTGCCATAGATTTCACACACATGATTGCCCTACAGGAGTGCTTGTAATGTGACTACCTTGAGTGGGCCTTGGGAAAGACACTCTTTCCCGGGAGCAGAAAGAGGCAGTTCTTGACTCCTATGATTGCTTTACTAAATCCTTACTCTGCCAGGCTGTGGTGGTGCACACCTTCAATCCCAGCACTCGGGAGGCAGAAGCAGGCAGATCTCTGAGTTAGAAGCCAGCCTGGTCCACAGAGAGAGTTCCAGGACAGCCAAGGCTACACAGAGAAACCCTGTCTTGAAAAAACAACAACAACAAAAAAAACCTTTCCATTTTTCTTCCCATCTTAAATTTCATGGCAATCTATGTATATTTTCTGTTTTACTCTTTAAAAAAAAAAAAAAGCCTTAGTTATTTTTATTCTGTATTTATGAGTGTTTTGCTTGCATGTATGTCTGCAATATATGCATGCTATGTGTCCTTAGAGGTCTGCCGAGAGCATCAGATGCCCTGGGACTTGAGTTACAGACTGTTGTGAACCTCTGTGTGGGTGCTAGAACTCAAATTTGTGTCAGATTTTCCTTTTAAAGTCTGGCTGAAAGGATAGGCTTCCTGTTGTCCTTTTGCTGTTTATATTCTGCATGTCAGATTACATTTTTGTTTCTCATTTTTCCTTTATTGTCATCTTTTGTATCATTGATCTATTTCTCTTTGTTTTAATTTTATTTATTTGTATTATTTTATGTGTGTCAAACCTACATTGGGATGGTTAATTTTTTTCCCTTTGACTGGGACAAACATTGCTATTTCTTTGAATGTCTTGTGAGTGTAGTTTTTGTTGTTTTGTTTGTTTGATTTTGTTTTGTTTTCAGGCAGGGTCTCTGCATAGCCTTGGTTGTTCAGAACTCACTAGTAGACTAGCCTGGCCTTCAATTCACAGTGATCCATCTGCCCCTGCTTCTCAAGTGCTAAAAGTTGTTTGCTTTGTTTGTTTGGTTCCTTCTTGATTGATTGGTGTCTTAGTTAGGGTTATTATTGCGGTGGTGAAATACCATGACCAAAGCAACTTGGGGAGGAAAGGGTTTATTTGGGTTACACTTCCTCATCACAGTTCATCATCAAAGGAAGTCAGGACAGTTCCTCAAACAGGACAGGAACCTGGAGATAGGAGCTGATGCAAAGGCCGTGGAGGAATGCTGCTTTGTGGCTTGCTTTCCATGGCTTTCTCAGCCTTCTTTCTTATACAACCCAGGACCACCAGCCCAGGGATGATACGTCCTGAAGTGAATCTTTCTCTGTATTGCCAGCTCATACAAAAAGCAAAAAACAAAAAAATAACAAACAAAAGAAAACTCGGGGTTGGGGATTTAGGGATTTAGCTCAGTGGTAGAACACTTGGGCCCTGGGTTCGATCCTCAGCTCCACAGGAAAAAAAAAAAAGAAAAGAAAACCCAGAGACTTATTGTTAATTACAAAAGCTCATACTATAGCTTAGGCTTGTCCCACTAGCTCTTATACCTTACATTAACCCATTTCTATTAATCTATGGGATGCTATGTGACTCGTGGCTTTTACCTGTCCTCCTGCATGTCTTGCTCCCTCTCTGTCCTACTGGTGACTCTGCCTTTCTTCTTCCCAGAGCTCTCTATGTCCAGAATTCCCTGCTGTACCTCCTGCCTAGCTTTTGACCATTTAGCTTTTTATTAAAACCGTCACAGTGACATATCTTTACACAGTGTAATCATATATCTTGCAACATTTCCCCTTATAAATAAAATAAAAGTGAATAAAAAGGAAAGGGTTTTAACATAGTAAAACTATACAATAAGAACAATTCTCAGGAAAGAATTACATTCATAATGTCCAATCCATTTGTATTTGGCAAATTCAGAGAAAATACTCCATTATTAATGCTATCTTGGTAAGGCTAAAATTTTGTACCTAATTTCTATAACTACCTAGTCTTCAACTCCATCAAAGACCCCAGAAGGATATAGTATTACCTAAGTAAACAGGAAGGGCAGAGCAAGCAAATTCCCCAAACTAAGAAACGACAATGACAGCTGGCTGCCTGGATAGTCATCCTGAGGTGCCATCCCGAGTCAGCCAATGGGCCTAAAATATCTGAGAGACTTCTGTGAAGCAGGGATTTTGAAGGACTGTCCTAGCTTGTCTTGGCAAAGTTCGGCAGTCGCCTTCTTTGTGTCTTGCTTGTCTAATTTGGTGCAGGGTGTTGTTTTTGTTTTTGTTTTTCAAATGTATTTATTTACTGTGTATACAGTGTTAAGTGTTCTGCCTGCATAGATGCCTGCACACCAGAAGAGGGCAACAAATCTTATTTAGATGTTGTGAGCCATCTTGTGGTTGCTGGGAATTGAACTCAGTACTTCTGGAAAAAGAGCTAGTGCTCTTAACCTCTGAGCCATCTCTTGGACAGCATACTGTGAGCAGTCAAGGCAAGGGCAGTTTCTTGCCCAAATGGCTAGCTTTTGCCAAAAGGAAAGCAAACTCTGTATGTAGGTTCTTTGATGCCTATCATCCTTTTTTGAAGTAAATTGGTGCTGCTAGGAGCAGACACATCTCACTGTCATGCAAAACCTTATGTTGCTAAAACATTTTAAATGCAATATTCTGTAGGTCTTTGAAGTGTTTGAAGATCACTTGTATATCTAAAATATATCTGTTTGACCTTGTAAACATAGCATGAGTATAAATTTCATTGTTATAAGTGACTAACTACTAACCTGCATTTGTTGTTGTTGTTTGTGTGTTTATTTACTTATTTATTAATTTTTCTATTATCAGCTTGATGTAGTACAAATTCTTATCCTAATAGTGAAATGTTTCACTGAGGCTTGCCCAGTGATTGAGTAAACCCAAACTTATTATAAGCCATAGTCATCCTAGGGTCCCCCTTGCTATGTAGCCTCCCTAGTCCTATGGGTTGCACAGAACTTTGCTTTATATATAGTATCTACTCATGAGTGAGTACATACCATGTTTGTCCTTCTGGGCTTGGGTTACCTCACTCAGGATGATATTTTCTAGTTCCATCCATTTGCCTGCAAAGTTCATGCTATCATTGTTTTTCTCTGCTGAGTAGTACTCTGTTGTGTATAAGTACCACATTTTTTAAATCCATTCTTCAGTTGAGGGGTATCTAGGTTGTTTCCAGGTTCTGGCTATTATGAATAGTGCTGCTATGAACATAGTTGAGCATGTATCTTTGTGGTATGATTGAGCATTCTTTGGGTATATGCCCAAGAGTGGTATAGCTGGGTCTTGAGGTAGATCGATTCCCAATTTTCTGAGAAACCGCCATACTGATTTCCACAGTTAAACTGCATTTCTTTACTATCCTAAATAGTCCGTAATAATAACATTCAAGGACTAGAAATTTAAATTATATTGTTAAATGAGCTGCATAGGTATAATATCTTAAATAAAAAGTAGAAACACGTGTATAATATGTTGTAACAAAAATAACCTTAAATTTGTATGTCTGTAGCCAGGATTTTCAGGAGTTCTCCCCTGAGCAAATCTGATCACTCTCAACCTTGAATGAATCCACATGCTTTTCTTTTTTGTGGAAACAAAAACTTAACCTCTTGGGGCTGGAGAGATGACTCATTGGTTAAGAGCACTAACTGTTCTTCCAGAGGACCCAGGTTCAATTCCCAGCAACCACATGGCAGCTAACAACTGTCTGTAACTCTAGTGCCAAGGGACCCAACAGCCTCACACAGATATACATGCAGGCAAAACACCAATGCACAAAAAATAAGAATAAATATTATTTAAAAACATAACCTCTCCTCCAAAGCAACATATTTTTTTAATTCCATTTTGAAGACATTTCTTTTTTTTTTTTTTTTTTTTTTTGGTTTTTTTTTTTTTTTTTTTTTTTTGGTTTTTCGAGACAGGGTTTCTGTGTAGATGGAGTCCGTGCTGGACTAGCTCTGTAGACCGGGCTGGCCTTGAACTCACAGAGATCCACCTTTCTCTGCCTCCCAAGTGCTGGGATTACAGGCATGTGCCACCACCACCCAGCTTTGAAGACATTTTTAAATATATATAGGTTCGTTTAATTTAACAGTTTCCATAATTCAGTATCTCTCAGCAGCTATCATTTCTTCATCAGCAATCAAAAAAATTCAAAGTTGGGCTGGAGAGATGGCTCAGAGGTTAAGAGCACTGGCTGCTCTTCCTAAGTCCTGAGTTCAATTCCCAGCAACCACATGGTGGCTCACAACCATCTGTAATGGATCTGGTGCCCTCTTCTGGCCTGCAGAGACACATGCAGACAGAGCACTGTACGCATAATAAATAAACAAATCTTACAAAAAAATTCAAAGTCAACAAGACACCATATAGAATCCTTAATGTGTATTTTCCATCTTTACCTGGCTTATCCTTTTTATATTATTTTATTCTCTCCGTAAAGACTTTTTTTTTTGAGCTGAGGATCGAACCCAGGGACTTGCACTTGCTAGGCAAGCTCTCTACCACTGAGCTAAATTCCCAACCCCTATAAACTAAGTTTTTTTAATAAGCACCAGCCCACCTGAGAAACTCTAGGACTAGGAAGCTAAACTAGCTCTCTGTCCAGAACTTTTCTTAGCTTTCATAGGCCCTATGTTTGGATATGTGACCCCACAATGGGCTGGAGCCTCTTCCTCATCAGTAACTAATTAACAAAATGCCTCTGCAGGCTTGCTTACAGCTTCCATCTTATGGAATCACTTTCTTAATTGAGATCCCCTCTTAGACGACTTTAGTTTGTGTCAAGTTGACATAAAACTGTCCAGCACTGTTTGTTAATAGTTTTTCTTAGACAGGGTCTCTTTATGCAACCCTGGCTGTCCAGGAACTCACTATATACACCAAGCTAGCCTCCAACTTACAGAGATACACCTACCTCTGCTTCTGTCTGCATCTGTCTGTCTCCATGTGCTGTGATTAAAGGTCTGTGCCACCATGCTGGGTCTTGTTTATCTATATTTTTTTTTAAGATTTATTTATTTATTACATATATAGTGTTCTGCCTACATGTGTCCTTGCAAGCCAGAAGAGGGCACCAGATCTCATTACAGATGATTGTGAGCCACCATGTGGTTGCTGGGAATTGAACTCAGGACCTTAGGAAGAGCAGTCAGTGCTCTTAACCACAGAGCCATCTCTCCAGCCCGTTTATTTATTTTTTAACTTGTTAACATGTTTGTCATGATTCTGATCTCAGACCCTTCCTCAGGACTTGCTGTGACTGTGTTGTGAGTGTTGGTACTGTCTGTGCTGACATTTGGCCTGGCACATCCTCCTGTGCCAAATCTAAGTCTGCCTGTGTCTGGGAATGTGCAGTTACTTTCTAGCTTCCCCTGTGTATACAATTGCTTTAGTGTCCATATCCTTAAAGATCTAGCTACTAAATGAGGAAAAGAAGATACAGGAGTGGGCATAAGTGCCCTGGCCCTTACATTCTCTCTAAAAGACAGCCTAACCAGAGTGAGATGCAATCTCAGTAGCTTGTCTGCTTTATCCCTCTGGGGCTGCAAACAGCATTGAGAGCATAGGTCTTTGATGATTGGGGAACTCAGAATAACTTGTTGCCCTAGGGACAAGGGTGGGCAGCTTCTGCTATGCTAACAGCTAAATTGACCAGAATTAACCAGTTTGTTATCCAAGCTTCCCCTGGAACTTGAAGACCCTCAGTGATTTCAGAGTTCCACACTAATTTCCTAACACAGGCCAAGTTGATATTGAGGTGCTGCCTGGCATTTCTCACTCCACCATCTTCCCAGAATTCTTTGGCACCCACCTTGGGCTCTGTGACCAGTGAAGGTCATTCTAGAAGGTCCTCTGGTCAGCTGAGAACCTCCAGCTTGGAGCTTTTTCCAATGAGTTTTTGGCCTGTGATGTTGACGCTTTTAATGCCATGTGGATTTGTAACACCCTGGCAGTTGTACACAGGGTGGAGCCATGTTGGGAAGGCTACTCCCACCAACCTCTCTGCTCTGTTTCATGTGTACAGTCTCTGCACATCACCGTACCATGAGGGAAGACTACAGTGATAAAGGAAAGGTTGGCCACTGGAGCCGCAGCCCTCTGCGGCCACCACGAGAGCGCTTTGAGCTGGGAGACAACCGTAAGCCAGGTGAGGCCAGGCAAGCATGAAGTATCTTTCCTGGGATATATTTAACCAAGAAGTTTTGCTTTTTTAACAATTATATATGAAACTGCCATAATGTAACCTATTACTTTGTATTAAATGCTACCATGAAAAGTTTATTTTTAAAATGGGGGGGGGGGGCAGTTAATGAAATTAAGGAAAGCCTTGCCTAGCAATTTCTTTTGCACAATAAAATCATGTATTGGTGAGCAAGCAAGATGGCTCAGCAGGAAAAAGCTCTTGCCAAATGTGTTGACCTAAGTTTGATGCCTGGAATCCACATGACAGAAGGAGAAACCCAGTTGCACAAGTTGTCCTCTGACTTACAAATCTGCTCCCAGTAAGGCATGTGTTTCTTTTTGTTTGTTTCTTTTTTGTTTTTTGAGACAGAGTTTCTCCGTGGGCATGTACTGAGATATTTGTAGCTGACACTTTTGGAAGTGTTCTTTTCAGTTAAAATATGAGTGGATGAACTATTTGCTATACACAGTTATACACAGTGAAGCTGATCATTTTGTAAGCTACATGTTAACTTTTGGGTGGTTCTGGCTTGTTTATTTAAGAACATTTTTCTATGGCTGGGAACATACATAGTTTGTAGATTGCCTGCTCAGTGTTTGAACCTAACACCACATTTAAAAAAAAAAAAAAATGACCTCCCTTTTCTCTCTCTGCTCTCTTCCCTTCGTGAAGTCTCTCTCTCTCTCTCTCTCTCTCTCCCTCTCTCCCTCTCTCCCTCCCTCCCTCCCTCCCTCCCTCCCTCCCTCCCTCTCCCTCTCCCTCTCCTTCTCCTTTTCCCTCTCCCCCTCTCTCCCAATAAAGCTCTAAAAAGGTTAAAAAAAAATGAGTATGGTAGGATAGGTGTATAATCCCAGTCTTCATGAGGTAGAAACTGGAGGATCAGAAGTTTAATGTTATTCTCTGCTACCTAGTTAGTTCTAGGTCAGCCTGAGTTATATGGAAGCCTGTTTCAAAAAGGAAAAAAAGTAAGACTGGAGAGCTGGATCAGTGGTTACACAATCTTGGTGCTCTTGTAGAGGACCTGCATTCTGTTCCCAACACTCGAATGGCAGCTCACAACTATTTGTAATTCCAGTTCTAGGGAATCTAATACTCTCTTCTTGCCTCAGCATACACCAGGCACACATGATGTACATACAGACAAATACTCGTAAGATAAAAATCAGTAAGGTAATTTTAGAAAGGAACAGTAATTTTTAAAACATCTCTCCAAATTCAGCTGTGTATGTTTTTTTTCGTTTTTTTTTTTTTTTTTTTTTTTTCAAAGTAAAAGAAGAGAAAATTGAAGAAAGAGACCTTCTGTCAGACCTACAGGACATCAGTGACAGTGAGAGGAAAACCAGCTCAGCTGAGTCTTCATCAGGTATCTGAGACCACCTGGCTGCGGCTTTGGTGCTGCTGCCAAAGGAAAGCCAAGATTTACCCTGTGACTCTGTTTTATTCTGTAGCAGAGTCTGGCTCAGGTTCTGAGGAGGAGGAGGAAGAGGAGGAGGAGGAAGAAGAGGAAGAAGGGAGTACCAGTGAAGAATCAGAGGAAGAAGAGGAGGAAGAAGAAGAGGAGGAGGAAGAGGAGACTGGGAGCAACTCTGAGGAAGCCTCAGAACAGTCTGCAGGTGAGGAGCAGGCAGCTTGTATGGATTGCGTTGTTGTAAATGTAGTTCATGTTCACTGTAGAGTTTAGAAAAATAATTTGAAGTCTAGTGTAAGCACATACCCAAATAAAGGTGCCTTACTCTGTGACATTCACATTGACTCCAAAATTGGGACTGGAAATGTGGTGGTTCAACAGTAAAGTGCTTGCCTATTGTATGTGAGGCCCTGGGTTCAATCCCTGATACCACCAGGGAAATAAACCCCCAAATTGGTAGGTAAGAACACCTGCTATTTTCCATACCTCTTGCTAACCATTAGGTTGGCCTGATACAGGGTAGACTGGCAGTTCCAAGTCTAGCTCTCAGCTCCATGCTGATCTGAGCACATGCCTGTTTTCTTTTGCAGAAGAAGTGAGTGATGAAGAAATGAGTGAAGATGAAGATAGAGAAAATGAAAACCACATCTTGGTTGGTAAGGACCTCTTTGTGGTAGTGCCTGTCCCTGTATAGTGATTCACTGAGTGAGGCTGCCTGGTCCTGTTAATACAAACCATGCACAGCACATAATACTTCATAAACTCAAGATTTTCCCTGGAAACAACAGAGAACTGCTGTCCTGACACTGTCCAGGAACAGAGGTAACCATCTGAGAGATGGTGTGATTCCCAAAGGACACATCTTTGGGCACTTTGCAGCCTGTGCTCACCATGGCTGACATGACTGACAGAAAACAGCTTTATTTAGATGGCATCCTGCTGTGTGCCTACTGTGATTTGGGTGCTGAGGAATCCCAGGGTTTTGTGCTCATGGAGTGAGGTTATGTTGGAGAGCAGTTTCTGTGTCTGGTGCACAGGTACTCTTGTGGGATGGGAGACCTGGCCGGGCGGGCCTCAAGCATCTAACAGGGTTGTGGTTTGGTGGACATGAGTTCTGGGCCTATCCACTACATGTGGCATCTACCTGCATCCTATGAGCCCAGTATCTGGTTCTGGCTCAGATTCTGACTTTTCCTAGATCACTAGAGCTACTACAAGCCTTGCTCGAGTACCTTTTTCCGAGGGATGGGCCTTATACTGGCTCCTTCTATGGAGAACACAGGACATGCCCCTCCTGTTTAGCACTCAGAGCCCTAGAGCAGGAGAAGGGATGACTGTACTTACTTTCTCCTGGTCTATAATTAGATTTAACTCTTAAAGTTCCAGAGTCGCGATTTGACCGAGATTCTGGGGACAGTGAAGAAGGGGAAGAAGAAGTGGGTGAGGGGACCCCACAGAGCAGTGCCCCAACGGAAGGAGACTATGTGCCTGACTCTCCAGCCCTGTCGCCCATTGAGCTAAAACAGGAGCTGCCCAAGTACCTGCCAGCCCTGCAGGTCAGACCCCTCCCCACTCATCCCAGGCTAGTTCCCTGCTCTGCTGTAGACCAGAACGATGCTTCTGGTGCTGATGTCTCTCCTGAGGTGCTGACATTCTCCATACATTCTGGCTAGTCATGGCATCAGCCTCTCATGATCCTTGCCATGGTCCTTCTTTGTGCCTGGCAGCACTGTGGGGCTTACTAGGTGCCAAGAGCCATGTGCTGGTGTTTCTGCCTTTGCTTGATCCCTATATATTGGCAAGGGATTCAGTATAAGTGCATAGGACTGCAAACTTTTGTTTAGGAAAATGCCAGTGAATGTATGACACTGCCTGGAGGATTCAGAGGTGTGGTCATCCTGGGTATGTCACCACCATTCTGAGTCCTTGTCACCTGCCCCCCAGTGAGTGCTTCCAACCAATTGAGTCTAGCTACAGACCACATAGAGTAGTGGCACCCCAGTCTATGATATGCATGGAAGGTTGGCACTAGGGAGAGGCAGGCCATGCCCTCTCTAGGGTGGCATAGTTCACCAGGCAGAGGATGCAGGTATAAGAAATCATCTATTTTTCATGCCAGTTCATTTAATGCAAAAGTGGTACGTGGTATTGGAAGTAGCAGAGAAAAGAACAAGTTGTTTATTCTCACCAGCATTGCATAGTTGGTTCTTCTTAAGTTGCTTAGCTAGTTTACCTGCCCTGTACAAGGTACAAATACTATGTTAGGGTATCAGATATTGCCATTGAGCCCTCATGCCCTACTTCCTCCACAGGGATGCCGGAGTGTAGAGGAGTTCCAGTGCCTGAACAGGATTGAAGAAGGCACCTATGGAGTAGTCTACAGAGCAAAGGACAAGAAAACAGGTAGGTTATCTATTAAGGAAATGTTAGGGCCAGGGACTAGTCAGCAGAAACTCTGGCCTGCCCTGGGACAAAGAGTCATTTCCTGGGTAATGATGAGTTGGTTGCCCTGTATCGGTACAAGGTCAGTCTTGGGAGTTCTAAGAGGCAGTGGTTTCCATGGAGAGCCTCGGTCTTTGTGCAGACTCTAGAGGGAGTTGAGTGTCCTGCCCACAGCAGCTGGCCTGTGGTCTCTGCCTGTGCACTGTGTAAGCACATGGTTGTTAAATGTGGATTCACATTTCCATTGGATCTTTGGAAGCACTCCTACCCTTTCCTTGGTGACAGTTCTCAGGCCACTTTATACCTGTATACCTAACACCAGATCTTAACTCAGATGATGCGGACTTGAGCCTCTTGGTATGTTCAGAAGTCAGAGGTCAGCCTAACTGTGGTTCTGCTGTTCACCATGACAGTAGGTGGCAAGTTCCAGAGTGAAAGATAAGGACAGGGAAGTGGCAATAACTGAAAAGTACTTTTATAGACCCATAAGTTGGGCCTTTTCCTTTTATTTTTATTTTTGCAGTGCTGGAATTCTATGTACTCAACCACTGTATTATACTCCCTGCCCAAGCTTTTACTGTTCTTCAGTTATTATTACTACTGTTTTGGGGATTTTCTTTGTTGGGTTTTGTTGTTGTTGTTGTTGTTTTTTGGTTTTTCAAGACAGGGTTTCTCTGTAGCTTTGGAGCCTGTCCTGGACTAGCTCTTTAGACCAGACTGACCTCAAAGTCACAGAAATCCAACTGCCTTACCTCCCAAGTGCTGGGATTACAGGTGTGCGCCACCACCACCTGGCGACAGGCTTTCTCTATGTAGTTTTGGTGCCTTTCCTGGATCTCACTCTGTGGACCAGGGTGGTCTTGAACTCACAGAGATCAGCCTGCCTCTGCCTCCCAATGTGCTGGGTTAAAGACATGCAACCCGCCACACCCACACACAACACCAACACCACCAACCACACCTCTCACCCCACCCCCCCATCCCTATCCCCAGCTTTAGTTTTTTGGTTTTTGGGGTTTTTTTGAAGATTTATTTATTTATTATGTATACAGTACAGTGTGTATAACTGCAGGTCAGAAGAGGGCACCAGATCTTATTACAGATGGTTGTGAGCCACCATGTGGTTGCTGGGATTTGAACTCAGGGCCTCTGGAAGAGCAGTCAGCTCTTAACCTCTGAGCCATCTCTCCAGCCCTAGTTACTTTTTTTGATACAAGTTCTCACTATGTATCCCTGGCTAGCCTGGAACTCCCAGTGTAGACAAGAATGGCCTTGAACTCACAGAAATCTATCTGCCTGCCTCCCAAGTGGTGGGATTAGAGGTGTACACCACCATCCTTTGCTTGTCTTACTATTTTCCTTCCTGGTCAGTACCAGCTTGATTTCTTTATGTCTTGCATTCAGAGTGTGTGGTATATTCGGAGATAAGGTCTTATCATACTTTTATGGTGAGAAACCAAGAGCATTAGCAATAGCCTGCCTTGTTTTCAGGACCAATAACTTGTAGGGAAGTACCCTTGCCCAGCACTGGATTTTCATTTAATGACCCATGTCTTCTCTGTGCAGCATTGTCCACCCACATAGGGCAGTTGATAGGTGTAGCAATCAAGTCATGGTCATGTCCAAGCCATGCACAAGATCAAGCCAGTGAGACTCCCTTTTAAAAAAAAATTATATTGTCTAATAAGGGGTCTGGAGATGGCTCAGTGGTTAAGATTGGTTGCACTTAGCTTGGTGGTGGTGGTGCATGCCTTTAATCCCAACACTTGGGAGGCAGAGGCAGGCAGATCTCATGAGTTCAAGGCCATTGTGGTCTACAAAGTGGGTTCCAGGACAGAGAAACCTTGTCTCAAAAAAAACAAAAAAGATTGGTTATTCTTCTAAAGGACCCAGGTTTGATTCCTAGCACCTACATGGTGGCTCACAACGATCTGTAACTACAGTTCCAAGGGATCCAGTGCTCTCTTCTGGCCTCTGTGGGTCCTGTACATGTGTGGGACACTTAACCTATATTCAGGCGAAACACTTGTATGCTTAAAATAAGTTAGATTGTATTATGTTTCAAAATAGTATGGTTCCATAAGGACTTTTCATATTTCTGTAGTTTTTGTTAACCTCCCCCTCATTCTTTCTTTTCCTCATTGCCCCTCCCATCTCTGCTTAAACCTTTAACCCCAAGTATACCCTTATTTGTTTTAATTTTTTTGATTGAGGCAGGATCTCACTATATGGCCCTGGCTGTCTGGAACTCATTGTGTAGACCAGGCGGGACTCAAACTCAGAGATCCACATGCTTCTGCTTCCTGGGTGCTGAGATTAAAGATGTGCCCCACCAGTCAGGCGGTGCCACCCTGCACTCAGGAGGCAGAGGCAGGCAGATCTCTGTGAGTTGGAGGCCAGCCTGGTCTACAGAGCGAGTTCCCTGTAAAGGCAAAAGCTACACAGAGAAACCCTGTCTTGAAACACCCCCCCCAAAAAAGATGTGCCCCACCGTGCCCAGAACTCCCCTAAATTTAATATCACATGTATTCTACTATCCTCTGCTCTCATTAAGGCCTATTCTATTTCTTCCCTATAATAGGCCGTCTGGAGGTGCTATTTGTCCTCAAGTGATCCTGGTGCTATTTAAATTCCTTGCCTGTGCCTATGTTTTGAAGTGTACTCCCTACTTTTTCCTCTATCAGTTGGTGAAGACAAAGGAGAGCATCTTAATTCACAGTCTTCTTTTAACAAACTGAAACATCACATAACAATTTATCAATATAATATGTATTACAGCGACTTTGAGAGCCCTCTTCTCTGTCCTATTGATCTCGGTCTTTATGCCAGTACTGTGTTGATTTTATTACTATGGCTTAGTGTGGTGTAGTTTGAAATCAGACAAAGTGGCACACACCTTTAATCCCAGAACTTGGAAGGCAGAGGCAGACAGATCTCTGTGAGTTCCGGGCCCGCCCAGGGTTCATAGTGATCTATGGACACAAGGACCTTTGCGTCCCTCAACAGTAGTCCATCACTGAAGGAAGTCAGGACAGAACTTAAACAGGGCAGGAATCTGGAGACAGGAATCTGCAGATACCACGGAGAGTTGCTGCTTACTGGTTTGCTCAGCCTGCTTTCTTTTTTTTTTTTTTTTTTTTTTTTGGTTTTTTTGAGACAGGGTTTCTCTGTAGTTTTGGTGCCTGTCCTGGATCTCGCTCTATAGACCAGGCTGCCCTCCAACTCACAGAGATCAGCCTGGCTCTGCCTCCCAAGTGATGGGATTAAAGGCATGCAACACAACTGCCTGGGTTTGTTTTTTTTGTTGTTGTTGTTGTTTTTTAAAGGACTTCTGGTGCTATACTGAATAAGAATGGAGATGGTGGGCTCCCTGTCTTGTTCTTCATTATTAATGGAAATGCTTTTTTTTCTTCTTAATGTGTACAAGTGTTTGACTTGCATGATTGTCTGTGCACCATGTGTATACCTAGTGCTAAGGAGGCCAGAAGAGGACATCAGATCCTCTGGAACTGAAATTAAAGATAGTTGTAATTGAGGCCAGGCGGTGGTTGCGCACGCCTTTAATCCCAGCACTGGGGAGGCAGAGCCAGGCGGATCCCTGTGAGTTCAAGGCCAGCCTGGGCTACAGAGTGAGATCCAGGAAAAGGTACAAAGCTACACAGAGAAACCCTGTCTTGAAAAACCAAAAGATAGTTGTAATTGGCCATGTGGATTCTGGGAACCACACCTGGGTTTGGGCAAGAGCAGTTAAGTGCTCTTAACTGTTCAGCCATCTCTAACACCTGGAAATGCTTTTGAGTTTCCCCCATTCAATATAATGTTAAGTGTAAGTGTTTCACATTTATCCTTTACCATGTTAAGAATTGTTCCTTCAGGAATTTTAACATGAGAAATGTTTGATTTTGTCAAAATGCCTTTCTTGGGCATCTATCAAGATAACTCTGTAATTTCTGCTCCTGAGTCCATTTATGTAATTTATAACATTGATTTGCATAGGTTGGACCATCCCTGCATATTTTCAAAAAGCCAATTTGATCATGGTGTATTATCTTTTTGATGTGTTCCTGAATTCAGTTTGCATTTACATGGTTTGTTTGTTTGTTAGTTTGAGGCAGACCCTCTCTATGTGGCCCTGGCTGTCCTGGAACTCACCATGTAGACCAGACTGACCTTCAAATCACAGAGATATCTCTCTCTCTCTCTCTCTCTCTCTCTCTCTCTCTCTCTCTCACCCAAATATTGAGATTAAAGGCATGTGCCACCACAACTGGCTATTTTGGTTTAGTTTGTTTGTTTGTTTGTTTTTGGTTGGTTAGTTGGGGTTTTTTTGTTTCGTTATGGGGTGTTTTTTTTGGGGGGGGTTGTTGGTTGGTTTTTGTTTTGTTTTGTTTTGTTTTGTTTTTGAGACATTGTCCCACTCTCCAGCCTCAAACTCATGGCAGTTCTTGCCTCAGCCTCTCCAGTGTTGGGATTACAAACATGAGCCACCATGTCCATCTAACACAGTTTTTTTTAACAGATGAAATTGTGGCTCTGAAGCGGCTAAAGATGGAGAAGGAGAAGGAAGGCTTCCCAATCACGTCACTGAGGGAGATCAACACCATCCTCAAGGCCCAGCACCCCAACATTGTCACTGTCAGGGTGAGGCTCAGTCTGCACATTTGGCATGCCCTGCCTGCATGGGAGGCTTATCCTTGAAGGGACAAGAGAAAGGGTTACGGCATCCTCGTAGGGCAGGTGTTAGCACTTCCAAAGGTATCATCACCCCAAGGTCTCTTGGTAGGTCTTTGCTGCCCACAGCATATGTCTTCAATTTCAGGTTTCCCAGAACCAGTGCTTGCCGGGGTGGGTTTGGAGGTAAAAGCCATGCTCAGAACCCATGGATCGACTGTTAATTCCTAGGAAATCGTTGTGGGAAGCAACATGGACAAGATCTACATTGTGATGAATTATGTTGAGCATGACCTCAAGAGCCTAATGGAGACCATGAAGCAGCCCTTTCTGCCAGGTAAGGCTGCATGTCTCCCTGGATAGCGGCCAATGCTGTCCAGTCATGAGATAAAGGCAGAACACCTTGTTCTCTAGTATGTTGCAGGGAATCTCTGAGCAAAGGTAGGAATAGTGCCCTTTTAGTGACTGTGTGAGTAGTGGCCATAGAGAGCTCAGAGCCACCCTGCAATGAACTTGCTGCAGAGGTCTAGTTGAAGCTGGGTTGCACAAATAGCCCAGAGACCCTGGGCCCTTTTGCAGGGGTGTTGGGAACTCATGGAGCAAAGGAAGCATGTGTGTGTTCTTGTCACTCTCACAGGGGAGGTGAAGACCCTAATGATCCAGCTGCTGAGTGGGGTGAAGCATCTCCATGACAATTGGATCCTGCACCGTGACCTTAAGACCTCTAACCTTCTGCTGAGCCACGCTGGCATTCTCAAGGTGGGCCCCTATACTTCCCCACCTCACTCCTGGAAACCCTGTCTATAGCCTGGTCTTATAGGCCACCCATCCTTATTGTTTTAGGTCGGTGACTTTGGGCTGGCTCGTGAGTATGGTTCACCCCTGAAGGCCTACACTCCAGTTGTTGTGACCCTATGGTATCGTGCACCAGAACTGCTGCTTGGTGCTAAGGTAGGTTGAAGAGAGGTCTGAGAGTCTTCCTTGCTCCATGTTGCCCTCTCTCAAACCTATGGCTGGCACTAATGTGGGCCTTCAGGCATCTGAACCATGTTCTCTGGACTTTCAGGAGTACTCTACAGCTGTGGACATGTGGTCAGTGGGCTGCATCTTTGGAGAGCTGCTGACACAGAAACCTCTGTTCCCTGGGAAGTCAGAGATCGATCAGATCAACAAGGTTTTCAAGGTGATTATTCTAGCTGGCCTATCTTTCTAGAGAATGGCTGGCAATGTGTATGCAAAACTGGGATCAGGATTGTGACCCAGGCCACATTGTTTTCTTTTGGTGGTCCCTCTGATAAAAGTGACATGTAGGCATCGTGAAGTGCATGTCTAATTCAGATATCCCTGTTTTTCTAGGACCTGGGGACTCCCAGTGAGAAAATCTGGCCTGGCTATAATGACCTCCCAGCAGTCAAGAAGATGACCTTCAGCGAGTATCCCTATAACAACCTCCGCAAGCGATTTGGGGCTTTGTTGTCAGATCAGGGCTTTGATCTCATGAACAAGTAAGTCTGAGGGTGGTGCCATCTGCAGCCACTTAGGCTCCAGGCTGATTCTCTTGCAGAACTGCCCTGGGGCCTGGAAGCCCCTGAATACCAGGTTTTAGGAGATGCTGAGGCCCAGTGGGTCTCATCTCCTCTCTCAACCTAGCTCCACAAGTATCCACCAACATGCTTTGCATTGTCTGTGACAGCCATGTGTGCCCTGAACCACACAGCAGATACTCACTGTCGAATGCCATTCTCTTCAGGTTCCTGACATACTACCCTGGGAGGAGGATCAATGCAGAAGATGGTCTCAAGCACGAGTATTTCCGAGAGACTCCCCTCCCCATTGACCCGTCCATGTTTCCCACATGGCCCGCCAAGAGCGAGCAGCAGAGGGTGAAGCGAGGCACAAGTCCACGGCCCCCCGAGGGCGGCCTGGGCTACAGCCAGCTGGTGAGGGGCATGGCTAGTAGGGGTTCCCATGGGGGAGACTAGGCGGGGACACAATCCTCATGGTGGCCACCTTACTTTGCAGGGTGATGATGACTTGAAGGAGACGGGCTTCCACCTCACCACCACCAACCAGGGAGCCTCAGCTGCTGGCCCTGGCTTCAGCCTCAAGTTCTAAGATCAGATTGACCCTGGCCAGCTAGGTGGGGCAGGCAGATCTGCTGAGTCAGGAGAGCCTTGTTTTTGTTGTTGTTTGTTTTCTCCATGTTGTTATTTGTTTGGGGGCGGGTTGTACATTTGTAGAATTAAATCACATTTTTCCTTCTGGAAAGGAAAGACAGTTTTAAGAGGTATCTATGTTTCCTAGTGAGGAAGGGTCGGCATCTATAGGTGCCAGAGTAGATGGCTAACCCTTCCGCACGGTAGGACCTGGTCTGGAGCAAGCTGGAGTGGTCTGCTTGTCAGTCTTGGAGGGTGGTGGCTTGTGTGTGATGCATGAGGCAGCCTGTTTGGCACTGGGGTATCTAAACCAGCCCCATCCACACAGACCTTGGCCCACAGATCCAGGTGTGTGACAACTTCAGCCACAGTCGGGTTTTATATGAGGCTGTTGATGTTTTAAGAAGCAGTAAACTATTCTTAGAGGAAGCTCCTGTATGTCTTTTTTTTCTTTCTTTTTCTTTTTTTTTTTTTTTTTGCTAGCATGCTGGTTCTCCACTGGGCCTGGTGGGTGTCCCTGGGGTGGGGAGCTGTGACTGCTTAGGGCCTCTGTCTCTGCCTAAGCTGGTCCTCAGCCTCTTCACCTAGGGCCCATGCACATCCTTCTCTCAGCACACCCTGGGTGATGCTGCTGATCCCTGTGCTTCATTTTACTCACTGTTCTAGAGGCTGTCTTGGCAAAACCCTTCTTGTCCTTGGGGCTATGTCCTCACCAAAAAGGGCTTTGCAGAAGTAGGGGAGTACTGACCCCAGGATCCCCACATCCAGGTGGGCAGAGACTGGCCTCCCCTCTTCCCATGAAACAACACAGAGACATCATAGAGAAAGTGCTTTATCTGCTGGCTTCCAGCAGAGTCTGTTTGTTAGCAGGCTCAGCTCCTCACTCGGACCCGCCAGGAGTAGGTAGTGAGAACACGCTGGTGCCGGCGCACCACACACGTATAGATGCCTTCGTTGACTGCGTTGGCAATGATGCTCAGCTGTGCCTCACCCAGGGCCAGATAGCCAGGGTAGGAGAACTCCAGGGGCTCCTGGTCCTTGTACCAGCTGCAGGGGAAGGTTCCTGCATCCCTACCCATGCCAAGGACCCCAGGATATGCCCACCAGGGTACCCCCAGGCAGCCCCAAGCCCCTCTAGACATGCCTGCCCAGTGCTGGTTACTCACTATACTTTGCCTTTCTTGTGTAGGATCCTCTGCCCACAGTGGAAGGTCATGTTCCTGCCCTCTCTCACCAGCCTTGTTTTCATTCTGGTGGGTGGTGTGGTGGTAGCCACAGTGGGGAATGGGAATTCTACTCAGAGAATGGTGAAATGCCATGTCAGTGCTTACCCGCATCAAACCAGGCCCAAGATGGAGAGAGACCTGAGTTTTAAGAGACTCCCACCCAACCCATCTGAGCCCCCATCACCATAGCAGAAGTCACAGCTTCTGGGGCAGAGCCTCTTCATGAGCCTCTGGTGGGTATCACAAAATCCCTTTCTTGCCCAGGATGTACACCCAAAAAGCCGGTCCAGGCAGCCTAACAGGAGGGCAACATGGCTCAGGGTTTGCCTAGAGCCCTACCGTCCATCTGCCCACCCACCTGCCCCATTGTACCCACCATAGAGTCGGTGTAATCCCCACAGCTCATCCTGAGACAGTGTCTTCCAGCCTCGCAATGTGGCATTGATGTGCATGAGCGCCTGATGTTGCTGTGAGTGCATCAGTCCCAGCGCATGGCCGATCTCGTGGGCTGCCACGTGCACCAGGTCTGTGAGCCAGACGCCTGTGGGCCCCATGGCTTAGTACTTGAGAGCCCTCAGCCCTTCCACTCCCAGTCTTGCTCCAGGAGGCCCAGCACTGATGGTGGAGCCCAGCTGCAAGCCACCCTTAGACCACAGCCAAGGAAGATAAGTTTGTTCCCGGCCTAGGCTGTGAGCTTGGCCCTCAGGAATGCAACTCCAGCTCCCTCTCCAGCAGCATGGGGGGAGGGGGAGACTCAAGCCTGTGAGAACCAGAATTCCTCTCAAACATTCAGCCCCAGGAAATCCTTCCTGCCCCAAAGCCCTCTGTAGCCCACATAGTGGAGAGAATGAGGCCCCCAGGAGGAGGCCAGACCAAGGAGTTGGATTACCTTTCTTCCAGCTGTAGCGTGTGGGGCCCAAGATCCAGTACTCGCTGTCATCAAAGTGAATGCCACCATGGGGTGGGAAGAAAGCGTGGGCCAATTCACCCGTGGGACCATCAAAGCAGTGGTGCAGAGCAGAGACCAAGCAGTCAGTGTGGTTGACTGGGTAGAAACCTAGGAAAACACAAGGCTGCAATCACACTTGTGGGGGCTGGCAGGGGTAGGGAGCACTTCAGACACCCACCTATCTGGAGGTCACTGGGAAGCTCAGGGGCCACTTCACGGAAACGGAATGGGGAAACATCACTCCACATGCGAAAGGCAGCAGCCAGGCCCTGCCTTGTCTCTTCTGGGTTTAAAAGGTTCCGTGGAAAGGAGAGAATCCTGGGGGTAGGGTATTGGGAAAGTTAATGTCTGAGGTAGTGTCTCAGTTATGGCCTGACCCACCTGCCCTCCTTCCCCGGGTCCATGTGGTACCTGTATGTGAGGTTGAAGTGGTTCCAACGCAGCCTGGCTGGTGTCAATGTGTAGCGGCGTCTTCTGGGTACCAGTATGGTCAATGGACTGGGGACCTGGGCAGTGGAGACCACTGAAGGGTTTGGTGCATCCATCTTTTTCTTCACAGGAAAAAAGTGGATGTGAGGAGGCAGGAGAAACAGACTGTAGATCCCAATTGTTGCTGAAAGCTGACTATTAGGCAATGGAGCGGAGGAAGTTATGGATGAACCCTCCTTTGGGTTTTTTGCTTTTCTATGCTTATAAGTTGCTTTTACCCCCACCCTGATGCAGGGAGTTAAGAGTGGGTAGGAATGAGGCAGGCTTGGTGGCGCATGCTTTTAATCTCTGGGGGTTGTCCATAGAGGCCAGCCTAGTCTACAGGGCGAGTTCTAGGACAGCCAGTACTACACAGAGAAACCCTGTCTCGAAAAATCAAAAATAAAAATAGTCAGTGAGTGTGGGCCGAGCTGGAGCGGGACGCTGCCTCCCACCACCAACGACCACTGGACACACTGACTCAGGATGTCTGGGACTAAGGACTCACATGCAGTTCCACACACCCCTTCACACATGGCCCCTGACAAACCCTCCCTGCACCTGGCCCCCCTGTCCTCTCACCGCTGCACTCCAGGAGGTTTCTGCTGGCGCCCATGGCCACTCCAGCAACATCAGCGCGGAGAGAAGGCACAACCCACTCAGGACAGCCCCGAACCAGCGGCTCTGTTGTACAACATCCGATGCCTCCAGATCGACGCAGGCCCGGCAGCCCATGGCAGACTTGCTGTGGGGTTCAGGGCCACAAGGGGCAGCGCGACAACGCAGGGACCAGGGCCTCAGAGTTGGGGCGGAGTGGGAGGGGGGTTGGCGGCAGGCGGCTCGAGTTACAACCCTATGGCGGGGCGAGGATCAGGAGCCCGCTTGTGAAGTGAACCAGCTGGCCTGTCGGGACGATCCGCATCCCCTAGGGGGTTCCAGGAACCAGGTCGTAGGGTCTGTGGCAGTGGCCAGAACGCCTTGAAGGATGGGGGTCTATCAGAAAGAGAGAAGCAGCTAATAACAAGGGAGGCGCCAGGGCCCAGATTTGGGGAAGGGGTATCAATTGCTCCCCATGCCCACCTGGTTGGGGGCTGAATGACCTTTTGGCTTTTCTCCTCAACACCCTGGACCCACAATAAAACCCGGGAGGGAAACCTCCGTTTTGGTCCGCAGTGACAGAGTAACCAGCATACAGCAGGGAGCGCAGAGGCCAGGGGACGTGGCACTGGAAATAGGGTGGTTGAGCAGGCGGAGGAGAGACTGCAGTACAGTACGGAAGGGGCCTCCGGAAAGACGGAGTAGGAAGCCTGTGGGGGTCCTTAGGACATCTGGGGAAGGGTCTGCTTTGGCCAGAGAGTGCTCTTGTCGGATAAGAGCAGGAGGTCATTGGAGAGTGGCAGGACCAGGAATTCCTGCTCATGCTCAGAGGGGAGGGGGTTACAGGAACAGAAAGAATCAGGCATTGAGTGTGGCAGTCTGGCAGGGTTCGGGCTTGGAGGGTAGAGGGTTAGGAGATATGGTCCGAGGCCTGAAGGGTAGACTAGGCAGCCCGTGGCCATACTGGGTGGCCACCAAATGAGTGTGGCATGGCAATCCAAGTGATGCCAGACCCAGCTGAGATTCCCCAGGTCGGAGCAGACTGGGGGAGGGTGAGACAGGAGAGCAGGGGCTCCCTCCCATGACGGCTTTGGACCCTGGGTGACAGCAACAACATGCTGGCCAGCAGAGGTAGCGCCAAGCCAAGCCAAGCAGCTAGTGTCCCCTGCGGCCCCCAATAGCTGCGCTGGCAGTTCTTGAAAAGCATCAGCCATCTATCTGCTCTCCCTCCATTACTAAGTATTTGTTCCAGTAAGTGGACCCTTTCTCACTTCTTCCCTCTGCCCTGCTCAACTGCCAAGAACTTGTCGGACCCTTCTCCCTCCTACACTCAGGCCCTCTGAAAGGGGAGACTGCTCCGGCCAAAACCTAAAATAATCTAAGTCCCGCCCCAGGCGGATGGGCACAGGGACAGAAGGAAGTGGGGTGAGCCCCCTATAGGGCCGAAAATAGAAGCACCCTAAGCCTTTTAATGCACTGTGTGGGTTTTGCGACCCTCTTGTGTCACACCACAGCCAGGGCACTTGATGTGGCCTATAACCACATCAAGAGTGTACCTGACTTAGGTAGCCTGGAGTCTCAGGCAGTTTATGTGTTTGGGGGTGGGGGTTGCTGGGAATGGTGAGGATCGCTGGGGCATGCCCAGCACCCCTAGGTAAGGAGCAAGCAGCAAAGTCTGAGAATCTTTTTTTATAAAACACAGGGGGTTTGTGGAAGGTTCTGGGATCGGCCATGGTGTGCGGAACACGCTCACACGAAGATCTGAATACGGTCGCGGATGGGCTGGCGGCAGATGGGGCAGGCGTTTAGGGCAGCGCCACAGGGTGCGCATGCCCCATGACCACACTGGAACACTAGGCGGATGTGGCTGTCGATGCAGATGGGGCAGGTGATACGCTCCTCCATCTGCCGGTAGCGGCTCTGTAGCTCCTCCACCAGCTGTCGAGGTGGACCAGGCACCTGGGTGGTGTTTACCACCTCTGAACCGTCTGTGGGACAAGGTGAGTGAGAGGTGGCAACAGCAGGTGTGAGGATTAGATTTGGACAGGTGACTATGCCACAGGATAATGGGGGATATGCTAAGACCCTCCCACCCACCTGGGCGTAGCTTCTTGCTGATGACCACCTGGCACCTGATGCATTTCTTCATCCTGCGAGCGCATTCTGACAGGGGCAGTGTACCATTAGCAAGGTTGGACTAGGTGGCTGGGCCACCCTGGGCCTCTGCACCCTGCACTCACCCTCACACACGGTGCGATGCTGACACGGCGAGAACAAAACCAGCAGTGCCAGCTCCGAGCACACCAAGCACTCGGCAGCTTCTGGCCCTGCTGTGCCAGACTCATGCAGGTTCCTCATGGTGTTGGGAGTGCTTAGCACGTGCCGGGGGCCCGGGGGCATGCCCCCACTGCCACCTGCCTGTTGCTCCCTGCAGTTGGAGGAGGGGGCTTGAAAGGACCTGGTGGCCTTAACAGTCCCCCCCCCTCCAAACCCCCATCTTGTGCTCACCGGAAGCGCTGGGCACAGCCCTGCAAGGCCTTGAGCACTCGGCCTTCAGTGGCCAGGTCCAGTGGGCTCCTGCCACGGTGGTTTGCGTAGTTCACATCAGCACCCTCCAACGCCAGGAAGCAGGCCACTGCTGCACCTAAGGTCAACTCTGTGCTGCCCGGGAGGCCCGAGGCCTGTAGCTGAGTGGCAGGACATACAGATGAAGGTGGAAACCCATACACACTTCAAGAAAGCCTCTGCTGGCACCGGGCTATCCAGAAATCTGAACAATGGTACCACTTTCTTTCTGGCTAAGGCTTCTGGTTCTAGGAAGAGTAGGGAAGGCAGGCCCCAATGGTGCCCTTTGCTAGGTAGGTATAGAAACTCTGAAACCCTTCATCCTCTCGTCCCAACCAGACCCCAACCCTTTTCCAAGACTGGTCTGGACTATAGACCCTGAAACAGGTCCACAAACTGCCCCACTCTCCAGAAATCCTGGTTCCCTGGAGCACAATGGGAAGTGAGAGATCACCCAGGCCCTCCTTTCCAGCACCCACACTGTACTTTCTCACCCTTGACAGCAGCTGCAAGGGCCCTGGGTCCCCCCCAGCCTTGTCAGCCACCAACGGCAACAGCTGATGACGCTGCAGTGCAACATGCAGGGCTGTGTCTCCCTCCTCATCCTCAGTGTTGACACTGCAGCCAGCATCCACGAGCAGTGGTATTAGCCCCAAGTGGGCCTGCTGCACAGCCAGATGCAGTGGAGACTGAAGCTTCCGGTTACGCACATTCACATCACAACGGCCCTGAGGAAAGGGTGGGCACAGGCTCAGCTTTGAGATCCCATTGGGTCTGGTTCCTGGCCTGTAGGTGGCCCTGGCCCCTGCACCCACCTCTCGGATCAGGACCTGGGCCACCTCACGGTGGTTGTTGAGAGCTGCCAGATGTAATGCAGTAAAGCCATCCTCCTTCTTGGCATCCACCAGCTGTCGTGCCCGTGCCAGAATCTTTCTGACTGCTCTGTAGGAACAAGAAGGTCTGTCCAAGGTCTTCCCTAGGCACTTCACCCGAGTGCTCTGGATCAGGGTAGTCTGGCAGTAGGTCAAAAGACTGGATGACAGCAGTGTGACCAACCCCACACTCACAGCACATGGCCCTTGAGGGATGCATGGTGCAGCAGGGTGAAGCCCTGGCTATTGGTAGCAGTGACATCGATGCCAGGCAACTCAGTGAGGACCTCAACAATGCTGCTGGCACCGGCACCTGCAGAGATGGCAGAATGCAGGGGCGTGTCCGCATGGGCATCCTGAAACAGAGGGGACTGGTCACACAGCAATGCGTTTTTTCCATGGTCAAGTTGCTTCCTTGACCTAGGGCTGGTTAGTGGAAGAGAATCCGGGGACTATCATCACTCACCGGCAGGTTGACATCACAACCATGCTCACACAGGGTCTTTACCACCTCTAGAAAGCCCCTCTGCACAGCCACATGCAGGGCCGTGCTTCGTGTGCCATTCCGAGCATCCACCCCACATCCTGCACTCAGGAGCAGCCTTGTGGCCTCAGGCTGGTTCCTAAAGGAAGAAGTGGGAGGGTTTGGGGACAGTCTGTTGTGCACCCTGGCTCTAAAGCTCATTCCCAGCAGGACCCAGCACCTGCCCAGGCCTCACCCCAGAGCTGCGTAGTGCAGCGCAGTATTGCCCTCATCATCCAGCAGGTCCACACTTGCCCTTCCCTGCAGCAGCAGCTGTACCAGCTCTACCTGGCCCAAGTAAGCAGCCACTTGTAGGGCAGTCCTGCCCTGGTTCTTGGTGTCCACCTGTGCAGAAAGCCAACACATGAATTCTGGGCCCTCTCCCTGCTGGCTATTAGAAGGACAGGGTGGTAGCTTGCCTGCTCTGGGTGTCTTCGCAGTAGATCCAGAGCCCGGGCTACATTTCCCAGTGCAGCCTCTACTACCAGCTTCCCTGGGTGCTCTGGGTCACTCTTCTGGGTCCGAAGTTTGTCCAGGGCCACACTCAGTAAGCCTGGGGGCAGGGTTGAGGTAAGTGCTGGCCAGGGGATGCCCTGCCTCCCACCGGCCACTGAAGCTGGTGCCGCACTTTTGTTCTCTCTGGCACGCTCAGCCACATCCAAGTTGGCGTCTTCCTCAGGCCGGTAGGCCACTAAGCAGGAGGGGCTAAAGGTCCACCGTTGACCGCCAACTGCCACACGCAAGTTTCCATCTCCAAACACCTTCACCACTTTCCCCACTCGGCCCAGGGCCTGAGAAGAGGTGGGATCACAATAGGTTGGAAGTGGAGCAGACAGTGTGTGTGCATGGGGGAGGGGGTGTATGTGGTGGGTGACAACAGACGTTGAGACTCACAGGGGCCATGTCATCGGTCCATTCACCATGTCCAGCCTGCAATCGCTTCACAGTGTCAAGATCATCGATGACTCGGACCACATCACCCACCCAGAAGCTGTTGTGCTAGATGACAGAGAAGCAAGTAAGGGGAGTTCCTCCAGCTACTTGTATCTACTCAAGATCATGCAAAAGGACACCTCCTGCTCAGAGGGCAAGCAGATCTAACCTTGTCCCCAGTTGCTGCCTCAAGTACAACCAAATGGTCTGGCTGGATAAGGGCCTTAAGTGACCAAATCAGCCCTGGGTGGCCAGCCTAAGCCACAGGGGAGGACAACCAGAGGAGCAATGGGGTAGCAGCATCCAGAACAAGCAAAGCCAGCTCTATAGATATGTGAAGGTCCAAAAGACCTGTTTCCAGGGTACCTATCCATCAATCGGACACAAGGCAACATAGGAAAACGGGCACAGACCCAGGAAAAAAGCTGAAGATAGAGTTGGAGTTGGGTGGGACCCCAGGATGTCAACACAGGGCCAGGAAGGAGGGTAGGTGTAGTAGGGGGAAGGGAATCCTGCATGTATCTATGCACACAACCAATGCACCTGTGTGCAGAGTAAAAGCCTGAATGTTGCCTGTCCTGAAGTATCCCCCTCCAGGTTCAGGTAGGAATGCATCCCCTGCCCTACTCAGTGTCCTTTCTTGGACATTCCCACCTAGCTGGCAAATGTCTCATCCCCACAGTTCAGTTTTCCAAAAGCTTTCACAGAATCTACCCAACCTGGTCTCCTTTGGCAAACCACCTCAGTCTCCTTACAGACCACTCCCTTCTGCCCCCATGATGCACACAGCATCTGAAGAAGTATAGCGAGAAACCCACTTCTAGCCTACCACAGTTCCTTTCTTTTGTTCTCAGGACAGAGCCCCCTGGTCCACAGGTTCTAGTCTTAAGATGTTTTCAGTACTTCATTCTTCTCTGTGAATCCTTCACAAATGGATTCCCTTCCTGGTTTCACCTCCACCCACCAGGTTCTCCCCTTCAGGTCTGCAGACTCATGGGGAGGCTGGTACCCTAGTCCTGACTAAGCATTCCCAAGACTGAACAGGTACACAGAAGGAATTAGAGAAGCAATAAGTAGGGCTCAGCTCAGCCCCCTAGGCACCTTGGTGAGAGCCCCAGGGTGGAAGGTCCAACGGGTCTCATGGTTGAACTGCACACGCACGTCCCCACGATCTGTGATGCGGTGCACGGTGCCCATCTGTCCGATAAACTGTGGCAGGTCACGGAGGCTATGGCAGGGTCAGGCTGGACTCTCGGGGCAGGAAGAGGGATAGGGGTCCAAAGGATTTGGGAAGGGGGGCACATGGGGACTCAGCAGAAGAGGTGGCTCACCTCTGCCATCCTAGGGTTCCAGCCACCATGGCCTTCTTGCATGTCCCTGAGGACATCTGTGTCCAACAGACACTTGACCTTGTCTCCACACTGGAAGGGCTGGCCATCAGCACTCACCCTGCGCTGCAGCTCTGCTGGCTTGCCTGGGGGAAGGTGGCAGGCTAGGCTTCAGGAAGCAACCTGCCTTCCCCCACCAATAGGACATGCCAGGGTAATAAGGTAACAGCCAGGGCAGGAGGGCAGCTGGTGTCAGAGCCAGCCCCATACCAAGCTTTGGGAGGTGCTCCTTGTAGTAAAAGCCGCCAGCTGCCTCACCAACACACTTGAGGTCCACTTTGCCCTTGTGGCCCACACGGTACACATTGGTGGTTCCATCTGCCCATGTCACACTGGCCACACTTCGGCCTGTCTCCACATCCCAGCCACGGATGTCCACCACACGGCCTGTCTTCCCTTCCCCTCCTGGGAAGACAGTATGCACACCAGCAGGCTAAGAGTGTGCCTCAAGACTGAGCTATAGCCAGCTTCACCTCTGTCTTCCCAGCCATGACTCACCATCTTGTGAGCCCCATTCCCAGTCAGGGCCTCGTACCACCTTTGCTCCCTGAAAGATGCCCCTTAGCGGGATTCGAGGGAGGCCCTGTCGGGGACTCAGTGTGACCCTGTAAGAGAATGAGTCCTGAGCCATGCAGAGTGATACGATGGCCAGATCTTGCATTTGGCCACCTTGTCCCTCTATGCTAAAGGCATCTGGGTCTGCAGGATAGGTATTCTGGATCCCAGGCCAAACCACTATCCTTAAATGGCCTTCCCAGTAGGCCTCCACACTTTGGGGAAGGGAACAAACTATTCAGTGTCTCTGGGCTCAGAGACCTCACCAGTATCCAGCTGAAAAGGCACCTGAGATGATCTCGGAGCAGTCCATGTCTGCTGCTTTTACGGCAGCAGGGGCAGGGCCTGGCTCAGAGGGGTGAAAACACTTATCTGGCCACCAGCTCAGACAGCTGCCCTGATCTCATGCTAGCCAGAAGAGGGAACCTATACGCCATTTCTCTCCATAGAGAAGAAACATCAAGGAGATGCAGAGAACAAAGGATGGTACCAGAGGTGCCTTCCCAAGTCAATCCAACAGAGACCTGTCTCCCATCTTTATCTTACTGCATCAGGCTAGGGCCACCCCCAGCTGTACCTATGGGCTGGCACCCAAGGTAAGCTGCCCAGTGACAAGCCTCCTTGCCAGGCCTGGCACCACCAGGAGATGCTGTGTTTCAACAGCCACTACTACCCATGTGGCAAATACCTTGGCCACCTTCAGTGCTCCAGGATGCAGCTGTACTAAAGACTCATGCCTTCCTGACTCTAAGGTGAGGTAGCAGAGGAAATCCCGCCCACAGCACCCACCTTACAATGAGCCTAGAGAAAGCCTTTAGTGAGAAAATGGAGGAGTGCCATTCTCAGAGTTCTAGAATAACCTGACCCTGGGTATTCTTCAAGGAAATCTCGTAAGACGGACTTGCTAGGTACTTTTGGAAGTGACTCTGCCAGAGGCCAAGGCCTGGCTGGATGTCAAAGGCACCAATCAGAAGGCGCTAGGGAGATAGGCTGTGGTCTAGGGAACTCACGGGCGTGAGTGCGATGTCTCATAGCGCTCAAAGGCGTGGGTAAGGTCATGTTTGTTGTGCATGTAGCACTGCGTGCAGAGGTCATAGTCAAAGCAGACACGGCACTTCCAACGCATGCCACGAAGTCCATGTTTCTTGCAGCAGTCACAGATGATATTGGGGTGACGGATACCTAGGGATAGCGTGGGGTGAGTGAGAACCTGCGGTCTCCTGTCACCTGGCCAGCCCCACCCACAGCTGGGCATCACCACACACCGATTTGGGCGTTGTCGTAGAGCAGCAGGTCATGGGCACCTTGGTAGCCAGCTCGATAGTTGGTACATGTGCCCTGGTCCCACTGAACAACAACTGTACGGTCGGGGGTCGAGGGGCTGCCATGGCGGCCAAGCTCCACCACAGTGCCCACACCGCCCTCACCTCCATCCTGCTGGCCCCACTTCCAGTCCACTCCGCGTACCACACGCATGCCCACCTGCACACCTGCATGGGGGTCCAGGTCCATGGTGAGTGGGCTGTTCAAGAACCTGCAACAGAAAGCACCCTCAGTCTATGTCACAATGTCATATAGCTAGGCTAATCATAAGACACATGTTGAGATGGCCATGGAAGAGAAGGATGGATCAGGAGCAGAGAAAACAAAGCCAACAGAACAAGGAATAAAGGACAATAGGGGGCTGGGAAAGCCAGAAGCATGGGCCTACAGGCCAGGACCAGAGGGAGCCAGGGGATAAAATGGAGGGGGCAGAAGAACAAGACAGAGATGGAAGGGCAGTAGCCAAGTGCAAGAGTGCCCACTACAGGGACCCTGTGGGAGTGACTACTACTCGAAAGGAAGGGGTAGAAATTGGGGACATCATAAGTGAACAGGCCCAGGACTGGAGAGATGGCTCAGCGGTTAAGAGCACTGATTGCTCTTCCAGAGGTCATGAGTTCAATTCCTATCACCCACATGTCAGCTAACAACTGTCTATAACTACAAGATCTGACACCCTCACACAGACATGCATACAGGCAGAACATCAATGCACATAAAAAAATAAATAAATAAATAAATAAATAAATAAATAATTTTTAAAAATAAGTGGATAGGCCCAAAGGATCAGAGACTGAACCTGGCACAGTGACCACATGCTAGTGGATCTGCTCCCCAAAAGTCTGTGCATGATGCTCCATCAGTTTAAGTATACTTTAAAGCTAGAGTTGGACATGATGGTGCACACTTTAATAACAGAACTCAGGAGGCAGAGGCAAAAGGATCTCTGTGAGTTCAAGACCAGCCTGGTCTATATGGTGAGTTAAGGCTACATAGTGAGCACCTGTCTACAAAAATCAATTACTGCCGGGAAGTGGTGGTGCACACCTGTAATCCCAGTACTCGGGAGGCAGAGGCAGGCAGATCTTTGTGAGTTCAAGGCCAGCCTGGTCTACAGAGAGAGATCCAGGAAAGGTGCAAAGCTACACAGAGAAACCCTGTACCCTGTCTCAAAAAACCAAAAAAAAAAAAAAAAAAAAAAAATCCATTACTAGGAGTGGTGACACACGCCTTAAATTCCAGCATTCTGGTGGCAGTGGCAGGTGGATCTTTGTGAGTTTGAGGCCAGTCTGGTCTACAGAGCTAGTTCCAGGGCTACACAGAGAAACCTTCTCTCCTCAAAAAATAAAAATAAATTTTAAAAAATTAATTGATTAAAAACAAAGCTAATAGATGTATATTGTAGATATCCATGTGAAAGACTGTAAGGCCATCCAACTTAAGAAGCAAAGACTGTTTTTCTGTGCAGCACAGTGACATGTGGGACTGAATTAAAGAACTGTTGTTCAACCCGATACCATAAAGCAACTGGACAGGCAACCATATGAGAGAAGATGCTCACAGTATACAATCCATAGAGTACTACCACTTGTAAATGCAAATGCCAGATAAACTGAAAATGGGCAAGACACTGAGACACACACTCCAGGACACCTACTACGCATGGTACTGATCACAGGCAGGACAAGATCCTCTGTTCCACATTTCAAAGGATAGTGCAGCAAAGTCATACAACACTTTAGGGACCTTCTCTGGAGAAGCATGGTCCAGCCACAGAGGTGATGCAATCACAGAAGCACCTGCCCATGTTTCTCATGGTGGACTGGGCCGTGCAGTGTTCAGTGCCCAAGAGAATATAAACTGTCACCCACCTTGCTATTTGGGGCAGCACAACAAAGCTGATAGGCATGGAAGGGCAAAGTGCCCACTGCAGTGACTCTACTAACAGAAGTTTAAAAAATGGACAGGCAAATTCAGGGCATCATGGAGCTAGCCATGCCAAGCTTTAGGTTGCTTATGTGGCCTGAATGCTCTGTATCATACTAACATTAAATAAAGTCTTAACACATACTTTCCCAAGGTCTTTCCCAGACTCCTGCCACAGCTGTTCCCAGGCACACAAATGGATTTGAAAGACAGAATCTGACAGGGGCTCCTGTGCTATGACAGGTACTTCTACTTCATCCCATCTAAGCACCAGGGCCTGCAGCTGGGGAAGGAGGAGGGACTGCTTAGAACAAACACCAGCAGTCCTGTTCCAGGACACATGCTCAGGCTTCACAAGAGGCTGAAAGGTCACCCCACATCTGGTTTGGGTACAGCTGAAGATTATTTGGGGGCAGCTATAACATTACAGGGTCCTGTCAACTTCAGCTGGGGATCAATGGCCCTACTTAGCCATGGGGCAGAGGTCAGATCAGGGCTTGTGAGCAACAATAGGAATACAGCACACACCAGCCTTCTGCCTGGGCCCTCTTCCAGGATCCCTGTCCTTGCCCTAAGACTGACAGCCTCCTGGCTTGCCTAGTTCAGAAACATTCCCCACTATCCCTATCCACCAGGAAGCCACGGGTGGGCAGTAAGAAAGACTAGTAGCCCTGCCTAGCCACATACACTGGCTGAAGGCTGGGTGTCTACAGCTAATGGTAATGATGTGACACCACAGGCTGTCCCAGAGCCAAGCACAGTAAAAATCCAGCACCATTCAGAAGCCTATGTTGAATACAGGGAACTACCACACACTGACTCTAGATTTACATCTCTGCATATTCTCAGGGGTACAGGCCTCCTGGCCAGCACAGCATCATGCAGTTTTTATTTTTTTATTTATTTATTTTTTCACCCTGCCCCTGTGCAGTTTTTAAAAAAATTTTATTATTTCATGTGTATGAGTGTTATGCCTGCATATATCTGTATACCAAATGTGTGAAGTGCCAGGAGAGGCCAAAAGAGAGTGTAAGATCCCATGGGATTAGAGTTACTATAAGACATCATGCAGATGCTAGGTATTGAACCTGGAGAACTTCTAAAAGAACAGGCATTATTGTTAATCATGCACGACCTCTCAATCCCTTCTGCAATTCTTATTCCTATACACAGGCCCAGGACTGCTAGGACCACAGCAAAAGCAGATGGGCACATTCACCTGGCTCAGAGACTATGAAGAGCCTTCCCAAACAGCTGGACTCTGTCTTTTGAGAGGATCTCCCTCATCTGTCCATTACCTTGTCTGTCCTCTCTTTAGCTCATTCTTCTCCATGGACTCTAGAGTACCTGCTAAGATGTGGCACCAGGGCCTAATGCCAGGGTAAATCCAACCTTCTTCCTCTTTCTACAGAGGAGGGACAACCCACAAAGGAACCTCATATTGAGAATGTCCAAAACTCTTTGGTGCTAGTGAGCCCCAGACAAGGGGAGGGTCTTGTGGGCAGCTAGTCATGGCAGCTGGCTCTGCTTCTCTACAATAGCAGCTCCACCATGGATGAGAGGGCCTCCAATGGCCTCACCCTATCAGAAGAGCTATTAACATGACAGCTTATGGGTGTTCCAGTGAGAATAAGTTTTCTTTGGGGGGTGTGGTGACTGATACATTGCCCATGCTGTAGTGGGGGGCCAGAGGCTCATATGCATATTAGCAGCAGGAACTGGACTCAGGGCACCATAAAATGAAGGAGGAGGGGAGAAGAAGAGGAAGAGGGGGGGGAAGGGGGGAAACAACAAATTCTGTGGTTACTCTAGAGCTGTGTGGCATGCCTCTGTTTCTGAAACCAGCCTCTCAGCCACTGCTTATCTACAGGCTGATGGCTCCACTAACCACGTGATGCTGGGCCTTTTACAAGACATGGAGTAGGGAGGGCTTCAAACACAACAAGCACAGCCCATGTATGGCCCTGCTTTCAGAAGAATGGGCAGAGAGCAGAGAGCTCAGGAGGAGGGTGCCCAGCAAGGCCTAAGAGCACCAGAACCAGGCCTCAACCAATGACTCCATATGAAGTAGCAGGAATGCTACCAGGCACTTCAGCCTGTCAGTGGCCTGTACTGACCAACATTTACATGACCATCATGCTTGGTTAAGCAAAGCTCTTCTCAGTCCTGGTCTTAAGTTTAAAAAAGAACTTCCAGTCTCAAGAGCTGTTCCCAGTGAGCAGCTCAGCAAAGTCAGAACAGAACCAGATAGTACAGAGAGGGCTTTCTGCCCAGAACCAGCACCTCAATGCCTAAGGCTGCCCTGCAGGAGCAAAGTTGTAGGAACATAGGCAAGAGGTTCAATACATAATGTCTTTCACAGTCACAACACTGAGATGTGTGAACGCTGAGAAGCACCGGACAGTGGTGGCACGTGCAACCTGTGTCCACCCTGCCCCACTACCTGTGCCCTGGAGGTCGTAAGGTCTCCCCTCAACTTTGAGGCTGCATTCTCCCTCCATCTTTCATGGCATTATCTAACTTGAGTCTCCTTACCTGAGCTGGGCCCCTGGCAATGTCCCCCAGAACATAGTTATTGCACAACCAGACAGGAGACAGGGTTCCTGGACCTCAAAAACAGCTGGATATAGCATTCTATGACATTATTAGAAGACCCAATGGCTTTCCCTCCCCTCTCCCTCCAGTCCTCCCTGCCTGGTCTCTGCATTATTATCAACCTACCATTACCATCCCATTCCTTGGCCTGTGATAGTACTATCAGAGAACAGAAAAGTTCACCAAGTGTATGTGGAGGGGTGGATGGGTAACAGAACAGAAGAAGACAGACTGAGGGAAGAAGATCTCCATTTTGGACTCAGCTCTTGTTTTTAGCTATCTAAGGGACCTTCCTCTTTGGATGGCACAGGACCCTTACTACAGTGAAGGGGCCTGTGTACTTCATGACCAACAGAGAGCTAGGGGGCATGAGGCCACTTCAGAATTGAATTTTCTGACAAAGGTCTTATCCCTTGAGCTTACTGGGCCAATGATAAAGCACTACAAGACCCAGGGCAGAGTCAAGAGGGAAGCTGGCCTCTAGCTTACTGGGTGCAGCACCAAGCCAGAGAATGATGTATCTATCTATTGTGCCAAAGACTCTGGACAAGCCCAAGAAGTGGCCTGTATGCCTGAACAGTACCTTGTGCTCAGGCTAGTCATTCTGCAAACCACAGGTGAGTATATGCCCAGGGTGCGTGGATAGAGAAGTCCCTGATAAAATGCAGGACTAGAGACCTCCTTGAAGATGGACAGTCCATACATCCTCAAGGGAACTTACTTCACTGCCCCTTTCTGGACCATACCTGCAGTGACAGCTAACCTTGGTGTCAATTTGACTACATTTGGAATTAACTAAAACCCAAGCAGCTGGGCACACCTATGAGGGATTTTTCTTTTTCTTTTTTTTTTTTTTTTGAGACAGGGTTTCTCTGTGTAGTTTTGGTGCCTTTCCTGGAACTCGCTCTGTAGCCCAGGCTGGCCTCAAACTCACAGAGATCCACCTGCCTCTGCCTCCAGAGCACTGGGATTAAAAGGTGTGCGCCACTACCGCCCAGCCAAGGGATTTTGCTTAATTAAATTATTTGAAGTGGCCAGGTGGTGGTGACGCATGCCTTTAATCCCAGCACTCAGGGGGCAGTGCCTGGCAGATCTCTGTGAGTTCAAGGCCAGCCTAATCTACAGATTGAGATCCAGGACAGGCTCCAAAACTACAGAGAAATCGTGTCTTGAAAACAAACAAACAAACAAAAAGACCCACTTTTAATCTTGATCTTCTGAGCTCGCAAGATCCACTTTTATATGGACCACACCTGTGTTTACTGCCTACCCTCTATATCAGCTTACTGGTATCAGAGCCTACTTCTTCTTGACCCCAACACGTACTGAACTACTTCTTCTTGGTCCCAGCATGTACTGAACACCTGGGACACTGAGCCTTGACACAACTGCTGGGTTCTCAGACTTTCCATTAGGAGGAAATCATCATTGGACTAGTTAGATCACAGCCTGTAAGCTACTCTGATAAATTCCATACATTTTTTTTCACTCTATCAGTTGTGTCCTCTTGAGAACCCTGACTAACACACCTGCCACAACCTCTCAACAACCACAAGCCCCCTTCCCACTGAGTAGGACCTCTCCTCCCACTGAGTAGGACCTCTCCTCCCTTCCCCCACCTTCCTGCCCAAACTGGCAAGGCTCTTGGTAGAGTACCGTGTGCCCAAGTGTGCCAAAACCTGCCAAACTACAAAGAGAGCAGCAGCCTCACAGGAACTTTGGCCCTGTGTGTGTGGAGAGAGCCTAGGGTCTGAAAGCACTGTCCTCGAGCTCAGCCTAGTAGAGCTCCAGAACAGTCTAAGAACTGCAACCACTAAAGCTCAGGTGTGCAAACAACCTTACTTTCAAACCCACATTGACTGTCACCCAACTCTGACACACAGCATTCTTCAGGATGCTGGAAACCACAATGTGTTATGGGTACCGCCATCTCAGTAGGAAATTTACCTTCAGAGTTAACTGACTTTTTCCTTTGCCATCAGACAGTCATGTCCCTGGCATGTATCCAAGCACCCCTGGAGCTGTTGCTATAGATGTTGACAGTTATAATGGAGGATGTCAGAGTATGAGGACTTGGTTGACAAATGTGCTTTAAGAGAAGCAGAACTCACCTTAGAGCACACAGAAGCCTCTCAGCATCCCAGGCATTTAGTGGCTACTTCCTGGGCCACAAATTTTCTCAGCCACCAAAACTTCCTGTGGACTAGCAGTCATTGCCAACAGAGAACACAGCAAACCAAGGTGGCAGGCAGGAGTACAGGCTGGAGAAAGACCATTTTAGAGGCAGTTTTACACACAGTATTTACTACCAGACAGTGGCCATTGGGGCTGCTGTTATTTCTAGTTTTCCTTCCTATAAGGAACACACTGGCTTTTTTTTTTTTTTTAATTTATCTCTATCTGGCCTGGAACTTACTATGTAGTCCAGGTTTGACTGGAATTCCTTTCAAGTGCTGAGATTAAAGCATGTACAGGGGCTGGAGAGATGGTTCAGCAGTTAGGAGCACTGGCTGCTCTTCCAGAGGACTCAGGTTCAATCCCCACCACCCACATGGTAGCTCACAACTGTCTGTAACTCCAGTTCCAGGGGATCCAACACCCTCACACAGACATACATACAGGCAAAACACCAATGCACATAAAATAAAAGTTTTTTTAAAAACTGACTTCAAAAAAAGGGGGGGGGGGGTGGGGATTTAGCTCATTGGTAGAGCGCTTGCCTAGCAAGCACAAGGTCCTGGGTTCAGTCCTCAGCTCTGGCAAAAAAAAAAAAAAAAAGGAAGCTGAGCGGTAGTGGCGCACGCCTTTAATGCCAGCACTCGGGAGACAGAGGCAGGCGGATCTCTGTGAGTTCGAGGCCAGCCTGCGCTACCAAATGAGTTCTAGGAAAGGCACAAAGCTACACAGAGAAACCCTGTCTCGAAACCACCCCTCCCAAATAAGAATCCACTATTGACACAGTTAATAAGGAAATAATAGTATTAAGAAGGTGAAATAATCCACAGTAAGAGAACATAAGAAAAAAAAAAATCGCATTGTTTAGGGCCAGGCGGTGGTGGTGCACGCCTCTAATCCCAGCACTTGGGAGGCAGAGCCAGGTGGATCTCTGTGAGTTCGAGGCCAGCCTGGACTACAGAGTGAGTTCCTGGAAAGGCGCAAAGCTACACAAAGAAACCCTGTCTCAAACAAACAAACAAACAAACAAAAAGTATGTACGGGACACCACACCCAGACAGAATTAAAGATCCCTCAATAGGTCAGATGTATCAGGACTCGGGGGGGGGGGGGGGGGGGGGGGGGGGGGGCGGAATGCTGTCCCTCATTATGTGAATATTTTATTGGGAAGTCTCATACAGCCATAAAAATTAAATCATGTTAATTGTGAAAGTTAGCAAATTGCCTTTATTCAGACGAATAGTTACATGACACAGAGACCACTCAGGACTCAAGCTTATCTCCCTATATCTCTGGTGGTGCCTGAGACACTGCTGAGTTGAAAATGTGTGGCAAAAACTGGTGCATCAGAGGCTCCTAATAGGCAGGTGGACATCCTAGGTGCCAGGAGAATCAAACAAAGAATATCAACCTAAGCCACAGAGGCCAGGAAACCCAAATCTGTCCTGCATCAAGACATCTGCTGGGGGACATCCATTAAGGTTCAGGGGTATCATGGCTGCTAATCTTTGTCATCTAACTGGAGAGCTCCAGGTACACTGCAACTTGGGGTTCACCACACTGCCTAGGGCTGACCTTGGGTGGGGGAATGACATTCAGATACTTGTTGCATCAGAAGCAACAGGCCAGAGTGGAGTGGGAAGACAGGGGACCTATAAGGGGCCAACCTTGCTCTGTCCCCAAGCCTGCTGGCTCATCAGGAGCCTTCCTGGCACCTCTGCTTTTTTCATTGGTTCTGAACCCAGAGGAGGAAGGAAGGACATTTCTCACTGCCCAGTCCACTCAAGCACATTCAGACACAAACAGAAGCTTTGACATAACATCAGACGGCATCCGCAAGGGGAAAGAACCAAACCCAAACTGTCAGGCCACAGCTGTCAAGAGCTCACCTGTGTGGAGATCCAGGGTCCCCCACCCGCCTTGAGAACCGGGCAGGAGCCCTGATGCTTGGAGATTTGGGACTGGCCTCCGCTGGGCTGACCTTCCGATAGAGGCCCAGAAGATCCAACCCTGTGACCAGGCTACGCACAGTTAGCATACAAGAAGGGACCGGAGGCCGCCGCTCGCTTTAAAAGGCTCCTAGGGGTCCGGCGGCTGGGACCCGCTGCATCACCCACACGCACCGAGAACGCGCACCGGGCACGAGCCGTGTCCAGTGGCGAAGAACCTAAAGCCTGCTGCATGCATGCAAGGGACGCCCGCCCAATCTACAGCCTGGTCAAGCTGTCGGACCCCTTGGCCCAGTGCCACCGCCCCCAGCGCTGGGAGGACCTACGACCCGGTCCCCCACTTGCCCGGAGTTTCCGCGCCCGGTCGGCCCTAGAACACCGGGCCCTGAGCAGCTCAGAGGCTGAGAGCGGATCCTCGGCTGGCCACCCTGGCGCCAGCTGCAACCCGCTGTCCTCCGCCTCTCAACGGCGCCTAGCAAGGCCGCCTCTCCCGCGCCATCCTACCCTGCTGCCCCACTACGGCCCCCGACTCTGGTCCCTGACCGCAGCACAGACTGTCGGGAGCTGTAGTTTGCGGCGTCCGGCCCGGTGGCGGGGCAGACAACTCCCAGGAGGCCCTGCGCGTGACGCAAATACTTCGGGCTAGGAGGCGGGGCTTGTAGCTCCCAAGAGACCCTTTGCGTTGTGTAGGCGACTGGTCAGGCAGCAAACGACTGACAACCGCGGTGTCTATGGCTGGTGGGCGCTCTGCCTGTCTAAAGAAGAAACTGGAAATGGCCGCGTCCCGGAAAATAGGGACACATTCTGGGAGAGAACGAGGTCGGAAAGAGTGGGCACTGAGGAAGCGAGACGCGCAGAGTCTGGCCCGGAAGTGCGTCTGGGCGGAGCCCTAGTGGCATTGGTCTCCTGCTCAGTACGGGTTCCCAGGACGCTTTCAGTTGCCTTAGAGACAGATGTTTAGAGTGCCGTCTTGTCTGAAACCCGCGAGGTGTCCAGAGACTTAGCGAAGACACATCTAACCTAACTTTTGATTTAATTTTTTTTTTTTGTTTTTGATTTTTTTTTTTAAAGGGTCCCACTATGTAGCACTGCTTGGCCAGAAACTCTGTGTTGATCAGGCTGGCCTCTTTCTCCTAGAGTCACACCTGCCTCTGCCTCCTGAGTGCTGAAATTAAAGCCATGCACTATCATACCTGGCACAACATAATTTTACTTTTTAAAAAAGTGCCAATTTTTGTTTTGTTTTGTTTTCCTGCCCATCTGGGGCGAGGGGGTCAACTTGGATCAACTGAGCACCCTCCACCCCATTACTCCACTGATTTTAGTCACTCAGGCCTACAGATAAAAAGCAATCATTGCCGGGCAGTGGCGGCGCACACCTGTAATCCCAGCACTCGGGAGGCAGAGGCAGGTGGATCTCTGTGAGTTCCAGGCCAGCCTGGGCTACAGAGCTAGTCCAGGATGGGCTCCAAAAGCTATAGATAAACCCTGTCTCCAAAAACAAACAAACAAACAAACAAACAAAAAAAGCAATCATACAGGCCTTTGTGTTTATTAACAGTATGCTGCCACAGTTTACGTGTCTTAGACAGTTCCATGGAGTCTTCAGGCCATAACAGCTTAGCGCTCCAATAACTCTCTTCAAATGCCTTGCATACATGGGCAAGTACCTCTATACTTTTTTGGTTTTTCAAGACAAGGTTTTCTCTGTAGCTTTGGAGGCTGTCCTGGAACTCGCTTTGTAGACCTGGCTGGCCTTGAACTCACAAAGATCCTCCTGCCTCTGCCTCCTGAGTGCTGGGATTAAAGGCGTGCGCTGCTGTCGCCACCACCACCGCCGCCAGCCCTCTATACTTTTTCTAACTGTCCCTTCACTCAGCCTACTGTCAAGGTTTATGCCCAGTCCATTCCTGCTCTCTCTCTCTCTCTCTCTCTCCCTTCCCTCCCTCCGTCCATTCCTTCCTTTCCCTCCTTTTTTCTTTTTTCTTTTATTTTTTATAATTTTTTTGGTTTTTGGAGACAGGGTTGTTAGTTATTTGGCACTCCTTCCCTGCAAGGAAACGTCCAAACACGACAAGACCACAGAAGAGTTTTTATTGAAAGAGGCTAGAAGACGTGACAGGCCTGTGTCAAACACAGGTGATTAAGAGGACAAGAGAGAGGAGAAGAGACTGGTCAAAAATAGTGCCGGCTTTTTAAAGAGTGGGCCGCTCATGCGTACAGGAACGCATGTGGCTACTCCACGCATGTGCGTAGAGCGCACTTTATGTAACCATGCAAAGCCACGGAGTCCTAGTCATTCGAGATGTTTTGGCCTGGAAATGGCTATTTTGAACCGGAAATAACTAGGCAGTCTGCCAGGCAAGCCCAATCATGTGGGCATGTTGTGACTTCATATCAAGGGTTCTCTGTGTAGCTTTGCACCTTTCCTGGATCTCACTCGGTAGACCAGGCTAGTCTCAAACTCAAAGATCTGCCTGCCTCTGCCTCCCAAGTGCTGGAATTAAAGGCATGCGCCACCACCGCCCGGCTACCCCTCTTTCTTTTTTAAACATTTATTTTGTGGGGGCAAGGGACAGTAGTGCCATGGCCCTCATGTGAAGTCAGATGCTAAAGCAAGTGTCTGCCTGATAAGCCAAAGATTTCCCTGGTGTTTTTTATTTTGAGACAGCGTCTTACTCTTGCCCAGGTTGACCTCAAACACTCTAACTCTGTAACCCTATTATCTCAGTTTTCAAATGCTGGGGTTTATAAGCCTGAGTCATCCCTACTAGCTCCAGTCTTGGTTTATCTCATGTGTCAGCAGCTTTCTAGTTTGAGTGGGTGGTTGATTGGTAAGCTAGTTGGCTTTTGAGATGGGGTCTCACTAAATAGCCCTGGCTGGCCTGAAATTTGTGTGTACCGCAGGCTAGCCTGGAACTCACAAAGATTCACCTGCTTCTGCCCCCTTTTTTTTTTTTTTTTCTCAAGACAGGGTTTCTCTTTGCAGCTTTAGTGCCTGTCCTGGAACTCACTCTGTAGACTAGCCCGGCCTCAAATTCAAAGAGGTCCGCCTGGCTCTACCTCCCAAGTGCTGGGACTAAAGGTAAGCCTAACACAACTGATTTTATGCAGTGCTAGGTGAAATGGCATTGAGAAGGAAAGACACAGGGAACAAAGAACTTAAGACAATGCAAGGCCTTTATTTTAGTGGGATAACCTGCTTAGGGAGGTCTAGGGAAGAAGTAGAGCCCTCCATTTATTTACAAGCTGGAGTAATTATAGGAAAGAAAAGGAAGGTGTAAGGATTATGTCCTTAATTACGTCACCAGCCTAAAAAGCAGGTGGTCTCTCTGTGTGTTCTTTTTTCCACACTCTTTCCCCCTCCGCACGTGTTCCCCCCCCTCTCTCAATCTCCCTCTTCCTCTTCCCCTCTCTCTCCCAATAAAGCTCTAGAAAGGTAACCATGGCTCGTGACTCTCCTCCAGCATTCTCCTCTGTGGGCATGGCCGCTGCAGGCACTGGCCAGCCACGAGCACTACTGCTTAACCAACAGAAGGAGCAGGATAGGAAATTGAAAAGTTTTATTTTTGGACCTTGATTGGCTGTTGCTAGGACTGACCAAAGAATAACTGATGAGTATTGAGTAAAAGCATGTCAGGTGATCAGCAACATCTCTTTTGAGCAGCCATTATCAGGGATCTGCAAGGAGGCAGTGGTAAGAAATTACATTTCATTTCTAGGATGCTAATTACTGTAGTTCTGGGGAACTTGTCTCCATTTAGCCAAAATGGAAGAACTTTTTAAAATGGTGTGGCCTTGTCTAACATTGGATGGTATGGACCACATGGTGACCAATGCTGCTTGACAAAGTTCCAGCATTTCAACATTGGAGACTGTTATGCCCAGATCTTGGGGATCCCTAAAAGACCACCATGGAGACCGAATCCCATACGTAAAAGCAAAGAACCTGTTAGGATTCTGCTGTCATTCCTTGGGGTCTGTCATCTTATGTCATCAGCAGGTGCTGGCAACTATGGACCCGCTGCTTGGTCCTGCCATCTTCCTTTCTGTCCAAGCCTGGCTCTCCTCCCTCCTATCCCCTCTTTCTTTCGAATAAAGCTCTTTATAACTCTGGTTGTCATGGCCATGGCCTGTGACTTTTCCACCGGTACTCAGCACTGCCACCAATGCCAGTTATCATAACCATCACAGCCTTTATTTTCAAGCTCTGGGCCTTGGTCTCTCTGTCTGTCCAATGCAGCAGTGAGAGCAGAGAGCCCTAAGCTCAGAAGGGGTAGAGTTTTGGTTTTTTTTTTTTTATTAATTTATTTATTATGTATACAGAAGAGGGCACCGGATCTCATTATAGGTGGTTGTGAGCCACCATGTGGTTGCTGGGAACTGAACTCAGGACCTCTGGAAGAGCAGACGGTGCTCTTAACCTCTGAGCCATCTCTCCAGCCCGGGGTAGAGTTTTTATCATAGCAGAGTTTGAGGTGAGGGGATTTCCAGGGTTCAGGACCCTGACTGGCTGACATTTGTCTAGGGGATCTGTGTTAGGATCCTGACCTCATTCCTGCACATGCGCAGCTTGGTGTCTTGAATCTTAAAAAGCTAGACTCAGACCCCACCCTCTCTCTCTGTTCCCTGTTCTGCTATGCCCCTGCCATATGTCTCTCTCTCCAGGCCTGGCTTTCCTCTCTCCTAACCCTTCCTTCCTTCTAATAAAGCTCTCTGTAACTCTGGTAGTCATGGCCGAGGCTTGTGACTTTTCTGCCGGTAACCAGTGACACCACCAGCACCGTTCATCCTTTCAAGCTGTATAACAAAAATAGGTGTTGCTAGACTCAGGGACGTTTGGGCACTTTATCTAATGGTTGGGATGTCAGGTGCTTCCCCATAGATGTAGCCCTCCCTGGGTGAGGTCAGCTTATGGCTTTTCCTGGGTCTGGGTGTTGCCTGCCAGTAAACCTGTCATGGCAGCTGTGTCTGGGCCTCTAAGCCTGTCATGGCAGCTGTGTGGTCAAGAACACACTTCTCTAGCACCTTTTTTACTTTTCTTTTTTTTTTTTTTTTTTGGTTTTTTGAGACAGGGTTTCTCTGTGCCTTTCCTGGAACTTGCTTTGGATACCAGGCTGGCTTTGAACTCACAGAGATCCGCAGACAGTGCTCTTAACCTTTGAGCCATCTCTCCAGCCCCGTTTTTTGTTTTTGTTTTTGTTTTTCAAGACAGGGGTTCTTTGTGTAGCTTTGCACCTTTTCTAGAACTCATTCTGTAGCCCATGCTGGCCTTGAACTCACAAAGATCCACCTACCTCTGCCTCCTGAGTGCTGAGATTAAAGACACATGCAACCACTGCCTGGCTAAAGCAGTCATTCTTATCTCTTGCTAGAGAAACTTTTGGCCCTTCCATTAACATATGACTGGTGCCTATTGTCAAGGTAAATGCTAGATTCCTCAACCCCTGATCCCAAGCCACACCCCAGCTCACATACTCCTTTTCTCCCATTTAATCCTATATGCAAAAAAAGTAGTTGTTTTTCAATTGAACACTGCTGGCAGCCATCCCAATTCACCCTCAGATCATATCCTTCTCCCCCTCCTCCTTTGGGACATGAACCTCCTTGCTGATGCAGATCTCAGGCAACACAGAGCTTCATGCATGACAGGGAAATGAGCTACACCTCTAGCCTGCTTTCTAGTATTTTTATATGCCTAGTGTTTTGCTGATCACAGATGGCTAGTTCAGAATGTTAATCCCTACACCAATATCTTCACCTCTCTGTATCTTTGCCCAAGGCCAGTAGTTCTGTATGATTGCCACAAACCTCATAGGCCTGAAAAGGAAAAAATCAGTGGCCATCTTTGTTAGTTATTTTGGCGCTCTTACCCCGCGATGAACATGTCCCGAACACGACAAATCCACAGAAGAGCTGTTTATTAATATAGAAGAGACAGATGTGACAGGCCTGTGGGAAACACACACAAACACACACACACACACACACACACACACACACACACACACACACACACACGTGGTCAAGAGAAAAGGAAGAGAGGAGAAGAAGAGAAGAGACTTGTGAAAAATGGCGCCAGCTTTTTAAAGAGTGAGCCGCGCATGCGTACAGGAACGTGCGCGTGGCTACTCCACGCATGCGCGTAGATTACATGGCCACGTGCGCTTTACGCAGCCATGCAAAGCCACGGAGTCCTAGTCACGTGAGATGTTTTGACCCGGAAATGGCTATTTTGAACCAGAAATAACTAGGTAGTCCGCCAGGCAAGCCCAACCGTGTGGGAATGTTGTGACTTCCTGTCCATCTTGAGAGACGCTTCCTTCCCCTCACTCCTCTAAAGGTATTTGCTGACCAGCAGTTTTAGAACTGACCAGAAGTTGAACTCATGGAAAGATAAGGCTGGAACAATGAACTCATGGGAAGATAAGGCTGGAACAATAAGTCTATATATCCTGGACTTGGCAAAACAGGATATAGGGAGTAATGGACTCAACTGACCAGAAATTGAACGTATGGGAAAATAGAACCGGAATAATAAATCTGAATGTATATATCCTGGGTTCAGCAAAAGCAGGACATAGGGAATAAAAAAAAAAAAAATTATGCCTCTGTGGATACCCTGCATCCTGTTAGCTGTGAGACCAAAATGAGCCATCTTAGAACTAAGACCAAAATGCTTTCACCCTAAAACTAAGGCCTAAGATTTCTCCTTTTAGGTACAGGCCATGAGTTACTGGAATAGGCCACAAGTTACTGAAACCAGTCAGTCCAGATTCCAGAAACCAGGAAGTGTAAAAAGTAGAGAGTCACAAGGTAGTCACCAGGTAATGACTGCCAGACTATGGAGTGTCCTCTCCCTGGTTCCCAAGGTAACTGACCATAGAAATGTCCCCATCTGAGGACAGCCAATGAGAAATGGTGGCGGCTAACCACTTCCTTAGAAGTAAGATTAAGCCATGATTTCTAGAAAGCCCCTAGAAGCAAGCCAATCAGAATTGTACCCATACTAGCACCCCTAAATGATGTAACCTTGTGGTTTTTGCCTTTAAAAACTGAGTTTGGCCAGGCGGTGGTGACCCACACCTTTAATCCCAGCACTCAGAGGCAGGGGCAGGCAGATCTCTTGTGAGTTCGAGGCCAGCCTGGTCTCCAAAGTGAGTTCCAGGAAAGGCGCAAAGCTACACAGAGAAACCCTGTCTCGGAAAAACCAAAAAAAATTTTTTTAATAAATAAATAAAAATAAAAACTGAGCTTGCAGAGAGGTGGGCACTTCCTCCAGCCTCCACTGTGTTGGATCTGCTGGACAAAATCCCTGCTTAGGCTTGTATTGCTAATCCACAATTAAACCTTGCTTTTTGCATTCTGGCATGCTCGGTCTTTGGTCTTTCTGGGGGTTGCGATCTGGGCACAACATTAGCCACTTGTAATTTCACGCTTATGGTTTAACCAGTAACTTCAAATAACTACCTCACCTCTAGTCCCCTCGTCCAATCCCAAGATATGTAACTCTCTGCATGTAAACCTTTTGTACAGAAACCCCTTCAAGTGAGTGCTTGGCGCCTCCCTCCTCCACCCGCTGTGTTGAGTGTTTGGAAGGGACCAATCCCTGAGCTTGCTTTGTTATTAATAAACCCCTGTGTGCTTGCATTGGATATCAGCTCTGTGGTGGTCTTGTTTGGGGGTCTTGCAACACAGGCACAACAGACCCCTTTATCCCTCTATTCCAACTTAGACCACACTGTCCTTTCTTCGTAATTCTCATGGTTTTGTTTTGTTTTTTTCAGGGCTGAGAACCGAACCCAGGGTCTTGAGCTTGCTAGGCAAGCTCTCTACCCCTGAGCTAAATCCCCAACCCCTAATTCTCATGTTTTTGTTACCTGGTTCCTGGAATCCATGCCATCTTTCTCCGTGATTTACTCTTATTTGTCTGAAGTGGGTCTTCTACTAATGGCCTGGGAACAATGCATGTGTGGATGTGTGTTTATTCTCCTGGGGGTGCCCAGGCTCCCCTTCCTTGTGTGCTGACTGTGGACTTTTCCATGATGCTACTTGTTTTTTCTGTAGGCTTGATAACTCAGTCCAGGCCTCTACTCTGATGCACTTAAGTTGTTTCTTGAAACTCTAGGAAGATAAAACTCAATGCTAAACAATAGGAACCCACCCTTGCCTTGAGCCAAATTTCTTAAACCCTCACAAGTTGTTCCTTTCCTATTGGGCTCAGCTCTGTAAACATATCTAGGTAGAACTAATTCTGTTGTTCATTGTGGGCCTGAGGATGAACTGCTGCACAGGGTCACTATGACCCTCATAGGTAGTTTGAAAGTTAAGGCTTCTTTGTTTGGAATCCCAGCAGGCTCCATCTCAGCAAGGTTTGGGTAGTCCCTTGAGGGGGTCCTCTTGCCACTGCTGTTCAGCTGAATGGAACAATTGGTATAGTCAGCAGAATCCAAAGAAATGTGCTGGGAAAAAGAAAAACTGACTCAGGAAACCTCTAGGTGGCGGCTAGGGCTGGTGACAGAATCTGTCATAGCCTGCTCCGTAGTCATGGACATCCTGGGAGTATGCAGGTGTTCCAGCAGTTCCAGATAGAGAAAACTGTTAGATTTGAAACTGAAAGTACCAGTGAGGAAGTCCAGTGTAGGGGGCCTTGGTTGGCCTCTGAAGTGGATAAAATCTTGGCAACAGAACTCACTGGGAGAGGATGCAAAAGAGAGGGGCTGCCTGAATTCTGCTGCCTGGAGAGTTTTGGACAGCAGTAAAGGTATCTGTTTTAGTTAGGGTTTGTATTGCTGCAAAGAGGCACTATGACCACGACAACTCCCTTCCCGCTAACCCCTGCCCATTCTCCCACAGGGTTTCTCTCCGTAATAATCCTAGCTTTCCTGGAACTTGTTTTGTAGACCAGATTGGTCTCAAATTCACAGAGATTGGCCTGCCTCTGCCTCCCAAGTGCTGGGATTAAAGACATGCACCACCACCACCACCACCCCAAAACACAACAACTATTTTTTTTTACATGCAAGCAAAACATTTATTATTTATTTGTTTGTTTGTTTGTTTATTCATCTGTTCAGAGAGCTATGCTTTACTTAAGCTGTGTAAGTGAGATTCCTATTCATCTTCCCCTTCACTGTTTGATAAGGCAGACATTTTTTCTATAGGCTAATCCATAATCTAAACAGATTTTAGCCTCCCCTTCTGAAAGTATGGCCAGCATTTTCTTTCATCAGCTTGATACAGTACAAATTCTTATCCTAATAGTGAAATGTTTCATTAAAGCTTGCCCAGTGATTGGGTAAAACCAAAACTTATTATAAGCCACAGTCATCCTAGGGTCCCCCCTGCTAGGTAACCTCCCTGGATCTGTGGATTGCAGTCTGATTTATATCTAGTATCCGTTTATGAGTGAGTACATACCATGTTTGTCTTTCTGAGTCTGGGTTACCTCACTCAGGATGAGATTTTCTAGTTCCATCTATTTGCCTGTAAATTTCATGATGTCATTGTTTTTCTTTGCTGAGTAGTACTCCATTGTGTATACGTAACCACATTTTCTTAATCCATTCTTTAGTGAAGGGCATCTAGGTTGTTTCCAGGTTTTGGCTATTACAAATAATGCTGCTATGAACATAGTTGAGCATGTATCCTTGTGGTATGATTGAACATTCCTTGGGTATATGGCTGGGTCTTGAGTTAGATCTATTCCCAATTTTAAGAAACTGCCATGCTGATTTCCACAGTGGTTGTACAAGTTTGCACTCCCACCAACAGTGGAGGAGTGTTCCTTTGCTCCATATCTTCTCCAACACAGACTGTCATTAGTGTTTTTGATCATAGCCATTCTAACAGGTGTAAGGTGGTATCTCAGAGTCATTTTGATTTGCATTTCTCTGATGACTAAGGATGTTGAGCATTTCCTTAAATGTCTTTTAGCCATTTGTGATTCTTCTCTTGAGAATTCTGTTTAGCCCTATAGCCCATTTTTAATTGGATTGTTCAGTATTTTGATGTCTAGTTTCTTGAGTTCTTTATATATTTTGATGATCAGTCCTCTGTCAGATGTGGGGTTGGTGAAGATCTTTTTCCATTCTTTTTGTCTTATTGACTGTGTCTTTTGCCCTACAAAAGCTTCTCAGTTTCAAGAGGTCCCATTTATTAATTATTTCTTTCAGTGTCTGTGCTACTGGTGTTACATTTAGGAAGTGATCTCTTGTGTCCATGCATTCAAGAATACTTCTTTCTTACTTTCTCTTCTATTAATTTCAGAGTAACTGGATTTCTGTTGAGGTCTTTGATCCACTTGGACTTGAGTTTTGTGCATGGTGACAGATATAGATCTATTTGTAATCTTTTACATGTTGACATCCAGTTATGCCAGCACCATTTGTTGAAGATACTTTCTTTTTTCCATTATATAGTTTTGGCTTCTTTGTCAAATATCAGGTGTTCTTATGTGTGTGGATTAATGTCAAGGTCTTCAGTTATTCTATTGGTCTGTATGTTGGTTTTTATGCCAGTACCAAGCTGTTTTTATTACTGTAGCTCTATGGCAGAGCTTGAGGTCAGGGATGGTGATGCTTCCAGAGGTTGCTTTATTATACAGGTTTCTTTTAGCTATTCTGGGACTTTTGTTTTTCCATATGAAGTTGAATATTGTTCTTTCCAAGTCTGTGAAGAATTATGTTGGGATTTTGATGGGAATTGCATTGAATCTGTAGATTGTTTTTGGTAAGATCGCCATTTTACTATGTTAGTCCTACCTGTCCATGAGCATGGAGATCCTTCCATTTTCTGATATCTTCTTCAATTTCTTTCTTAGAGATTTAAAGTTCTTATCAAATAGGTCCTTCACTTGTTTAGTTAGTGTTACCCCAAGGTATTTTATATTATTTGTGGCTATTGTAAAGGGTGATGTTTCTCTGATTTCTTTCTCAGCTCTTTTGTCATTTCTGTATAGGAGGGCTATCAATTTTTTTTTGAGTTGATCTTGTATCCTGCCACTTTACTGAAGGAGTTTATCAGCTATAAGAGTTCCCTGGTAGAATTTTTGGGGTCATTTATGTATACTATCATATCATCTGCGAATATTGAAAGTTTGACTTCTTCCTTTCCAATCTGTATCCCCTTGATCTCCTTTGGTTATCTTATTGCTCTAGCTAGAACTTCAAGTACTATATTGAATAAATATGGGGAGAGTGGACAGCCTTGTCTTGTTCCTGATTTTCATGGAATCGCTTTGGGTTTCTCTCTGTTTAATTTGATGGTGGCTGTTAGATTGCTGTAAATTGCCTTTATTGTGTTTAGGAATGTTCCTTGTATTCCTGATCTCTCTAAGACATTTATCATGAAGGGGTGTTGGATTTTGTCAAAGGCTTTTTCAGCATCTAGTGAGATGATCATGTGTTTTTCCCCCCCTATGGTGTATTACATTGACAGATTTTCTTTTTTCTTTCTTTTTTTTTTGGTTTTTTGAGACAGGGTTTCCCTGTGTAGTTTTGCACCTTTCCTGGAACTCACTTGGTAGCCCAGGCTTGCCCGGAACTCACAGAGAGCCACATGGCTCTGCCTCCTGAGTGCTGGGATTAAAGGCATGTGCCACCACCACCCGGCCTGACATATTTTCTTATGGTGAACCATACTTGCATCTCTGGTTGGAACCTACTTGGTCATGGTGGATAATTATTTTTTATGTGTTCTTGGATTGGGTTTGCCAATATTTTGTTGAGTATTTTTGCATCAATGTTCATGATGGAGATTGGTCTGTAATTCTCTTTCTTTGTTGCATCTTTGTGTGTTTCGGGTATTGGGGTAACTATAGCCTCATATAAAGAGTTTGGTAATATTCCTTCTGTTTCTATTGTGTGGAACTGTTGGAAACCAAAAATTGGATAGCTGCGCCTTGACTTTTCTTGCTTGGATGATCTGGCATAACTGCACCCATTGATTTGCAAAACAATCATTCCCGGAAAAACTACAAAATGTACTTTTAGATTAACTTCCTGGATTATGTTTGATTGATCAGTTGTTCAAGCATTGGACTAAAGAGACCTCTCCCTAACCCTTTTCTAATTGATTGATTGGTTACTCAAGCACTGGACCAAAGAGACCTCGTCCTGAACCCTTTTCTAACAATTTTTTCATCTCCCTCCCTTCCCCTCATATCAACCAGTATATAAGCTTGCTTCACTTTGCAATAAATGAGAACTTGACGCGACTCAGATTGTCTCTGTCTTTCTTTATGCGCCTGGTCTTCTTTCTCTTTTGCCTCCATTGGTCTTTCAGGTGGTGCCTCCTCGGGTCCGACCTAATAACCTGGCCTGCAGGGGACATGGAACAAATGGAAGAGTATTGGAATTAGCTCTTCTTTGAAAATCTGGTAGAATTCTGTGCTGAAACCATCTGTGTCTTGGGCTTTTTTGGTTGGGAGACTTTTAATGATTGTTTCTATTTCCTTAGGGGTTATTGGTCTATTTAAATAGTTTATCTGGTCTTGATTTAAATTTGATATGTGATATCTATCCAGAAAATTGTCCATTTTTTTCAGATTTCAGATTTTCCAATTTTGTGGAGTACAGGTTTTTTAAGTATGACCTGATGATTCTCTGGATTTCCTGGTTGTATATTGTTATGTCTCCCTTTTCATTTCTGATTTTGTTAATTTGGATGCTCTCTTTCTGCCTTTTGGTTAATTTCGATAGGGGTTTGTCTATCTTGTTGATTTTTTCAAAGAACCAACTCTTCGTTTCATTGATTCTTTGTATTGTTTTCTTTGTTTCTATTTCATTCTTTGTTTGTTTGTTTGCTTGCTTGCTTGTTTTTGTTTTTGTTTTTCAAGACAGGGTTTCCCTGTGTAGTTTTGCAACTTTCCTAGAACTCACTTGGTAGCCCAGGCTGGCCTCGAACTCACTGAGATCTGTCTGGCTCTGCCTGCCGAATGCTGGGATTAAAGGCGTGCGCCACCAACGCCCGGCTCTATTTCATTCTTTATGTCTTACTTTTCTGCTTTCCCCATGTCTGGCTGGGCTGACCCCTGGTGTCTCCCTGGTGTCTATTTTTCGTAATTCTTTCTTCTATCCAGAGCCTAAATTCCCCCTCCTACTTACTCTTCCTGCACAGAAGTCCCACTTATACCTCTTCCCTTACTATATTAGCCATTCAGCTTTTTATTAGACCAATCAGGTACCTTAGGCAAGCAAGGTAAAACAGTAACACATCTTTACATAATTAAACAAATGCAAAACATCTTTACATAGTTAAACGGATATTCTGCAACATAAACAAATGCAACATATTGTGGTGGTATTGTGTTCCCCAAAATATTGTGCACCCTAATAAGTTTATCTGGGGTCAGAGACAGAACAGCCACTAGATACAGAGGCCAGAAAATGGTGACACTCACACCTTTAATCTTGGTACTTGGGAGGCAGAAATCCATTTGGATTTCTATGAGTTCAAGGCCACATTGGAAACAACCAGGCATGGTGACACACAACTTTAATCCCAAGAAGTGAGGCTTTAATTCCAGGGAGTGATGGCAGAAAACAGAAAGATATATAAGGCGTGAAGATCAGAAACTAGAAGCGTTTGGTGGCTAAGCTTTTAGGCTTATGAGCAGCAGTTCAGCTGAGATCTGAATGAGGACTCAGAGGCTTCCAGTCTGAGGAAACAGGATCAGCTGAGGAATTGGTGAGGTGAGGTAGCTGTGGCTTGTTCTGCTTCTCTGATCTTCCAGCATTCACCCCAATACCTGGCTCAAGTTTGATTTTATTATTAAGAACTTTTTAAGATTCCTGACACCGGGCGGTGGTGGTGCACGCCTTTAATCCCAGCACTCGGGAGGCAGAGGAAGGCAAATCTCTTGTGTGTTTGAGGCCAGACTGGTCTACAGAGTGAGATCCAGGAAAGGCTCCAAAACTACACAGAGAAACCCTGTCTCCAAAATACAAACAAAAAAATGACAAATTAATTTTTTTTTCTAGACATGATGGTCTCCTGTAGCCCAGGCTAGACTCAAACTTTGTGTAACTGAGGACTGAACTACTTCCACTTCCCAAGTTCTAGGATCATGAGAACATGTACCGTGCTGGGGAATCAAACCCAGGACTTCATGCATGCTGGATGACTACTGTACCCACTGAGCTACATCCCTAGTCCCTAAAAATATTTAATTTATTTTTCATTATGTGTCCGTGTGTATGTACACATGAGTGCACATACCTGTAGAAACCAGAGGTTTCTCCTTGAAGCTGGAGTTACCAGTGGTTGTGTACAGACTGAACTCAGGTTCTCTGAAACAGCAATAAGTGCTCTTAATCACCATGCTGTAGGGCCCTGGAACTCCCAAGTTGGGTAACTGCAGCCCTGCTTGCTCACCTTAACCTCCCTATGCTGATTCTCTGCTGGTCTCCACCCTCCTGAATGCTCACCAGAGGTTCTTTGTCTGTGTATCCTGCATTTGGTATAAACAGCTTAGATGCAAGAATGTAGAACATTCAGTAGCGAACTTCTGCCCTCCAGCGGTTCTTCCATTGTGCTGTAAACCTGTATTTAAGGTTTCCTCCCTTCTTCAATCCTTTGGCACATATGACCTGCTGTCCTTTGTCTGTTTTTTGATCCACAGCCCCTCGCTCGGACTTGGTAAATGGGTGGTGGTAGCGCAACACCACGCCATCTCTCCAGCTCCTAAAATGGCTAATTTTATGTTTGCAAATTTTGTGCCAATTAAAACCAAAGCTGAAAGTATCTCAAAAAGATGCAGGGTTCAACCTAAGGTTTCCCAAGGGCCACACAAAAGCATTTAAGACACAAAGTCAATACTAACCACACAGAACTATAATTCATAAAATAAGTAATGAAATGCCTAGGAGTCTGTAATGACAATGAAAAGAGTCTTTTCTTTCTTTCTTTCTTTTTTTTCTTTCTGGTTTTTTGAGACAGGGTTTTTCTGTGTAGCTTTGGATCCTGTCCTGGAACTCACAGAGATCTGCTCTGCCTCTGCCTCCCGAGTGCTGGGATTAAAGGTGTGCACCACCACTGCCTGGCTTGTTTTTGGTTTTTCAAGACAGGATTCTTTGTGTAGCTTTGAAGCCTGACCTGGATTCACACAGGTCGGCTTGCCTCTGCCTCCCAAGTGCTGAGATTAAAGGTGTGCATGACCACTACCTGGTTTAAACAGGACAGTTTCATACTCTCCAAGCATCTTCCCACAAGATGTTTGTTAATTACAAACAAAAAACATAGTGGAGAAACCCTGTAGATCACAGAAATCAGTGCAAACACCACTGGGAAGACAAGGGAATGTTATACCTTCCCACTGTGGGAGGCCCAGCACCAACATCAGTGAGTGTAACTGTGGGGATGTGCTGTGCCCTAATAAACTTGCTAAGGATCAGAGGACAGAGCAGCACCAGATTAGACATAGAGGTCAGGCAGCAGTGGCACACACCTTTAATCCTATTACTTGAGATCTCTTGTCTTTTCTTGGGAAGTGTATACTCCTTTAATCCCAGAAAGTAATATGGCAGGGCAGAGAAAGGTATATAAGGCATGAGGAAACAGGAACTCTCTTTAGACTGAGGATTTTGTAGAGGTAAAAACAAGTGGCTGGCTGTTCTGCTTCTCTGATCTTTTAGCTTTCACCCTCATATCTAGCTCTGGGTTTGTTTTTTGTTTATTAAAAGACCATCTAAAATTTGAATAATGTGACCTCTGCACACAGGAGAAACATGATACAACTCTATATTAGGGGATCTACTAGAGTAGGGAACCAGGGAAATATGAGGAACCATAGCCACCTGACAGGAAAGAGTAGTGATAACTAAATGGAACGTGGAGCTGTGGAGCAAAGACATTCAGCTGGGAGTGATCACTCATACCTGTAGTTCCAGCACTTGGAAGGCAGAGGCAGGGCAGTCATGAGTTCAAGGGAGCCTGGGCTACATAGTAGAATTCAGCTCAAAATACAATACTATACAGTACAATATGCACCATGCTGATTAATGTACCACCACTACTAATCCCAGCAGTACGTGGATCTCTATGAGTTTCAAGACAGTTTGGCCTATTAGAGAGTTCCAGGCCAGCCAGGGCTATGAATAAGAAAAAAAAAAAGAAGTTTCTGTTCTGTAACTAAGAATAGCTATGCACGGTATCAACCTCCTCCCTACCCCCAACAAAGAACATTAACCTTCATCCTGAGCCTAGCATGGTAATACAACCTACATCCAGGAGGTGGTGCCTCAGCCCTACAGAGAGCAATCTAAAAGATTTCGAAATTCCTAACTTCACACAGGTTATGAGCCAGCAATTCTGACTACAACTCTCGTGGGATGGAGTACATATACATATGCAGAAACTATGTGTTTGAGGGCAGTTTTTGCAACAAATGATTGAAATCAAATCCTGCCATCAAGGGAGTGTTTCTGTGTTTTAGGGTATCCAAACATTTCCACATACATCTCTATAGTATATAGTTAGGGGAGAGGCCAGGGAACAGAGGACTTACACTATGACTATAAACATGGGGCAAATAGACGTCAAACCTTTACCTCCTGGTGAGCATAATTATCCATGTGAAAAACACCTGTTAGTGACAGATATGGATAGACATTAATGAGGAAAGAGACTGTCCTAGAACACTCTTTTCCCATGCTTTTATCTGTGAACCTTAAAAAAAAAAAATGTGGAAGGAATGAATGACTAGGACAGAGGGCTTCTGTGTTCAGAAATGTGGTAAATAGAAACTTTTTTTTTTTTTTTTTTTTTTTTTTTTTTGGTTTTTTTCAAGACAGGGTTTCTCTGTGTAGCTTTGTGCCTTTCCTGGAACTTACTTGGTAGCCCAGGCTGGCCTCGAACTCACAGAGATCCACCTGGCTCTGCCTCCCGAGTGCTGGGATTAAAGGCGTGCGCCACCACCGCCCAGCGGTAAATAGATAACTTCAAAGAACTCAAAGAAATAGTTTAAAAATCTAAATAAAATGCAAAAGACATCTATTTAGATTAATGACTGAGCTGACAAGGGGAAGGGAAGAGCAACTTCCAAATACAGAATACAGTGACTGTAAGACACAGGTTGAGACTGGGCACTTCTAGGGAGACGTGAGAGGTAGCAAGGACAAAGAGCAGAACTAGAGGATGAGGCTGACCTAACATCAGAAAGAATTCTGTACTCTCTCTCATTTTTCTTTCTGGCAGGGCCCCAACATTTTTTGGAATAACAAGTGAGTGAAATATGCATATTAATCCAGTCAACAATTCTGTATTTCATGACTGCATCACAACTGGCAAAACTGAAGCTTACAGAGCAGCTGGGAACACAAGGGAACAGAACAGACACACACCAGTGGGTGTGTGACAACCCAAAAATGCCTGTGATGCCAATGAAGAATGGATGACTAAGCTGTTTAAGGGAGTCAGTAACCTGACAAATTCATCATGGCTTTTAAATTTTGTAAGTTTGTTATTATTGTGCATGATGTGTATTCTTGAGATATATCATGTGAGTATGTGGCAGGAGACAGTCTTGTGGTATCAGTTCTCTCTTTCAAGCTTTACATGGTGCTGAAGGTCACATTCAGGTTATCAGCTTGTACATTGCAAGCCCTTTTACCAGAAGAGGTATCTCGATAGCCCGATAGCATTATATTTTCATACAAAGGGAGAAGGGGAAATATCCAGAGATATTTTCTGGCTCTACAAAGGAACTGTACAAGTACTTTTCTCTGGGAGGAAAAAGGAAGTCATACCAGAGAGCATTTCTAGGTCAGCAGGGCATAGCATAGTGGCTTACACCTGAAATCCCAGCCTTCAAGAGATTGAGGAAGCATTGTTGTGATTTTGAGACCAGCCTAGACTACTGTGTGCAACTTTGACTGAAGGGAAAAAAAAAAAAAAAACAGGGCAAGATTCAGTATAACCGAACCAACCACAGTGATCAGATTGGGGGTGATGGGTTCTGTGGTAATTAGAATGTAATTGGCCCCCATAAGCTTATAGGAAGTGTCACTATTGGAAGGTGTGGCCTTGTTGAAGTAGGGTCAGGCTTTGAGTGCTATCTATCTATCTATCTATCTATCTATCTATCTATCTATCTACCTGTCTGCATGTATACCTACAGACCAGAAGAGGGCATCAGATCTCATGTATGTGGGTGCTAGGAATTGAACTCAGGACCTCTGGAAGAACAGCCAATGCTCATAACCACTGAGCCATCTTTCCAGCCCTCTTTTTTTTTTTTTTTAAATTAAGAAAATTTTTTTCATACATTTTACACACCAATCAAAAATCCCTCTCTTCCCTCCTCCCGTCCCTGCAGCCTCCCCCTCACAACCTCCCCACTACCCCCCTCCACAAGAAGGAAAGGCCTCCTATGAGAAGGCACATCCAGTAGGGGCAAGTCTAAGCCCTTCCCCCTGCCTCGAAGGCTGCACAAGGTTTCCCATCATATGTAGTGGGCTCCAAAAAGCCCGCTCAAGTACCAGGGATGGATTCTGGTCCTACCGCCAGAGGGCCCCCCAAGCAGATCAAGCTTCCATGCAGAGGGCCTAGTCCAGTTCCATGCAGGCTCCACAGATGTTGATCTAACTTTCATGAGTTCCCACTAGTTTGGTTTGGTCATCTCTGCAGGTTTCCCCATCATGATCCTGATGCACTTGCTCATAGAATCCCTCTTCTTTCTCTTTGACTGGACTCCTGGAGCTCTGCCTGGTGTTTAGCTTCATCTGTCATTGGAGAAAAGCTCTGTGTTGACAGTTAGGGTATTCACCGATCTGATCACTGGGGCAAGCCAGTTCAGTTCAAGCACCTGTAGTAGGAATCTTAAAAATTCTTATTAATTTAAATCAAACCTGAGCCCAGTTATTGGGGTGAATGCTGGGAGATCAGAGACATAGAACAAGCCATAGTTTCCTCACCTTCTCAGTTCCTCAGCTGGTCTTGTTTCCTCAGACTGCAAGCTTCTGAATCCTCATTCTAATGGCTCTCAGCTAAACTATGCTGCTCCAAAGCCTATGCTTAACCAGCCAAAATGCTTAACTAGCCAAATGCTTCTAGTTTTTGGTCTTCAGGCCTTATATAATCTTTCTACTTTCTGCTGTCACTCCCTGGGATTAAAGGCTGGATTTCTGGGATTAAAGGAGTGAGTCACCATGCCTAGCTGTTTCTAATGTGGCCTTGAACTCAGAGATCCAGAGGTATTTCTGTCTCTGAAATGCTAGGATTGAAGGAGTGTGCCTATCCTCATGTTTAATATTGTGGCCGTCCTGCTCTCTGACCCTAGATAAGTTTATTTTGGGGAACACACAATATTTTGGGGAACACAATACCACCACAGGCACCCTCTCCACTATTTCTAGTAGTCCAAGCTGGGGTCATGCTTGGTAATTCCTGGCAACTTCCCTAGCACTGGGCTTCTCTGGGCCCCCATGATATCTCCCTCTATCAAGGTGTCTCTTTCATTGCTTTCCCACTCCATCCCTGTTCCAGCTCGACCATCCCATCCCCTTATGTTCTCATCCCCCATCCCCTACCCTCCATTGCCTACCTCTCATCCCCAGTTTACTCATGGAGATCTCATCTATTTCCCCTTCCCAGGGTGGTCCATGCATCCCTCTTTGGGTCTTCCTTGTTAGCTAGCTTCTCTTTGGGTATTCCTTGTTATAGCTAGCTTCTCTGGAGTTATGGGTTGTTGTCTGGTTATCCTTTGCTTTACATCTAATATCCACTTATGAGTGGGTACATACCATGTTTATCCTTCTGAGTCTAGGTTACCTCACTCAGGATGATATTTTCTAGTTTCATCCATTTGCCTGCAAATTTCATGATGTCATTGTTTTTCTCTGCTGAGTAGTACTCTACTGTGTTTAAGTACCACGTTTTCTTAACGCATTCTTCTAGGGGGCACCTAGGTTGTTTCCAGGATCTGGCTATTATGAATAGTGGGCTATGAACATAGCTGAGCATGTATCTTTGTGGTATGATTGAGCATTCCTTGTGTATATACCCAAGAGTGGTATACCTGGGTCTTGAGGAAGATTGATTCCCAATTTTCTAAAAAACTGCCACACTGATTTCCAAAGTGGCTGTACAAGTTTGTATTCCCACCAACAGTGGAAAAAAGAAATCAACAAATGGTGCTGGCATACCTGGAAGTCACATGTAGAAAATTGTAAATAGATTCATATCTGTCACAATGCACAAAACTCAAGTCCAAGTGGATCAAAGACCTCAATATAAAACCAGTTACACTGAACTTGATAGAGAGAAAGTAGGAAGTAGTCTTGAACACACTGGCACAGGAGACCACTTCCTAAATATAACACCAGTAGCACAGACACTGAGAGCAACAATTAATAAATGGGACCTCCTGAAACTGAGAAGCTTCTGTAAGGCAAAGGACACAGTAAATAAGAAAAAAATGACAGCCTACAGAATGGGAAAAGATTTTCACCAACCCCACATCTGACAGAGGGCTGATCTCCAAAATATATAAAGAACTCAAGAAACTAGACATCAAAATACTGAACAATCCAATAAAAAAAAAATGGGCTATTGAACTAAACAGAGAATTCTCAAAGGAAGAATCTCAAATGGCTGAAAGACATTTAAGGAATTGCTCAGCATCCTTAGTAATCAGGGAGATGCAAATCAAAACGACTCTGAGATACCACCTTACACCTGTCAGAATGGCTAAGATCAAAAGCACTGCAGCAGCTTATGCTGGAGAGGATGTGGAGCTTTGAGGTCTCCTTTGCTTAAGCTTCATTCAATCCACTTGTTGTTACATTCTGATGAAGTTGTAGCCAGCACCATGTCTGCCTCCACCACGCAGCCATTATACCACCATCAAAATGGACTGAACTGCTGAATTATAAGCTGCCACTTCAATAAATGTTTTCCTTTATAAAAGTTGCCCGGGCCAGGTGGTAGTGTCACACTCGGGAGGCAGAGGCAGGTAGAGCCCTGTGAATTCGAGGCCAGCCTGGTCTACAGAGCTAGTCCAGGACAGGCTCCAAAGCTACAGAGAAACCCTGTCTTGAAAAACCAAACAAAACAAAAAGGTGCCCTAGTCAGGGTGTCTCTTCACAGCAATAGAAACCGAAACTAAGACAGGCTCCACTCTCAGGTCAGATGTACAGAAACTTCCCTGTACAAAATATGTCCCAAAATAGTGTCTTAAAAATCTCCCAATGAGGGCTGGAGAGATGGCTCAGAGCTTAAGGGCACTGGCTGCTCTTCCAGAGGTCCTGAGTTCTATTCCTAGCAACCACATGGTGGCTCACAACCATCTAAATTGAGATCTGATACCCTCTTCTGGTATGCAGGCATGCATTCAGACAGAACACTGTATACATAATAAATAAATAAATCTTTTAGAAATGTCTTCCATCCGGCATGGTGGCACACATCTTTAATGCCAGCACTGGGGAGGATCTCCACTGAAGGGTTCAGGAATATAGAAATATAAAATATAAGCTTAAGAGATAAGAACTGACAGTCATCAGCTCTAAACGTTAACTACTAACAATGGCTGTCTGCTTTATAGCCAGCTCCTTTGTCAACAGCCAGGGGTTAACTTTTAACTCCCTTGCCCCTTATAGTCAACAACTGCCTGGACCAAAGTTAACTTCTAATATAGTTATTTCTAAGTGACTTCTAGCATGCATCCCATGCCTGATATATATTTTTAGCTGAGGATTGAACCCAGGGCCTTTGTGCTAGCTCTACCACTGAGCTAAATCCCCAACCCCACCTGATATTTCTATATGACTCCTGGCATGCACCCTGTGCTGATACTATAAAAAAAGGGGGGGGCAGTACCCACCTCCATTGCCACAGCCTTAAAATCCAACTCTGATTGTGGTCTCAGCTAGCTGATAAGCTTTTGTGCCCTGTGGTGATTTATTTTATTTTATTTTATTTTTTCTGGAATAAAGTTTGCTTCTGATTTAATAGACTTTGGTGGTCTGTTCCCTGTTATTTTGAGACCCTGGACCCAACAGGTAAGTTCAAGGCCAGCCTGGTCTGCAGAGCTAGTTGCAGGACAGCCAAGGCTATTACACAGAGAAACCCTGTCTCAAAACAAAACAAACAAACAAAAAAAAACCCTTCTGTTATGTGACAGACTTTTCATGGGAGATGAAACACACACACACACACCCCAATCAGAAATAACCACTTTTGACATTATTATACTAGCTGGCATGTCTGGCCCTGTACTTTCATTGTGAAGTATGCAGGATCCATACTTAGTAGCAACTTCTGGAACTTTAGGAGCTAGCTCACAGGGAGGAGATCCTTCAGGCCCAGACCTAGCTTTATTTCTCCAAGACTTGCAAGCAAAATGTACAATGTCTTCAACAAAAGGGTCTCACTCAGTTCCCTCTCTCTCTCTCTCTCTCTCTCTCTCTCTCTCTCTCTCTCTCTCTCTCTCTCTCTCTCTCTCTCTCTCTTTCTCTCTTTTGGAGCTAAGCATCCAACCCAGGGCCTTGTTCTTGCTAGGTAAGCGCTCTACCACTGAGCTAAATCCCTCACTCAGTTCTTTAATGCAACCAACAACTGTTGCAAAACAAAACAAAACTAAAATCCCTTTATCTTTTGGGGGCCTCCAGGGCTTTCTTGGCCAACAAGCTCTGGAGAGTAACCAACCACTGGTGCTGAGAGTTTCAATAAATAACCTTATGTTTTTTTGCCCTTGTAAGTGAGATACCCTTGTTTACTCTTTGTGAATTAATGCCTCATGCTTGCTCCTTCAGATGCACTCATGTCTCTCCAAATTTGCAAAAACACTCAGAAGTTAGCATTATGTCATCTTCATAACAAAACTTTTTCCATCGGATTGGTAGGACAAGGCAACATCTTGAACCACCATGCCATATCAAATAATTGGGTTACAAAGATAACTCTATTAAATCACTGTGAAAGTCCACTGTCATCTGTTCTGAGCAAGTGTCTGGTCCCAGAAATTCACAATGAAGAAAATAATGAAGTTGAGCATAAGCAAAGTCTGATACAGCATAAAAAATTTGTATCAGTTGTTTCCTCCACAGATCAATGTTAGTACAATTAATAAACGCTCTGTAATCCTCAGTCTTTCCCTCTGAGACATTCCACCTCCACATCTTGGAGTCCTTCCTTATAGTCTGCCTCCCTGTATTTCTCCACCTCTGATGAACTTGGTTGGACTGAATCAACCTGCTCTGCCTAACACCAAAGAGGAACCTGATCCCACATTCCCCTGCTGCATCTGTTGGTCCCCTTGACCCAAGAGGCTTCCTTACAGGCAAATGTTTCATTTTAGAAGGAATGTTGCAATTTGGAGGCACATGCCATATGACACCCATACCACACACAAAAACAAAACAAAACACAGAAATCTTCCATTCTCCACTTGGCTAGAGACCAGGGGGACCTGGGTATGTCTCAGTCCTGGCCTCATGAAAGCTGCTGGCAACAAGGCACCACTCACTGTCCCCTGAGAGACGGTTGGCCACTTGGTTCCAGAACTGAGGCTTCCTAGCTAAGCTTCTAGAGGACAAGCTTGCAGAGTTCCAAGCTACCAAAGATTCAAGAGAGAGTGGAGTAGAAATTCCCATAACAGGAATGACACATGACGCTATGGTATTTTTCTTCCGCACCAGGAATGGAAAAGCTGACATAATCACACACACACACAGCAGAAATGAGAACACTGTGGATGGTTTTTGGCAGTATATTTGAATACGTAAACAAAATGGAAAAATTCCTAGGAAATCTGAGCAGACTGTTAGTGTCCGAGAGAAGCCTCCAAGAAAGACCAACAGTCACGTATGCAATTTAGCAGGAACGTTTATTTCCAGCCTGATGGGGTGGCAAATAACAACCCCAAAGTGGGGTCAAAAGCTCCTTTTAAGCAGAGTTAGGAGAATTCCAGAGAGGAGGGATTAATGTGGTGCTGATTGGTGGAGGAAAGATTAGTGTGGGAGTTGATTGGTGGGAGGCTGTAGTGGTTAGGGCTTGTTGTCGAGAGGGCAGGGAAAGCTATCTTTAGCAGAAGTCTGGGGGGCATCCTCTGAGCCAGCAGAAGGGGCTTGGGGACTTGCTGAGCCAGCAGAAGGGCTTTGGGGACGCCTGCTGAGCCTGCAGGAGGCTGGGCGCACCTGCTGATTGGTTGCCCCTAAGTTGTGGTTTTCCTGAGAATTGCTTGCTCAGCTCCAGCCCATTCAAGTGAACTGAAACTAAGTCCTGGTCCATGCCAGGGCTGCTAGGGGAGCCTGTTAGGGCCCTGGCTTGGCCACCCAGCCCTTTCACAAACTAAATCATTAAAATGGACAGAGATAAAATGGAAAGGGGTCATATTACCCCATTGACTGGAACATTGAAAAAATAGTGACCCTCAGCACTGTTTTTGTGTTTTTGTTTTTGTTTTTTTTTTAATAATGATTTTTATTTTGAAGTGTGTGTGTGTGTGTGTGTGTGTGTGTGTGTGTGTGTGTGTGTAAGGACTGGACATACAGGTAGTGTGAGCTGCCTGACTCGGGTACTGAGAACTGAACTCAGATCCTCTTTAAGAGCAGTATAATCACGTAACCTCTGAGGCATTTTCCAGCCCCTCACTGGTTTTCTTTCTTATTTTCTTATGTTTCATAAAATCTTTATTGACAAATAATTCACATAGTATACAATTTGCCTGTTTGCACAGTTGGATGGACTCCCTGGTTTTCTTGAAGGCAAAAAACAAAGGGCAGTTTACAAATAGTCTAGCATAATCTCACTGCATCAGCAAGTTCTGGGGTGCTAGTCATTGTCACAAGTGAGGCCAGCCTGGCATAGCAGGACCACAGTCCTGGGCTTAGTCAAGACAGTGTCCTCATTGCTCTATCTGATGGCCTTAGAGGGATAGAACTCTTCCTACCCCTTATAGCCTTACACTGGGCCTGAGGTCCATGGGACAGCATCTCCTCAGCTTCACTTGATAACTCAGTAAGCTCACCTGGGTGGACATGGGGGGATTGTGCTGGCTGGTTTTATGTCAACTTGACATAATCTATAGTCATCAGAGAGGAAGAAGCCTCAATTGAGAAAAAGCCTCTATAACATTGGACTGCGGACTGGAGAGATGGCTCAGAGGTTAAGAGCACTGACAGTTCTTCCAGAGGTTCAATTCCCAGCAACCACATGGTGGCTCACAATCACAACCAACTAATGAGATCTGGTGCCCTCTTCTGGTGTGCAGGCACACATGCAGATAGAATACTGTATGTATGTATGTATTTATCTATTTATTTATTAATCATCTATCCATCTACTCATTCATTCATTCATTCATTCATTCATTTATTTATTGGTTTGCCACCACACCCGGATGTTTCAGTTTTAAAAGTTTTCTAGCCCAAGGTTCCAAGATCCTTCCACAGTCATGTTATTTGGCTTACATTTCCACATCACAGTTCATCATCAAAAGAAATCAGGACAAGAAATCAAGCAAGGCAGGCACGTAGAGCTGACAAACAAAGAAGTCGGGCTGAATAAGCTGTGTCATGCACGAGCACACACACAATATATGAAATTAAGAAAACGTAAAAAACAGACAAAACATAAAACTTTAAAAAAACATATAGTCAAAAGTTGAGAACACTTGGGTGGTGGTTGTACTCACCTTTAATGCCAGGCTAGGGAGGCAGAGGCAGGCAGATCTCTGTGAGTTCAAGGCCAGCCTGGTCTACAAAGCTGATGCCAGGACAGCCAGGACTATTACACAGAGAAACCCTGTCTAGAAACACATTACACACACACACACACACACACACACACACACACACACACACACACGGTGAGAATACTTTCTAATTTTTTTAAGTTTATTTTATTTTGTGTACATTGGTGGTTTCCCTGCATGTATGTCTGTGTGAGTGTATTGGATCCTGAGAGTTAGAGTTGTGAGCTGCCATGTGGGTACAGGTCCTCTGGAAGATCAGTAAGTGCTCTTAACTGCTGACCCATCTCTCTAGCCCAAGAAATTTTAATGAAAGTATCAGCATGCTGGCATGTGTGCAGTATTCATCATAAGTAGAGTTCGTGTGTATTCGGAAGTTTTCCTGTGTCCTGCCCAGGTCATATACCCTTCTGGGGTCTTTAATGGAGTTGAAGACAAGATAGTTATAATTACAGTTTTCCTTAGCCATGATAAAAGATAAATTAGATATAAAACTTTAGACTCATAAGAATAGGATCGATGGTAGAATATTTTCTAATTTTGCCAAATACAAATAGACTAGATATTATAATTCTTGCTTGGTAACTGCTTTGTTATATATAATTTTGCTATGCTAAAGTTAAAACCTTCCTTTCTTATATGACAGAAAAGGGGAAGTGTGTGGGATGTCCTTCTACATGCTGTGAATATATGCTGTTCCCATTGGTTAGTAAATAGAGCTGCATTGGCCTATGGCAGGGCAGGATGGAGCCAGGCAGGAAATAATGAGAGGAGAAAGGAGAGCCAGGGAGATGATGAACTGCCATCCAAGGAGCAGCATGTAATGGGACACAGGTAAAGCCATGGAACATGTGTTTATTTTATAAGTTCTACAGGACGGAGGGGCTGGGTGGGATGGAGAAACTGCTCAATTCTTCTGAAAGGATCAACAGGCTGTAGGAGCTAAAGAAAGCTGTCTTCCTTCCAAGACACAATCTCCTCCAGTATCGAATCTTCATTGATAATAGGAGACCTGGGAACAATGAAGAAGCTTCCTCTGCTCCAATGGCAGCCAGTAGATATGGCTTTGTCCTTCTTTATTAGCTACTCATCCCTCACTCATTGCCTCTTACCTAGAATCTTGTACTGGTGTTAAGTCTGCATCCACAGTTCATAACTAGAGGCCCAATGTGAGTTAGGATGGACCAGCTTCTTCTGTAGGGTCTGCAACTGAGAACACCAGGGAAACCCTCAGTCAGAATCCTCATGTTTCAGGGACTGTAAAAAAAAAAAATGACTTTGCTATTTCTCATGACTGTGAAGTCCAGCACATGGGCTTTTTTCATTTGAGGCTAGATCTGGACACTGAGAGGAAGCACAGATGCCAGCCTTCTTGTACTTGCTGTGTTTGATTTCCTTTTTGATCAGCTATTCCCTTGAGATATCTTTAGAGCCACAGAAGCTGACAATAGGGTAATCAACTCCTTTCCATGAGCTTCATCATAAGTTTTAATGGGTAGACCAAGCCTAAGTCACCTGCCAACCCCAGGGCAGGGAAAGGTCCATCCCACCCACGCTGGACTGAGAAAGAGGGTCCCCCAGGGAAATGGAATTACTGCTACAGAAATGGAAATAGCACTAGGGTGTCAGCTTGGACGCCACACCCCACAACAGCTCAGTATCCTGAAGGACCTTTTGTTTTGGCCTCAGCTTGCACACGTTGTGCTAATCCTCCTCTATCTGTCTACCCAACCCATGACGTACTTTCTGGGCACCCTGCCCAGGACAGTTTCCTTTACCTCGAGTTTCCAGCAGCACTACCTAGGAAGTTGGCTGTAGCCCAAGGTGGAACCACCTGTTCCAGCTGCTTCCCCACTGCACCCTCTGCAAGGTGGTGTTTGTGCTGATTAGTAGTCTTGTGAGCAGGGACCTGGAAAGATGTAAGAAGGAAATCTTGTGTAGAGGTATGAATGTAGCTCCTAATAGGGCCCAAGCTCCCAATATTCTTGCAGGTTCCAGTGGGGTAGTTGGGGATACAGTGCTTCAACAGAGCCAAGCCCTAAGACTGTGTTGCCATAGGACCAGGGAATATCCTACTTCAACTGGGGGCAACCTACAGAAATAGCAGTTGGTCAACATGGAATGAGGTGGTGGTGGGGGTTCCTTCTGGTCTCTGGGGACAGCATAGCTCTCCTTTCTTTGCTCTATTGGCTTAGAAATACTGGATGGGAAGTAGGGCCTCCCGTTGTCAGCTTTCTCTGATCCTGCTGTGGCTTGGCAGACATTGCATAGGAATCACCTTGCCCCTGCCTTTGTCCTCTCTTTGTTCCTAGCTGGAAAGATACCATAGATAGAATTATTCAGACGACAGGATATAACAAAATTGTCATCCCCATGGCCAGCCCCTGCCCAGAGGAGAGACAGCAGTTTTCTCTTACACAATTGAAAGCAGATCGAGTGCTGCCCTGACCAGGGAAAGGTCAGTATTGGTGAGTCCCTGGCCCACTGGAAAGACCCTTGTCCTAGGACAAGCTTGAGGCAGTGAAGAAGTCAGACCTAGGCCAGGGCTCTGGGTATTGTTTTTCAACTCTGCTAACTGTGTATTAGAGTGGACAGCTTGTCTTGGTCAGTGTTCCATTGCTGTGAAGAGACACCATGACCACAGCAACTCTTATAAAAGAAAACATTTAATCAGGGCTTGCTTACAGATTCAGAGATTTAGTCCATAATTAGCTTGGTGGGATGCTCTTAATCACCATGCTGTAGGACCCTGGAACTCCCAAGTTGGGTAACTGCAGCCCTGCTTGCTCAACTTAACCAGATGTCCTCCCTATGCTGATTCCCTGCTGGTCTCCACCCTCCTGAATGCTCACCAGAGGTTCTTTGTCTGTGTATCCTGCATTTGGTGTAAACAGCTTAGATGCAAGAATGTAGAACATTTAGTTGCGAACTTCTGCCCTCCAGCGGTTCTTCAATTGTGCTGTAAACCTGTATTTAAGGTTTCCTCCCTTCTTCAATCCTTTGGCACATATGACCTGCTGTCCTTTGTCCGTTTTTTGATCCACAGCCCCTCGCTCGGACTTGGTAAATGGGTGGTGGTAGCGCAACACCACGCCATCTCTCCAGCTCCTAAAATGGCTAATTTTATGTTTGCAAATTTTGTGCCAATTAAAACCAAAGCTGAAAGTATCTCAAAAAGATGCAGGGTTCAACCTAAGGTTTCCCAAGGGCCACACAAAAGCATTTAAGACACAAAGTCAATACTAACCACACGGAACTATAATTCATAAAATAAGTAATGAAATGCCTAGGAGTCTGTAATGACAATGAAAAGAGTCTTTTCTTTCTTTTCTTTTCTTTTTCTTTCTGGTTTTTTGAGACAGGGTTTTTCTGTGTAGCTTTGGATCCTGTCCTGGAACTCACAGAGATCTGCTCTGCCTGTCCCTCCCGAGTGCTGGGATTAAAGGTGTGCACCACCACTGCCTGGCTTGTTTTTGGTTTTTCAAGACAGGATTCTTTGTGTAGCTTTGAAGCCTGACCCTAAGTGTCAAACTGGCCTTGATCTTCCTGATCGATCCTCCCAAGAACCGGGATTACAGATTTATGCCACCATAACCTCTCTGGGGTGCTTGTTTTACTTTTGTATCTTGTTTTCATTGTGAGGTTCTCACTAAATTACTCAGGTTGGCCTTGAACTCATTTGGTAGCCCTCATAGGCTTTCTCTTAAGCAGCATGAATTCTACAGGCTCACATCACCTGACTCAGGGTGGGCTTTTTGTGGGGGCGTTTTCTTTGTCCGATCCTGACCCTCCTTATGAGCCAAAGAAGGGAAGGAAAACTGAAGGGACGGAGAAGGTGGGTCTGGCCTGCAGCTTCTCTTCAGGTGTGCAGTTAATCGAATTTCACCAAGCCAAAGCCTTGCCTCAGACTTCCCTCCCGTGTAGATGCCATCCATTCCAAAGATGGAGGAGCTCAGGGCAATGTTAGATTTCAGTCTTTGTGCCTATCCTCTTAGTCAGAGCTGGCAGGACCCTCTTGCTAGCCACAGGGGTCAGCATCGGATAGAAGGACCATCAGTCTGGGGTCCTCATCATTTGTGGCAGGGGCCTGTCCCAGGGCCTTTGAGCATCACCTGCCCTGTAGGGCGACTCTCGCGTCGTGCGATGCGGCCCAGAGAGGGTTAAGGGGGCGGGGCGTGGGACAGCCCCGCCTCTGCCGCTGGGTCCGAGGGCGCACTGGGCTTGGGCGTGGGGCTGGTTGGAGCGGGTAGCGGATGGGGCCCCTGCGCGGGGCGAGCGCGGCAGCGGCGCAGCCCGCGTGACCCTCCGCCGCGCCCCGTTTCGCCGGGCCAGCTACAGGATGCGCGCTCCGCAGCTGCTGCTGCTGCTGGCCGCCTGCGCGCCGCCCTCCAGCGCCTCTGTGGTCCCGACGCTGCCGGGCTGGGAGCCGGCCTCCGACGCGCCCTGGTGCCCCTACAAGGTGCTGTCCGAGGGCCCCGAGGGCAGTGGGCGCCTATGCTTTCGAAGCCCCGCTCGGGGTTTCCGCTGCCAGGCGCCGGGCTGCGTGACGCTGGTCTCGGCGGGTGGTTCGCTGCGCGCCCACGTCCTGCGCAACCGCAGCGTGCTGCTGCAGTGGCGCCTGGCTCCGGCTGAGGCGCGCCGCGTGCGAGTCTTCGCGCTGAATTGCTCGTGGCGTGGCACCTACACACGCTTCCCGTGCGATCGCGTGCTGTTGGGCGCCTCCTGCCGCGACTACCTGCTGCCGGATGTGCACGATAGCGTGCGTTACCGCTTGTGCCTTCAGCAGCTGCCGCTGCGCGGCGAGCTTGCCGCCGCCCAGCCAGAGCTCGCCGAGTGCGTGGAGTTCACCGCCGAACCGGCAGCTATGCAGGAGATCGTGGTGGCCATGACGGCTGTGGGCGGCTCCATCTGTGTCATGCTGGTGGTCATCTGCCTGCTGGTGGCCTACATCACCGAGAACCTCATGCACCCGACCTTCCGGCGACCCAGTCTGCGCAGGCAATCCTGAAGCGCAAGGCGACCTGCCCACCTGGGTTCCACCTGCCCAAATGTCCTGAGACCGTAGGCCCTTTCCTTGCTTCCCTCTCATTTCTTCTCCCTCTTTACGATGCCCATGGAGAGCCTAATGGAGACAAGCCCATGCAGGGACCTTGTCATCATCCCACGACCTTGCCAGCCCCAGCTGGGTATCTGCCTTTCAGACTCAGGCCTCAGACTGGCCATAGGCGCCAGGCTAGCATGTCAGCCGAATCCAGGGGTCTTCCCCATCTCTAGGGGCCTTTTAGGGCCGGCCAGAATATACAGTCCCTCTGTCAAGAGCCACTGGCATCCAGGATCATCAACCTGAACTTCCGTTCTGTGCCAGGTTGTCAGAGCTTGGCCATGATCATTGCTTGGTCACTTTGTGCTTTGCAGATGGGGAGGAGTGACCTCTGGATCGTGTACCCACCCCCACCTTACCCAGTGGGCTTAGGTTAGCTTTGTGCCTTAGTTTCTCTGGCCCACTGCAGGAGCCACCCATCATCCCTCAGCTGCCCATGGGGATTTGTGGCCCTGTGACTGGCTGGCTTATGCATGCTTCTGGCCAGAGTCCCATTGAGGACACACCATCCTCGAGATTTTCAGGAGCCTGGGGCAGGTGTTCATAGGCCCTGTTTTGTCTTCCTATGTGGGTGTCCAAGAAGCCAAGAGCCATGATGTAGCTCAGCAGGCTGGGCCCAACGTCCAGCTGCTGCATCCTGGGGTGAGTGCCCTCCACCTTAGGAGGCTGGGGATTCACCCTTTCCTTTCGCTGTACTGCCTTGATTAGGACTTTGCCAGTGCCAGTGTGTGTGTGTGTGTGTGTGTGTGTGTGTGTGTGTGTGTGTGTATTGGGGGGTGGGAGGACAGCTGAAGGGATCATGAGGGCTGAAGGAAAGCTGCCAGCCCTGTCCAGCCAGATCCCAAGCTTCAGCCAACTTGAGACCACAGTGGTCACAGAGCCACTTCACCCCCCCCCCCCCCCCCCGTCCTTCTTACACTAGAGGATGGAGAGCCTGAGACCTGACCCCAGGGATGCTGCCCTCCATCTGCATGGGCAGAGGTTGGCTTTCCCCACCTCTTGGCAGACACAGGCACCTGGCTGAGGTCACCCAGCCATCTGGTGATATTGGGTACAGGGAAGAATAAGGCATTGCCCATCTCTGACCCTGGCTCTTTTCCCTCCCACCCTCACCCCAGCAACCATGGTGACCTGAGCCCTGGCTGGCAGCACTTGTGCCCTACCTCTCTGTCTTTGCTCTGCCCGCTCCTTGTGAGGCACCAGTCAGTTGCCAACATCTAAATGTCCATCACTTGGACCAAAACACTGTCTTGTGTGTTTATTTGGGATGTTGGAGGGAAGGTTATGGGTGAGGGAAGGGAAGGTGGATTTAATTTCTCCAAGGGCTTCAAGCATTAGTCCAGTGGCTGGTCTTGAACCTTTTCTCAGTTGGGGTGGAATGGGGATCAGCCCCAGGCAGTGTTCACTGGAATGCTGACTTTAAAGTTCTGGCAGAACAGGCACGGCCTCCAATAGCTTGATTGTCCACCCTCAGAGCCTGGGAAAGCATCTCGAGGCCAGCTGTGTTGGGTGGGGGTGGGGAGTGGCACTGGCAGTGGTTAGAAACAGCTTCAGCATACAAGGTGACCTATTTGAACTGTGACAAGCAACAGTTAGGCAGCTCTAGGCGGGGGTACCCTCTCCAGCATGGGGCTTCCCTCTGCAGTGTTAGAGTTGGGAATAGAATTTGGCAGAAAATGAACCTGGGGCTACTGTGTGAGCCACTCTCCCCACCTGGTATGTCCTTGGGCCTCTTATGCTACCGTGACCCTGAAGAAAGCAAGAGCACAATAGCTCTGATGAGTAACTCATCTAGAGGGGTGGGAGAAAGGTTGGGGGTGTAGTGATGTGCCTAGATTCATCTGAGGGGTGGAGGACAAAGCAGGTTGTCTAGACAGCCAGGGCAGAAATGGGAGGGCTTTGCAGCCCTGCTGCCTCCCACTGCTGGTCTTGGGGGACCTAGGCAGTATATGATATGTGTATTCTGGTGTCTTCAGCCAGCATGGGCAGGAGTTGGCACTCCGGAAGTGCCCTGTCTGAAATACCTTAGTGTCCAACTTCTAGCTCCCTAGGGACAGTCTGATTCTAGAGCTAGGACCCTGTGTCCTCTTCTGGTGCTAAAGTTCTGAGACCTCCTCAGGCCCTCAACAGGATTCAGCTGTAGCTCAGTTGTTAGAATGCTTTCCTAGTATTTAAAAGGTGCTGGGTTCAGTCTCCAGCACCATATGAATCTGGAGCTACCTGTAACTTCAGCACTCAGGACATGGAGAATGGAGGGTAAGTTCAAAGTCTCATGGGCTGTGGTGGCACATGCCTTTGATCCCAGAACTCAGGAGGCAGAGGCATGCAGATCTCTGAGTTTGTGACTAGCCTGGTCTACAAAATGAGTTCCAGGACAGCCAGGGTTGTTACACAGCAAAACCCAGTGGTGGGTGGGCAGGGGGGGAGTTCAAAGTAATTCTCAGCTATATGTTGAATTAAAGACCAAGAAACACACACACCACCAACCACCACCACCAACAACAAAAAAGCCCAACTTTCCAGTCATATGGAAAGAAATAAATTCCATTCAATTAATATCCAAGGTCCCCCACAACTATGCTCCAGACAGAGCTATGTCTCATCCCAGCCCTGTTCAACTGTGTCGCACTTCTTGAAATGTCCAATATGATCCCCCAGCGACATTTTACACTTCTACCCAAAACAAAACCCTCTGCTCCGCCTAAAAATCTAGTCACAGCATATGATTACCTTAGCCTACCAGAATGATCCATAACCATTTTCTTTGCATGAACTGAACCTCCATAAAGGGAGTACCAGGGGGGTGACCACCTTCCTCTAGAACTTCCATGTGCTAAGTTACACAGGAGTTACCAAAAGAGCTCACTCACTGTTACCAGGGCTTAGGACATGTGAGTCCTATTAGTAGTCACTATGGGTCTTGAGCACTTAAATGTGGCTAGTGTGACTGAGGAAAATTCTGCTTTTGAAATAGGGTTTCAGTGTGTATCCTTGACTGCCCTGAAGCTTGCTATGTAGACTAGGCTGGCCTTGAACTCCCAGACATCTACTGCCTGTGCCTCCCTTCTGACTGCTGAGATTAAAGGTATGAGACAGCCTCCTGAGAGCTGGTATTACAGGTATGTACCACCACTCCTGCCTTCCTTTTCAGTCTTCCTCCTCTTCCCTCTTTCCCTCCCTCCCTCCCTGACCTTCCCTTTTTATTTTTTGAGGCAGTCTTTTGTAGAATGAGCTTGAACTTTGACCCTCCCTCCTTGACCTCTCAGGTGCTGAAGTGAATGCCACAGACTCTACAGTGTTGGGTATCAGATCTAATGTTTTGCATGTGCTAGGTAAGCACTCTACCAACTGAGCTTCATGCCCATCCCTATTTTGAAGTTTCTAGTTATACCGTCAGCTTCTCTGACCTCTTCTACAATGTACATTTACCATTAATTCCAGCCAACTCCAGGTGGTGTGTGGCACAAGCCTTTAATTCCTGCACTTGAGAGGCAGAGGAAGGGGATTTCTGTGAGTTTGAGGCTAGCCTGGTCTACAAAGCAAGTTCTAGGACAGCCAAAGCTGTTATGCAGAGAAACCCAGTCTCAAAAACAAAACAAGGGGGCTGGAGAGATGGCTCAGTGGTTAAGAGCACCAACTGCTATTCCAGAGGTCCTGAGTTCAATTCCCAGCAACCACATGGTGGCTCACAACCATCTGTAATGAGATCTGGTGCCCTCTTCTGGCCTGCAGGCACACATGCAGACAGACTACTGTATAGATACTAAACAAAACAAGCTCGAAGGTGGTGCACACTTTCAATCCCACAGTACTCTGGAGGCAGACCAGGTGGATCTCTGTGAATTTGAGGCCAGCCTGGTCTACAGAGTGAGAGCCAGGACATGCACCAAAACTACACAGAGAAACCCTGTGTCCAAAAGAAAACAAACAAACAAAAAAAAACGAAAACAAAACAACAAAAATCATGTTCAGCATCTTTTTTTTCTATTCAACACCATAATGTGTACCATAAAAGATACAAATTGATAAACTTTAAATTTTTTAAGATAGGTATGGTAGTTCAAACCCATAATTCCAGCAACTAGAAGATGGAGGCAGGAGGAATAGAAATCCAAGCCCAGGGTTGGGGATTTAGCTCAGTGGTAGAGTGCTTGCCTAGCAAGCACAAGGCCCTGGGTTCGATCCTCAGCTCAAAAAGAAAAAAAAAAAAAAGAAAGAAAGAAAAGAAATCCAAACCCAAACTTTAAGACTTGAGACTATCTCAAAAATAAAAACACAAGTTGGTGTGATGTCTCACTAGGCAAAGGACCTGTCAAGCCTGATGACCTGAATTTGATTCTTAGAGGACTCACACAGTAGAGGGAGTGTGCCAACTTCTGGAGGTTGTTGTTAGACCTCTATATGTACATGGTCCATGTGCATACATACAAAATAAAGGAATGTAAAAAAACATTATTTTAAATTTCTCCCTATTGCCAAACATGGTGGTATAGTCACATAATTCCATCTCTTAGCCGGCTGAAGCAAGAGGATTGCTTTGACCAGTTGGAATTGTAGAGTAAGACAGAGTTGGCCACGGACTCCTTACTGAAGCTATGCCCCCATCCCTCAGCAGTTCTCTTTCCTTTTTTTTATTTTTTATTTTTTTGAGACAAGGTCTCACTGTGAACTCATAGCTGTGCTAGAACTTGCTATATAGACTAGACTGGCCTAGAACTGACAGAGATTTCCCCTGCTTCTGCTTCCACAATGCTGGGACATTGTGTGCCACAATGCCTGGTCCCTTGATGTTCTCAACTCAACTGTGAAGAATTTGCATCACACACACACACACACACACACACACACACACACACACACACACACACCACACACGCTGGGCATGGTGGTAGCACATGCCTGTAATTCTAGTACTCAGGAGGTTGAGGCAGGAGAATTACAAATTTGAAGCTAGTTTGGGCTGCACAGTGAGACCCTGCCATAAAAATTAAAAAGTCAAGAAGAAAAAAGAAAAACCCCTTTTCTATTCCACCTGTAGGTACTAACTCAGGGGAAATGAAAGTATTTTTACAAATTGTTCACACACATATGAGGTATCTGTAATAGTCTGGAACTAGAAACAGCCCAAATACCCATACATAGGTGATTGAACAAAATATGGTATGTCCAAAAAATGGAAAGCAACATGGCAATAAAACTGGCAATAAGGAAGCTGGGCATCGTAGCACACGCCTTTAATCCCAACACTTGGGAAGCAGAAGCAGTTGGAACACTTGAGTTTGAGACCAGCCTGGTCTACAGAGCAAGTTCAAAGACTTCCAGGGCTACACAGAGAAACCCTGTCTCAAAAAGAAAGAGAGAGAGAGAGAGAGAGAGAGAGAGAGAGAGAGGGAGGGAGGGAGGGAGGGAGGGAGGGAGGGAGGGAGGGTGGGAAGGAAGGAAAAAAAAGGAAAAGGAAAAAAAAAGGATTGGCACTCAGGAGTGGAAGATAATTATCAGGTATATATCGATTTTGATGCTAGCCTGGACTACATAAGACCTTGTAATTCTAAACTATGCAGATTATAGTAACAGGAAGCACTGTTACTGTTGTCTGGCGAGTAGTGGGTTGTCCAGGAAGATGACTGAAGGCAGGAAAGATTACAAAGTGACATGAAGAAAATTTCAAGATTGTAAGTGTTTTTTGTTGATTTCATGGGAATAGAAATATAGGATATAGATATAATAGGACAAAAGGGTAAATTATTAAATCTACTTTTAAAGAGCAACACCTTGTTTAAAATGTTTTACAGGTTGGGGATTTAGCTCAGTGGTAGAGTGCTTGCCTAGCAAGCACAAGGCCCTGGGTTCGATCCTCAGCTCAAAAATAAAATAAAATAAAATGTTTTACATTGCTATAGATTTTAGTTTCTTGATACAAATTTAAAGTTAATTTTTTTATATTGTATGTATATTTCTACTCTTGTTTAGGGTACTATGTTTGTGCAGCTCATTTGAAATTGTAACATAATTAAGGACTACAGAATAATAATTAGTCATCTATGATAATCAAACTTATAGTCATGTTATTTTAGTTTTCTAGGTATACATAGATATATTTCAGATAGATAGGTAATCTTCAAACACTTCAAAGACCTACAGAACATGGCATTTAAAATGTTTTAAAAACAGACTTTCTGGACAGTGAGACACATCTGCCCCTGGCAGCAACGATTTACTTCAAAGAGAAAGATAAGCATTGAAGACACTCCATATGGAGCTTATCTTCTTGGCAGAAATAGCCATTTCGGCAAGAAACTGTTCTTGCCTGGACTGCTTGACAAAATGTTGCATTGACTGGACATGCAGAACCCATAGGAAGGTTACCACTGAACTTTGCAAGGCAAATTGGTTCTTTAAGTTCCTGCTTCACAGAAGAAACTGCCAGACATTCTACAGGACACAGACAGAAGTAACTAAGAGACTCTAGGCCTGTTGGCTGAAGATGGATGCCCTAATGTTACAGAAAAACTTTGGATGACTGCCCAGGCAGCCAGCTATCTCTGTCATTCTAGATTTTTGGAAGTTGCTTACAATGTACTTCCTGTTTACTTAGGTAATATTGTATCCTTCTGAGGTCTTTGATGTAGTTGAAGACTAGATAGTTATAATTTTGCTTAGTTATGATAAAAAATAAATTAGATATGAAACTTTAGACTCACAAATATAGAATATTTTCTTTAATTTTACAAAACACAAATAGACCAAATATTGTAACTGTAATTCTTTCTTGGTAACTGTTTGTTAAATGTAATTTTACTATGTTAAAGTTAAAACCCTTCCTTTTTGATTAGACTGAAAAGGGGAGGTGTTGTGGGATGTTCTGTATGCTGTGAATGTGTTGCTTTGATTGGTTGATAAATAAAACACTGATTGGCCAGTAGCCAGGCAGGAAGTATAGGCAGAATAAGCAGACAAGGAGAATTCTGGGAAGGAAAAACAACTGAGGGGGAGACACCAGACCGCCATCCATGGAGCAGCATGTAATGGCATACAGGTAAAGCCACGGAAAATGTGGTGACATATAGATTAACAGAAACAGTCTGAGTTTATGTGTAACAGATAGTCAGTAGTTAGCCTGAGCTAATGGCCAAGCAGTTTTAATTAATATTAAGCCTCTGTGTGTTCATTTGGGTCTGAGCAGCTGCGAGACTGTGGGGCCTTGGGAGCCAGGTAGGACCAGGAAAACTTCAGCTACAATTCATATATCTAGAAAGATACCAAGTTTTATTACTTAAATACTATATTTATGATTTATTAGGTTAGTTGCGTTATTCTATTAAAAATTGTCCTAGCCAGGCATGGTGGCATTTTAATACCAGCGTTTGGGAGTTTGAGGCCCTCTTAGTCTGCATAGTGAATTCCAGGCCACCCAGAGCCACATAGAGAGACCCTGTTTTAAAAAAATTTGCCCTTGCCGGGTGGTGGTGACACATGCCTTTAATCCCAGCACTCCAGAGGCAGAACCAGGCAGATCTCTGTGAGTTTGAGGCCAGCCTGGTCTACAGAGTGAGATCCAGGATAGGCACCAAAACTACACAGAGAAACTCTTGTCTCAAAAAACAAAACAAAACCAAACAAACAAAAAAAAATGCCCTTAGTGTTGGAGAATTGGCTCAGCATTTAAGAGCACTAGTTGCTGTTCCAGAAGACCTTGGATTTCTAGCACCCACCTGGTGGCTCACAACCCTCTGTAACAATAGTCCCAGGGTATCTGATGCCTTTGTCAGGCCTCCAGGGCACCATGCATACATACATAGACATGCATGCCGGCAAAATACCCATATGCATAAAAAATAAAAGTTTTTCAGCTTAGGTTTCCCACATCATACTTCGAAACAGGTGTCAGTGAGACAGAGTCCAACTCCACAATCTTAGTAGTGAGTACTCTGTGCACCTGGCTGTGTGTCAGTTCAGTCCCTCCCTTTCAGCATGATTGGGAGCACTGGGGTAAAGGCCTGTACAGAGTCAGTAGCTTTTGTTTTAATTTGTTTTAGGGATAGGGATTCATGTAGCCTAGGCTGGCCTCAAGCTCTATGTAGCTGAGATTGATTGTGAAGTAATTCTCTTGTGCCCACAGCCTAAATACTGAGATTATAGTCATGTACCAACCACTCTACCCAGATTGGGACAGCAGGTTTATGCATACTAGAAAGGGGATGCAATGCAGGTAGGTGGTAGAACTATGTTCAGCATGTGTAAGGCCCTAGGTATGTATGTATGTATACATGTCTCTATGAACTATTTTTGGGTTCTGAATTTATAAGCAGGGCATATAGCTCCAGAAAGAACATTCAGAGACATATGGGCAAGTTGAATGTGGTGTAGTGTTGGTAGCAAAGGACAGTGGAGTAAGGAAGCAGGAGGAGAAAGCTTTCTGAAAGAAGGGACATCAGTTTTAGCTCAATTAATGACTAAGTTGACTTAGATATAGCTGAGCAAGCAGGGCAGGTGGAGTGATGTCTACAAAAGAAACAACTGGAGGGAGCAGCATATGCATTAGAGGAAATGGCATGGGATGAGCAGGATGTAGCTGCTCAGCTATTAAATTATTTTTTGTTTTTTTGTTTTTTGAGACAGGGTTTCTCTGTGTACCTTTGTGCCTTTCCTGGAACTCACTTGGTAGCCCAGGCTGGCCTCGAACTCACAGAGATCTGCCTGCCTGGCTCTGCCTCCCAAGTGCTGGGATTAAAGGCATGTGCCACTGCCGGCAACATTAAATTCTTTTTTTTTTTTTTTTTTTTTTTTTTTTTTTTGTATGTGGAGTTGAGGATCGAACCCAGGGCCTTGTGCTTGCTAGGCAAGTGCTCTACCACTGAGCTAAATCCCCAACCCCGACATTAAATTCTTAAGACAGAGTAGAGACAGGAGAGTGTCAAGACAGTGATGCCTTGAAATCCAGGTCTATGTGTTATAAGCACATTGGAGAAAGCGATGGAGGAGTTCATATTCACTATAGAAATAGGTCTGTTTTTCCTTGGGACTGCAAACAGAAAGGGATCTTCATTATTATATAAATAATATTTTAGGTATAAGAGCATCCAGAGCACCTTAATACTTCTAGTCTCAAATGACTGCCCAGTATCATTTTGCCATTTTTAGTTTGGTAAATATTCCTTGGACTTTGGTTACTATTCCTTGGCCCCACATACAGATTTATTTTTTTCACTTTTTTGTTGTTTTTTAGACAGGTTCTCTCTACCAGCCAGGTGTTTTGGCACACACCTTTAATTCCAGCACTTGGGAAGCAGAGACAGGCAGATCTCTTGAATTTGAGGCCAGTCTGATCTACATAGGGAGTTCCAGGGCAGGGCTATATGGTAAGACTCTGTTTCAAAACTATCAAAAACAAAACAACAAATCAACAAGCCAAGCAAAAAATTATGAACTACCACTCCTAACCACAGGATTTTAAAATAACAAGTCCTACAAACACAAACAAATGCATGCTTCTTATTTTTAAAATTATTTTTAGGGTTTCTCTGGCTATTCTGGAACTCATTCTGTAGATCAGGATGGCCTCGAACTCACAGAGATCCTCTTGCCTCTGCTTCCTGAGTGTTGGGGTTAAAGGCGTGCACGATCATCTGGTTCACATGCTTCTTTATACTGTTCCCTTGACCCTGTCAGAGGGACCCTTAAGGAGTGTGTGTGTGTGTGTGTGTGTGTGTAGCTGAGGATCGAACCCCAGACTTTGTGCTTGCTAGGCAAGCGCTCTACCACTGCGCTAAATCCCCAACCCCCCTTAAGGATTTTTAGCACCTGGTTTTTAATAGGCTCCCAGACTTTAGCCCTGACTGATGCCATGTTAGAGACACCATTCTGTCCTTAAAATCCAGCTATAGTCCCCAAAACCTGCCAAAATGGAAACCGATATTGTGCATAGTTCTGGGAAAGTCCCCAAGTAAAAGTCCCTAAGTGGACTAATCTTGCTTTTTGGCTTTTGTAGTTCTGCTTAACTGAGATGTGCCAACCAAGACATGCTTTTTGTACATAAAAGACAAAGAATTGTAAGGCTCAAGGCTACATGATTTGGGAAAGTTCTCTGTGCAGCCACTGGGCAATAATAAAGACTTTCATTTTTGCTCTAAGAGTGTCTGTGTGATGGTCTCTGGTGGGCTTATCTCACAACAGATTCTCAAACTTTTTCTCCTCAGAACACGAGGAACAATGATGGCAGACTTCACTACCAATGAGGATGGTACACGCAACAACTAGGCTTCTGAGTTTCTTAATTTCCTCTCCAACAAAGGGTCTGTTTTTCACCCATGCCTACAGATGTATTGTTACAGATATTCAGACACAGGCAACATCCATGTCCTTGTTTCTATTTCACTCTGGAGACAATTGGTGCATTCTAATTAAATCTACAATTTAGTGATGTGTAGTTCCCTGAAAAAAAAAAGTCACATCTAAGTTGAAGATCCTGCAGACTAATTGGCTGATTAGAACATTGTGATTATAATGGTGGAACACTGAAGATTGAGGATAAAAAATTTCTTATACTATCTTTGCCCCTTCCCCTTTGAATCAGGCTTTTATTCAGTAGTAACCTGGGTTGGATGTGAACTCACTATGTAGCACAAACCATAATCCTATTGCTGTAGTGTCCCAAGTGGTGGGATTACAAGCATAATCCACCACACCTGGGTTTAGCTCCTTTAATAGCCATTAGTTACCAACCTCTGATCTGACCTAACTCCTTCAACTATTAAGTAAAACCTTGGGCATATTACAAACCTAGCAGAAAAATAACTTCCACTAATTCCAAATCTACAAACATAAGATTAATATCTGAAACCCACAGATTTTCCTGCTTTGATGTAACCTGCCTAGCTGATGTTTCTACTAATGTACGGATAAATGCACTAGTTTATGGCTTGTGTAGCACAAATTGTTAGAAGGTCTTATCAATAAAAAACAAACCTGGAGCCAGGTATTGGGGTGAATGCTAGAAGACCAGAGAAGCAGAACAAGCCACAGCTTCCTCACCTTGCCAATTCCTCAGCTGATCCTGTTTCCTCAGACTGGAAGCCTCTGAGTCCTCATCCAGAATGAATCTCAGCTGAACTGCTTCTAAACGCCTAAAAGCTTAACCACCTCTTGTTCCTGGTTTTTATGCCTTATATACCTTTCTTCTTCCTGCCATCACTTCCTGGGATTAAAGGCTTGAGTCACCATGCCTGGCTGTTTCCAGTATGGCTTTTAACTCACAGAGATCCGGATGGATCTCTGCCTTCAGAATGCTCGGATTAAAGGTGTGTGTGCCACCATTTCCTGGCCTCTGTATCTAGTAGCTGTTCTGTTCTCTGACCCCAGATAAGTTTATTAGGGTGCACAATATTTTGGTAAACACAATATCACCACAGGCTTGCTTCCCCCCCCCCCCATATGAGACTTCTCCCATGGTGGAATATGCCTGTTAGGGAACCTGAATCCATGTGCTCAGGCTGTGATTGTAGTTAGAGTTTTCCTGCCTGGCCCAGTCAGGACAAATCTCTCTTACCCACCAGTCCCACAGTCGCTCAGACCCAACCAAGAAAGCACACAGAAACTTACATTGTTTACAAACTGTATGGCTGTGGCAGGCTTCTTGTTATCTACTTTTTCTATCTTAAATTAACCCATTTCTGCTTACCTATACTTTGCCACATGGCTTGTGGCTTACCAGTGTCTTTACATGTTGCTTCTCATGACGGCGGCTGGCAGTGTCTTCCCAGCCTTTTACTTCCCAGAATTCTCTTCTCTCTTCTCCCGCCTATACTTCCTGCCTGGCCACTGGCCAATCAGAACTTTATTTACACAGAGCCATATCCACAGCATGTGATCATTCATATCTGGCTCAGAATAAATTCTTAGTTCCTCTGGAGCAAGAATTACGTTTTGTGTTCACATTTCTCACACCATTCCCCCATCCCCCAGTGGCTGTCAGCCTTCACTGTTCTGATTCTGTGGCGGGCAATTGCCATTCCTAGCTTCTCTTTTGTCCCATTCTGACAGCACAGCAATTCAAAGCCTTCTCCAAGGTGCATTCCTGCAGACCCCTATGAGAAGCAAGGACACTCACTTCACAATAAGAGTTCTGGAGACTCAGAATGGCAAAAGTGAAAATAGTATATTTCACAACCAGTCAAGGTTCAACCTAGAGCAAAAGAAAACTGACTAGCTTGCATATTTGGCACAAAATAGTGCTTTTAAAAATATATATATAAAATATATGCATACATACATATATCCCTAATTTTATTTCTTCACCTCCTTTAGTTCCTTTTGACTGAGTTCTTTAAGGAGTTACAATCTTCCTGGTGTTCAGTGTTGCCTCCTCGGCTTGTTAGTTGAGGACGTAAAGCCTTATCTATCCTGGGGATCCAGATTCTCTTCCCATAACAACTTCTCAATCTTAGGGTAAGCTGAAGACTGCCAGCTAGGGAGAGAAGAGATTGGTGCCTTGTGCTTAGCTGTAATTACTTAATGAGCTTTAAATGCATCTCATACTGAAAATGGACCATAATGATTTTTTTCTTTCTTTTTTATGGATTGTGGGGGCGGTTCGAGACAGGTTTCCTCGTATAGTTGGTGCCTGTCCTGGATCTGGATCTGTAGACCAGGTTGGCCTCGAACTCCCGACTGCTAGGATGAAAGGCGTGCTCCACCGTCACCCGACTATGATATATTTCTTTTAGCTCAAACCTCAAGAGAGTTCTGAGAATCTCCAAATCACCCATCTAAACCATCCCTTCTTGTTCTGACCATTTTTTTTTTTTTTTTTTTTTTTCCGAGATAGAGAAGAAAAGCAAACAGGGCAGGCAGGCTATAAATCTTGTTTACGGAGTTCTGGGATTAAAGGTGTGAGCCACCACACCCAGCCCTATTTCATTATCACTTAAATATTAAAAGGCATTTAAGGGCTCTCCAAGGGAAATCACGTGCTTCTAGAAGTTCTGTGAACCTGAGGAAGAGATACTCCTTATAGAGATGGGGCATAAACAAAGTGCTGGAGTACAAATACATTTCCGAAATTAGCGGAGTGGATTGAGACATCCCACCTAGACCAAAGGAACCCGAGATAAGGTCTCACGAGACTTCCGCCTGGCCGTTTCCAATATTGCGCAAGCTCTGCGCTCAGCGTGTCATCAAAGGCGACGACAATTTAAGACGTCTGGACGCAGGCGCAGCGCACATCACTCTGCCGGCGCAGATGCTGTGACGTCATATGCCGGCATAGGTGGTCCACGAGCACAGACTTTAGCTGCTCTCGCCTCAAACTAACGCAGTGTTGGACAGTCGCTCGATCGCTCTCCCGTGCCAATTGCAGTGCAGCCCCAGGAAAGCAGCGCTGACCTTCCCACGCATTACGTCGCCCTCATTTCCGCGTTCTGATTTCCGGTTACCGCCATCTTCCTTAGGCGGAAGCCGGCTTCTAAGTGGGATCTCCGTAGCAAGTGCAGTGGGTAGTGCGGTCGGTGCCATGCCGTCATCGCCGCTGCGGGTGGCGGTGGTGTGCTCGAGTAACCAGAATCGGAGCATGGAAGCACACAACATCCTCAGGTAGTGCAAGCTCCACCTGCTTTCTGCCCTCCCTCCTTTTCTTCCCACAGATTCTTGTCCAGACCCTTACTCTATATGGACTGGGCCCGGCAGGTCGGGCCACGCCCGGCTTACAGGCTTTTCCACCCCTCAGCGGGATCTGTGCGCGCGACGCCCTCATGTAGGGTAAGCATTACAGCGAAGTCGGTTTCAGAACCGAAACGTTCGTGGTGGTCACAGGAGCGTCAGGCCCAGTAAATCCGAGAGATGGCGTGCTATTCGCGGCCTGTCTGCATGCTTGCCTGTGTCTGACAGCTGGCAGCCTCTGGTACTGGACAGAATCACGGGCGAGGCCAAGGTCTTCCGTGATGCGAATGGTGCCCGACGGTTGTCTTTCTGGTGTATTTCCCGTTTGTGTCGTCGTGCCACATTCACTGGAAAGCTTTCAACACATCATATCAAGATGGATCGAGTCTGGAAGCAACAACAGTGACCTGAGTTGTTAACGTCAGGAATTGAGTTTTTGTCAACGTTTGCAAGTCTCATGCACAAGCCGCCATCCCCCACCCTATAACCCTAGTCAGTAATCTCCGGAACACACAAATTCATTTGGTTCAGTGATACCACCTCATATTTACTTACGAATTCACCTGTGTCAAATAAGGCATTCCTCTTTGATAGAATTTTATCTTCAAAATCTCTTGACAAAATAAGAAACTGATGCGTTGCATTACAGGTAAAATATGGTATAAATGTCAGTTTTGATAGTACAGTGGAAACATTTTTTTCCCTGAGTTAAGTATTTGTAAACTTTTGATATTTTTTTGTAAATTTTATTCTTTGACAATTTCATATCTTCCCCCTCCCCCCAAGACAGGGTCTCTGTGTAGTCCTGGCTGTCCTTGAACTCGATCGATCTGTAGACCAGGCTGGCCTGAATTCAGAGCTTCACTTGCTTGTCTCCCAAGTTCCCAAGTGCTGGTATTAAAGGCATACTGGCTGGCTTAGAGCTCACTCTTCACCCACTTACCTAGTGTTGGGATTACGAATAGGAGTGCACCACCATACCAAACCCTCTTGTTTTCTTAGAGACCCAGAGTTCTAGTTGCCTATCATCTGCAAATTCTAAAATTGCATTCTTCCCAATGTTTAGATCAGCGAGTGGTTCTCAACCTTCCTAATGCCTCGACCCTTTAATACAGTTTCTTATGTTGTGGTGAGCCCCCAACCAAAATTTATATTCATTGCTTCTTCATAACAGTAATTTTGCTACTGTTCTGAATCATAATGTATTTTTGTTTGTTTGTTTGTTTTGTTTTTCAGAACAGGGTTTCTCTGTGTAGCTTTGTGCCTTTCCTGGAACTCACTTGGTAGCCCAGGCTAGCCTCGAACTCACAGAGATCCACCTGGCTCTGCCTGCCGAGCGCTGGGATTAAAGGCGTGCGCCACCACCGCCTGGCTCCTGAATCATAATGTGAATATCTGTGTTTTTCAATGGTCTTAGGTGACCCCTGCAAAAGCAGCATTTGACCTCCAAAGGGGTCAGGAGCCACAAGTTGATAACCACTGACATAGACCATAATATTTACTTGCTAGCTTTGTTTTGCAGATGACAACATGCTTTGAATTTAACCAGCCTGGGTTACAAAGTATAAAGCTAGCCTGGGCTATAAGACCCCATCTTAAAAAAGAAAAAAATGGTATGAGGTATCCTATTTTGTTGTATTCTTCTGGATAGGTTTCTTACCCTTTCTCTTCTTTTGTCTTGGCCAAGGTGGCCTTGAACTAAAATTCATCTTGCCTCAGTGTGCTAAGGTTACAAGGATATGGTACTGCACCTAACCTTCTGAGTTATCATTTGTATACACACGCAAACTTACATAACTCAACAGAGATTTAAAAACCACTCTAGCCAAATGGTAGTGGCACACAGCTTTGGAGGCACAGGCAGGCAGATGTCTTTGAGTTCCAGGCCAGCCTGGTCTACAGCATGAATTTCAGGAAGTAAAACAAAACAGAGAAACCTCACTCTAACCTGCTTTTCTTAAGATACCGTGGACATTAAATATTTTTACACATAAACTTGTGCCTGGAGGTAGAGGCTAGAGGACAGCTTTGGTTGTTTTCATTCTCAGTGACTTGACCAATCTTCTAGTACCTCCCCATTTTTTTTATTCTCTCTTTTTTCCCCCCCATCTCATCTCATACTGTACCCCAGGTTGGACTTGAAGTTTTGGCACTCATGCCTCAGCTTCCTCAAATGCTAGGACTGCAGATGTAACCCCTATGTTCTCTCTCTCTCTCTCTCTCTCTCTTGCATTTTTTCCATACTGAATTTAAAAACATTTATTCATGTTTAATGAACGAGGATGATTACAAAGCTATCAGTAATCAGAGAGATTCTAGGCAGCCATTGATTTTTATTATTCTATTAGTAGACATCAAGTGATTTTAACTTCAGAGATAACTTCTTTGTGCTATGTAAATATCTTTTTTTTTTTTTAAGTCTTTGTGGGTTTGCTCTTTATTTGTTTATTTATTTTTTTTCAGAGCTGAGGACCAAACCCAGGGCCTTGCGATTGCTAGGCAAGTGCTCTACCACTGAGCTAAATCCCCAACCTGTGCTATGTAAATATCTTTGCACAGGTTTTGGTTACTTATTTTAGTATAAATTGCTAGAAATGACATTATTGAGCCAAATGGTTGGCATGTTTCACATTCTTACAGTTTTCAAGGGTGCTTTCCAGAATAGTGCATATTTACGGTTCCCACTGCCTCTAAATCTCAGTATTCTTTCTTAAGACCAAAATAGAAAAACAATTTTTTTTGTTTTTCTTTTTTTTAAAAATATTTATTTATTTATCTATTATGTATACAGCATGTATGACTGCAGGCCAGAAGAGGGCACCAGATCTCATTACAGATGGTTGTGAGCCACCATGTGGTTGCTGGGAATTGAACTCAGGACCTCTGGAAGAGCAGTCAGTGCTCTTAACCTCTGAGCCATCTCTCCAGCCCTTGTTTTGGTTTTTTCAAGAAAGGGTTTCTCTGTGTAACAGCTCTCTTTGTCCTGGAACTTGCTTTGTAGAGCAGGTCATCAGGCTTGGCAGGTCCCTTTACCTAGTGAGCCATTCCACCAGCCTGTGTTTTGTTTTTTAAGATATTCTTGTGTAGCCTTGGTTGTCTTAGAACTAGCTCTGTAGCTCGAGAACTCCCAGAATTGGTGCCTCAGCCTCCTAAATGCTGGAATTAAAGGTGTGAGCCACCACAGCCATGCTTAGCTTTGAACCCCCCAAACACACACATAAACACACACAAGGTTTCTCTGTGTATTTTTGTAGCCTGTTCTGGATCTCGCTCTGTAGACCAGGCTGGCCTCAAACTCACAGATCCACCTGGCTCTGCCTCCCGAGTGCTGGGATTAAAGGTGAGCACCACCACGGCCCAGCTAGTTTGGGATTTCTAATCCTGCCTCCACCTCTAACTGCTGGGATTATGGGTTTGAACCCATAGTTTAAAGTGTATTAATTTGTTTTTTTAGGTTTGTTTGTTTATTTATTTATTTATTTATTTTAGAGACAGGGTTTCTCTGTATAACAACTCTGACTGTCCTGGAACACACTTTGTAGACCAGTCTGGCCTTGAACTCACAGAGATACCCTGCCTCTGCCTCTCGTGTGTGTGTGTGTGTGTGTGTGTGTGTGTGTGTGTGTGTGTGTGTGTGTGTATTAAATACACTTGAAGAGAACAGCAGGCTGGGCCTCGACTTGAGTGCCATCCACTGCCATTTTTCCTTTTTTTCATTTACAGGTTGCTAAGGCAGAAGATCTAACTCTTTAATTTTATTATTAGCCAGGCTCTTGCTTCACATGTAGTCTTAGTCACACTAGGCTACACTCCCAGTCCTGAAATTTATTTATTTATTTTTGCCTGCATGTATGTTTATGTACCATTTGTATGCCTGGTGTCCTCACACTGGAAGAAGGCTTTGGGTCCCCCTGGAACTGGAGTTACAGATGGTTGTGAACCACTGTGTGAGTGATGGGATTAGAACCTGGGTTCCCTGAAAGAGGAACCAGTGTTCTTAACCATTGAGCCATTTCTCCAGCCATTTTCTTCCTTTTTTAGACATGTGTTAGGATCAAAGGTGTGTGTACCATGTGCCTGGCCAATGGAAGCTGCATTTTTAATTATAAAAAACTCAAAATAGGCTGGGAATACAACTGAGAGGTAGAATACTCGATGAGTATGTCCAAGGTAATGTGTTCAATCCTAGCACTTCAAAAACAAAGGAAGAAGAACCTAGGGGACAGCATAGCTCAGTAGCATGCTTATCTATTGTGCACATTGCCCTGTATTTGGTCTTTTAGCATCCCATTAAAAACAACTCAATGTGATGATATATGCCTATAATCTCAGTACTTAGGAGGTATAAATAGTGAAACTAGAAGTTTGTTGTACATATTAACTACATAGAGAGTTGAAAGTTAAAGACCAGCCTGGGCTACATGAGACCTTGTCAAAAAATGAGAGAGACTGAGACAGTCTTGTGATCGCTAGGAGTATGAGGCCTGTCTGAGTATGTTCAAGTCCCAGGGTAGGAGAAACAAGCTTACTTAGGAGAGTTGGTCTGGTGAGTGCCTCTGCCAGGGTACTTTCTCAAAGCCATTTAAATTCATCTTAACAAGTGTGTATGTACATGTAATGTGGGGTCTGTGGAGGTGGATGTCAGATACTTCCATTATTCTCTACCATATATTTTGAGACAGTGAATCTCAGTGATAGCAAATTCCAGGTTACTGCTCTCTCCACCTTTTCCATGCTGCTAAGATTACAACCAACCACCATGACTAGTTTTGTTGATTTGGTTTATTTAAAGATATTTTTCTTTCTCTTTAAGTTTTTTGTGTATCAGGGTTTTGTCTGCATTGTGTGTCTGCATTATGTGCATGTAGTGTCCATGGGAGAAAATAGGAGGCTGAGAAGAATCCAGGGAATTTGAAGAAAAGGAATTAACCATGATCCCATAAGTCCTTGATTTATGGGAGACTCTAGAATGCCAGTGTCGTAGTGAGCATATGTCATGGGCCACCAAAGTTGTGCCATCCAGAAACTGGTAGTAACTGACACATGATTTGAACATAGGCCACTGTGAGGTACCATGAATTTCTCTGTTCTTAGGCCATGTTATCTATCCATAGTCTTTTATGGGGAGGTGGCATAAGCTGTCTCTGCTGTATGTTTTTTGGTTCTTGGTATACTATAAGAAAGTGAAGTAGAAATTGTTTATGTACATGAAGAACATGGAACCAGTATACTTAGAATCCCAGCCCTGCAGGGGCTAAAGCATAAGGATCACAAATTGCAAACCAGCTTGGACTCCTCCATAGTGAGAATTTGTCTTGAGGGCTGGAGAGATGGCTCAGAGGTTAAGAGCATTGGCTGCTCTTCCAGAAGTCATGAGTTCAATTCCCAGCAATCACATGGTGGCTCACAACCATCTGTAATGAGATCTGGTGCCCTCTTCTGGCTTGCAAGAATACATGTAGACGTTGCACTGTATATATAATAAATAAATAAATCTTTAAAAAAAAAAAAGAAAAGAAAGCTGGGTTGTCTCTGGTGTGTTGATGCATACTTACAATTGCCCAGTACTGTAGGTAGGACAAGGTTCTTGAGATTTGAAGCCCATTCAGGCTATATAGAGCCTGTTTCTTTAAGAAAGAAAAAAAGGCTGCAGGTCTTAAAAACATACCTCCATGAGAACATGTGTACCTTCACAGGTTTTAAGGGACTATTGTTAGTTTTCATTTTGTTCCTACAAAACGTAGAATTAAGACCAAGGAATTGCTAAAGAGAATGGCCTTCTCCTTAGCTGTGAAGGTGAGACAAAATTGAGTATATCAAACTTAAAACAGCTTTAACCACTAAAAAGTTGGTTACCTAAGCAGGCCTGGCTGCTCAGGGGGTAAGGTGCTTACAGTCAGCCTGACAACCTGAGTTGAATTTCTAGGACCCACATGGTAGAATGAGGGAACCAACTGCCACATTGTCCTCTGATCTATACATGGGCACATGCTAAATAAATAATAAATGTAATAAGTGATTTAAAAATTTACAGCCAGGTGGTGATGGCATACGCCTTTCATCTCAGCACTCAGGAGGCAGGGTAGAGACAATTGGATCTCTAAGTTTGAGGCCAGCCTGGTCTATGGAATGAATTCCAGGACAGCCAGAAACCCTGTCTCGAAGAAAAAAAAAGAAAGAAAGAAAAGAAAAAGAAGAAAAAAAATATACAAACAAACAAACAAAAATTTACGTGCTTGGCACAGTGGCACACAACTTTAATTCCAACACTCAAGAAGCAGATAGGATCTTTGGGAGTTTGGTCTAGTCCTAGGCCACCCATGGCTACACAGCAAAACAAAACCAAATAAGTTATTGTCCACATTTAGGATTGTCTTCTCAACCTTTTGTAGGTGAGAGAACTGGCAGAGTCCGTACTCTCAAAGTTTTCTAGTGATAACATAATTTTGTCAAGATATGTCCAAAGAGTTTTACTTTCTGTGTTAGTTGATATTTTGTTCCTGTGACAAGTGACTGATTGAAATACCTCAAGGGAGAAAAGATTTGGGCTTAAAATTTCAGTCCATGGTCATTTGGCTCTGCTGTTTTTTGCCCTGTGGTGAAGAAGGGTATTGTGGAGAGGACCTGATGGAATAGAGCTGCTCACCTCTTCACTCATGATGAGGATAAGATACATTATTCATGGTGATTTATTTGGTCCAGCTAGGCTCTGCCTCTTGTTTCTCTCCTCCTCCCCAATAATGTCATCAAATTGTGAATCCCTTATATTAACCCATTGATTAAATTGAAATTTTTGAGCTTTTTTTGTTTTTGTAGACTAGCTGACCTTAAACTCCTGCTAATGCTGAGATCTACCTGCAGATATGGGGATCAAAGGTGTACGCCATCACACTGGGCTGTATGAACCTTTTTGGTGAACACCATAACATCTCATCAGCTTTGAAAACATTGGGAGACTGGTGGCCTTTGAACAATTGATTTGGGTTCTAAAGACATGATGTCATCAGCATTCTACAAATCAGGCTGATAGGCTCTGGCTAATCTGGAGTAAAGATGACAGGATTGTAGTACTTACTGTTTAGAGATGTGCTTGCTTCTAGAAGCAATGGATGCAGGATTTCAGTCCTCCATTAAAATAATAATTTAAAATCTCATTTATCACTGCAGAACATTAAGAGGCAAGAAAAAAAATCAACCTATGCTGACAATTTGGACATTTTCTTTGGTATACATGTTAACATTTTACTTTCAATCTTTGGTACAACACTGAAACAATTTTTTTTTTTCTTAGAGTAACGTTTTCTACAATGAATTCACTGATAGATTTTTTTTTTTCAAGACAGGGTTTCTCTTTGTAGCTTTGCGCATTTCCTGGAACTCACTCTGTAGCCCAGGGTGGCCTCAAACTCAGAGATCCGCCTGGCTCTGCCTCCCAGAGTACTGGGATTAAAGGCATGTGCCACCACCACTCGGCTCACTGATAGATTTTTGATAGGTATGAAAGACATTTATTTTTCTGGAAGATTAGACAGAATAGTTGCCCTTCAGACAAAGCTGTTGGTTGACAGGAGTATTTTTTATAACATTGCCTTTATGTAAGAAGCAGATTGTCACCATACAAGATGGGCTGTTTTGCCAGTTTCAGAATCTTCAGAGAAACAGAGCTTCTGTTGCTAATTAGCCTTTTTGCCACCTGGGAACACCTTTTTTAGGGGAAACAAACTGCATTGCAATTTATTTTTAAAAAGGATGCTTAAAAGTAATAGTTTAGGCTGGAGAGATGGCTCAGAGGTTAAGAGCACTGGCTGTTCTTCCAGAGGTCCTGAGTTCAATTCCCAGCAACCACATGGTGGCTTACAACCATCTGTAATGAGATCTGGCACCCTCTTCTGTATACATAATAAAGAAATAAATCTTTAAAAAGGGGAGGGGGCTGGAGAGTGGCTCAGTGGTTAGAACTGACTGGTCTTCCAGAGGTCCTGAGTTCAATTCCCAGCAACCACTTGTAATGAGATCTGGTGCCCTCTTCTGGCCTGCAGGGACACATGCAGACATAGCACTGTATACATAATAAATAAATAAATCCTATAAAAGAAAAGTAAGTAATAGTTCAGAAAGGGGAGGCACTTCTAATGTGATGACTGACCATGTAGGCAGCTGTTAGACTTGCAGCCACATCAAGACTAGGTCGGTTGTTTTGGAGATGATGTAATTATGGGAATGTAGATAGTTTAAACTGGAGAATGTTTCCTGTGGAAAACCCTGCACCAGCCTTACAACCCTCTGGGGAGTTGTGGTCATGTCTGTCCTGCGCTCTGTCTATGCTCTTGGGGACTTGCTTGGTCTATATAATGATTGTGTTGTGTGCATTTGAAGTACCTCTGACTCCTGCTTTGTTTTGTTTCGTAGGCTGGTCTCAAAATTTTGATTCTCCTGCCTCTCAGCCTTCTGATTACCTGAAACTTCAGCCTTGTGCCAAAGGGCCTTGCTTTTTACCTCACTTTTAGTGCTCCAAAGGAATGACCAAAAAGAAATGAGCCTTATGTGTCCTGCTTTTTGCTTTTTCCATTGTTAAGATGATTCTGGTGATCCCTTTAGAGTGGGTCTTAGGCAGTGGAGGGACCTTTTAGGAAAAGTGGTCTTAGCCCTTTCTTGGTTTGACTCAATTAAGATGACTTCTTGAAGCCCGGTGGTGGTGGTGGTGGTGGTGGTGGTGGTGGTGGTGGTGGTGGTGGTGCATGCCTTTAATCCCAGCACTCGAGAGGCAGAGCCAGATGGATCTCTGAGTTCAAGGCCAGCCTGGTCTATAGAGTGAGATCCAGGACAGGAACCAAAACTACATGGAGAAATCCTGTCTTGGAAAAAAAAAAAAAAAAAAAAGATGACTTCTTGAATACCTGATTTATTCATGTTTGGTCACAAGTAGCTTTGATTGTAAAACAGTGTCTCTGACCTTGTTCGTGCCTATGGAGAACATTCAAGGATTTGGAGAAGAACTGCTCCTGGTCCATATTAAAGAGCCTTATTCAGCTAATGGCATAATAGCTCCTAGTCACTTCAGTCTTATAGATATTATTTACTAGTCTGTAATTCTCAGTGCTGCTACAATGCTTCCAAGGTTTGCCCTTTTCAGAGATGATATTTCCTTCTTGGGTACTGCTACCAGCCATTTCCATAGTATGATCTTCCTTTTACAATTTGTGTATTTTTTATATATACATTTGTTTTTGCTAGTTTTGTTTTTTGAGACAGTGTTTCCCTGTATAGTCTTGGCTACCATGAAACTTGCTATGTAGATCAAGCTGGCTTCAAAATTACAGAGATCTGCCTGCCTCTGCCTCTGCCTCTGGAGTGCTGGGATCAGAGGCATGCACCACCATGCCCTGCTCCTTGCTTGAGTTTGTGTTGCTTTGCTTTTCTTATTTTTTTTTTAAATTTTTTATTTTTTATTTTTTTTTGTTTTTTTTGAGACAGGGTTTCTCTGTGTAGCTAGCTTTGTGCCTTTCCTGGAACTCACTTGGTAGCCCAGGCTGGCCTCGAACTCACAGAGATCCGCCTGGTTCTGCCTCCTGAGTGCTGGGATTAAAGGCATGTGCCAGCACCGCCCTGCCCCTTTCTATTTTAATAAAAAGAAAAAAGGAAAAAAGTTATAACTAATATAAGAAAAACTATATACAAAAGTACAATAATTATATATTATATATACAAGTAATAAATACCTAAACAATGTTGAGTCCATTTGCATTTGACAAATTCAGAGAAAATAATTCCATTATCTATCCTATTTTGGTAAGTCCAAAATGTACCTGATTCACTTTCTATCCTAACTTATATTACTAACAGTACTATCTTATAACGTCTTTCAAATGTATACACTTACTCTTTAGTGAGTTTCTTTTCTAAAATTCTTAAGGAAAACTATAACTATCTAACTTAACAAAAATAAAAACAGGAAGTGCACGCAAGCAGCTGCCAAAAAAAAAAAAAAAAAAAAAAAGGTGAGTTGACGGAAACAGCCAGCTGCCTGGACAGTCACCCAAGGTTTCTCCGCAGTGTTGGGACATCATCTTCAGCCTGTAGACTTCGTGTATCTGACAGATGAGTTAATCCTGTGCTCATGCAGAACATGCCCTGGTGGGTACTGGAGCACCATAATTTGGGTGTGTGAACTATAAAACAAAGGGCTACAGCATCAAAGGATGTGACAGCCAAATATCTAACCTGACAGTGCTTCTCTGGACCCTGGGTGCCTTCCAGGTTTGTGCCACCACACCTCATTTTTATTTAGGGGACCCTCCGCTTTGGCCCTTCTCAGGAAGGCATTATATTCCTGTTTTCCTGCCACCTGCCGTGTCTGGTTGTGTCACCTTTCCGTTCTGACCAACACCTGGCATTTGTTGTTTCCTAGCTCACATTTTGTTGGAACATTGGAATTTTTGTGTTTCCAGTTTTTGGTTTTTCGAGACAGGGTTTCTCTGTGTAGCTTTGGAGCCTTTCCTGGAACTCACTCTGTAGCCCAGGCTGTCCTTGAACTCACAGAGATCCGCCTGTCTCTGCCTCCTGAGTGCTGGGATTAAAGGTGTGGGCCCTATTGCCTAGCCTCCATTTTATTTTAATAGCTCAGGTATATGTGGACTTTGAGTTTTAATAATGATTCTCTGTTTTAGGTTGTGTTCCTATGTGTCATATTCTGGGGACCTGGTTGTATAGCTCAGGACATTCTAGAAACACAGGAACTGACTCAGCTTTTTATCATCCCCAGTGGTTTTAGCTCCCAACTTAAATGTGAACTACTTTTTTCAGAATTTTTATTTATTTATTTGAGTTTTTGAGACAGGATTTCTCTGTGTTGTGGCTGTCCTGGAACTATCTCTGTAGACCAGGCTGGTCTCAAACTCAGGAATCTGCCTGTCTCTGCCTCCAGAGGCCTAGAATTAAAGGCATGCACCACAGCACCCAGCTAGAATTATTTTTTATATGTCTGCCTTTGTGAACTCCTTGTAAATGTAATAGTAAAGGACTGTATTACTTGGCACCAGCTCTCTTTTAGCCAAACCTATCTGATGCTTCTTCAAACAGTTCTTGGACTCTGCACAGACTTACAAGCAAGTGGTTTGTTGGCTTTTGGCTTTGATTACAGGCAGGCAACACTATATGAATTTCTTTTCTGTGACTCTCTGTGTGTGTGTGTGTGTGTGTGTGTGTGTGTGTGTGTGTGTGTGTGTGTCTGTTTCTGGAAGTGAAGTTCTGGGTTGTAGTTATAGGTAGTTTTACTTCGGTGTGGACTCATTACCCACTTTAGATGCTGGCTAAGCAGCCTTGTGTCTAGCTGCAATGAGAAATCTCTTTCCTAATTCATGTTATACTATTTCTGTTTGTTTGAAGTCCACCAGTCATTTATTTACTTTATATTGAAAGACCCCCCGGCACCCCTATAGGAATGTTATGTTTGCAAGGCTTATAAGGGAACAAAAGACAGTTCCAGGAAATAGAATGGCCCCACCGCAGCCCAGATAGCCGATAAGCATTGCCCTGTTGTGCAAACCCCCTAGCTTGTGAGGCACGTAGGGGAACAAAGGAATTCAGCTAGAAGGCAACCAGAGCAGCTGGAATTCTAGATAGGGGTTGAGTCGACACACATATCTGGTTACCAAGGAAACCCACAAACCGCCCTGAGCCTGAATCCACACCCCATTTGATTTATGCTTATATATTCGCGCCTCACTTGAATTGTCCAATCAGAACCATTCGCGCCTTGTTTAAACTATCCAATCAGAACCCTTTGACTATTCGTGCCTCACTTGAATTGTCCAATCAGAGCTTTGTAACCATTCGCGCCTTGTTTAAACTATCCAATCAGAGCCCTTTGACTAATGCTTTCCCTTGCTTCTTGCTATAAAAACCCATCCCACCAACCCAGAGGCGCGCTGGTCTTCCGAGAGGCTTTGTTGCCCCAGGTACCTGTGTTTGAATAAACCTCGTGCTGTTGCATCTGATCGGTGGTCACTGCGTGCTCATTGAGCCGGGGGTCTCTCCTGAAGGGAGACCTCTCCGGGGGTCTTTCAATATCTGCTGCATGCCACCATGTGATACTGTTAGGATATAACAATGTACTAATATGGTTGGTCCTTCCCTGTTTCTGATGCTGTAAGAAGTGACTCAGAGCCAGGTTGTGGTGGTGCACACCTTTAATCCCAGCACTTGGGAGGCAGAGCCAGGAGGATCTCTGTGAGTTCGAGGCCAGCCTGGTCTACAGAGCAAGATCCAGGAAACCAGAAGCTACACAGAGAAACCCTGTCTCAAAAAACCAAAAAAAAAAAAAAAAAAAAGTGGCTCAGAAGCAGATGTGAGCTTTCTGCTTTCTTTCTTTCTTTCTTTCTTTCTTTTTTTTTTAAAGATTTATTTATTTATTATGTTTATAGCATGTATGACTGCAGGTCAGAAGAGGGCACCAGATCTCATTATAGGTAGATGTGAGCCACCATGTGGGTGCTGGGAATTGAACTCAGGACCTCTGGAAGAGCAGCCAGTGCTCTTAACCTCTGAGCCATCTCTCCAGCCCCAAGCTTTCTGCTTTCTTCCTTTCCACCCCTCACCCCTCATCCTCATTCTCTTCATCGTTATCCTCTCTCTCTCTCTTTCTTTCTCTGGTTCTTTGAGACAGGATTTCTCTATAACAGCCCTAGCTGTCCTGGAACTTGCTTCATAGCTCAGGCTGGCCTTTAACTTACAGAGATCCACCTATTTCTGCCTCCTGAGTCCCAGGATTAAAGGTATGTGCCTCCTCATCCAGCCCTGTCATCATTATTATTAATTTTTTTTTAGAGTCTCAATATATATTATAGTCAGGTACAGCCTCAAATTTATGATCTTCCTGCCTTAACTTCAAGCTTTTGTATAATGGGTTTTTATCACTACTTTTGTTTACCAGGAGCTCTTTTATTTGTTTTTTGTTTTGGGGGGTTTTTTTTTGTACCTGAGGACCTTGCGCTTGCTAGGCAAGTGCTCTACCACTGAGCTAAATCCCCAACCCCTTGCAGGAGCTCTTTTAAATCAGATAGTTAGAGGTAGTACCTGTGGCCTGGGGTGGTGGCTCACGCCTTTAATCCCAGCACTCGGGAGACAGAGGCAGGTGGATCTCTGTGAGTTTGAGTCCAGCCTGGTCTACAGAGTGAGTTCTAGGAAAGGCACCAAAGCTACACAGAGAAACCCTGTCTTGAAAAAACTACCCCCCCCCCAAAAAAAAGGAAAACAAGAAAAGAAAGAGAAAGAAGAAAAGTAGTACATGCATGTTTTGTTTTTCTCTTACACATGAAATAGAATATTGTTTGATGTAAGGGTCATTTCTTTCTCAATGATGTTATGTTTATGTTATTGTCCCTTCTGTGGAGTTAATAATCACATTACTTTCATGGTAGCTCTTTTTAGCATTTGGGGCTGGATGAGCAGTTGTCCTCTACATATCAGGATGGTGAGCAGCATCCTTACCCAATTGTGACAGTCACAGATGTTTTAAGTAATTCCAAATGTTCTGAGTTACAATTAAACGAACAACAACAGAAACAGGAACATTGTGTGGTAGGATGACTTCAAGACTAGCCAGATGTACATTCTGAATTACGTGTTGGCTTGGGCTACATAATGAGACCCTGTCTCAAAACAACAGCAAAAAGAAAAGCTTTACATGGTGATGCTTTTTAAAATCACAACTATTGAGCTTGGCATGGTGACACAAGCCTGTAATCCCAGCACTAGGGAATCAGAGGCTGTGGGTTCAAGGCCATCCTGGTCTACAGGAGTTTAAGGCTACATAGTTTTATTCCAGATTAATTTCTGTGCATGTAACGTGTTGTGACAAACTCAAAATTGTTGTTTTCAGTGATGATGGAAAGTCCTCCGATTGCACACATAAAGTTCTATTTTTGAGGTACTTTTCTTCTTGAGGTTCAAATATAGTTTGTGGGGCTGTTCAGGGTTTTTTGAGACAGGGTTTCTCTGTGTAACTTTGTGCCTTTTCTGGAACTCACTTGGTAGCCCAGGCTGGCCTCGAACTCACAGAGATCTGCCAGGCTCTGCCTCCCGAGTGCTGGGATTAAAGGCGTACGCCACTGCCGCCCGGCCAGGTCACATAGTTCTAATTAGATTATCTTGTAGCTCTTCTGCATTTTCTCTGCTTTATCAAAATCTGCAACCTGCTGGGTTCCATGAAAGTCACTACAGCTATTGTGGCTGTTTGTCCCTGCAGGACCCCCTCTGTGTACTTAAGTTTGGATTGCTAGAAAGTTGGTTAGGTTGACTACAGTGTTCTAAATTTCAGGCAATCAGCATTTTTGAGTTCACAGTAGCATCACTAAACAGTTATAGTTCTCACATTTAGCTCTGTAATACTAATTCTCCTCTGAATTTAAAAGTGATTTTAACATTTTGCTAAGAATTTTTTGTTTTTTGGTTTTTTTTGGGTTTTTTTTTTGTTTTTTTTCGAGACAGGGTTTCTCTGTGTAGCTTTGCGCCTTTCCTGGAAGTCACTTGGTAGCCCAGGCTGGCCTTGAACTCACAAGAGATCCGCCTGGCTCTGCCTCCCAAGTGCTGGGATTAAAGGCATGTGCCACCAACACCCGGCTCTTGTTAAGAATTTTTAAATGTAGTTTTAGGTGTGGTGACTCAGGACTCAATCTCAGCACTCTGGAGGCAGAAGCAGGCTTTTGAGTGTAAGGGAAGCCTGATCTACATGGAGAGACCAAGTCTTAAATAATAATGATTAAATAAATAAAAGCAGTCTGTGAAGATGGCTCATTTGTTAAATTGCCTGCTCGGAAACATGAGCAACTGAGTTCAGATTTCCAGCATCCATGTAAACGTCAGATTTGTGTGTATGTTTATGTGTGTGACTCCAGTACTAACTAGGGGCAGGAATGTGGGATGAGAAGGGTGGATCTCTGCAGCTCATTGGCCAGCCAGTCTACAGGAGCTGAACTTCAGGTTCAGTGAGAGACACCCCCCCCCCCAAAAAAAAAGGTGGAGAATAACTAAGGAGAACAGTGTTGTGGCTGTCACATGCACACACCCATGACAACTTATGTCCATGTGCACTAAAAAGCAAAAACCTAAAAGCATATTCTTAAATACTTTAAATTTCACTTTTTATGTTTTAATATTTTAAAATTTTATTTTCTGTGTATGGTAGAATGCATAGCATACATGTGGAGGTCAGAGGAAAACTTGTAAGAGTTGATTCTCTCCTTTTGCCATGTTAATTCCAGGACTGAATTGAAGTCATCAGGCTTATATAGCAAGTGAGTTTTCCCACTGAGCCGTTTGGCTCACCTCAAATAGGGTTGACGAGATGGCACAACTAGGAAGGCACCTGTGCCAAGCGTGGGACTGAGACCAAGTCTCCAGAATCCACGTGGTGGAAGTAGAGAACCAACCCACAAGTTTTTCTCTTGACCCACACACGTATACCATGCTGTGTGGGTGCATGCACACATTCACAAATGAATAATGTAATAACTTTTTTTAAAGAAAAATAGATTGTGTGCTTGCTTTGATAGCCCATAGACTAAACTTGGAATGATACAGAGAAGATTAGCATGGCTGCCGCGCAAGGATGACGAGCAAACTTATGAGGCGTTCCGTGTTTAAACAACAACAAATGGATTGTTAACTTCCGTTTTGTGTCCCTTGGTATGAGAACTTTGTGGTTTAATCCAACTGTGATGTTTTTTCTTCTTTGTGTCTTCCAGCAAGCGGGGTTTCAGTGTCCGGTCCTTTGGAACAGGAACTCATGTGAAGCTCCCAGGACCAGCACCTGACAAGCCCAATGTTTATGACTTCAAAACCACATATGACCAGATGTACAATGATCTCCTCAGGAAAGACAAAGAACTGTATCCCATGGCTGACCCTTAGCGAAGCAGGGTAGTCTTCTGGTGGGTGTGATTTGTGACTGGTAGTCACTCTGACCCCCACCCTGCAGGGTGTGTTTTAGGTGAAACAAGACCAGCAAATGTTTTCTGGTGTATGTGCCTGTGGTGCCTCCATCAATCCTGTTTTATGAGAAGTCAGCTTTGTTTTTCATTCCTTTCCTTTTCTCTTCTCTTCTTTCTTTTTTCTTTTTTTTCCTATAAATTTGAGAGAGGGTCTCACTGTGTAACCCTGTCTAGCCTGGAACTCACTCTGTAGACCAGGCTGACCTTGAATTCACAGAGCATCTCCTACCCCTGCCTCCTGAGTGCTAGGATTAAAGATGTGCAGTGCCAGCCCAGTGAAGAACTCAGTTTCTTTCTTTTTGCCTACTGGAGAGTCTAGAGTCAACTCTTTCACAGGGTTCCCTAAGACAGTCCAAAAACGCAGGTATTTACATTATTATTCGTAACAGTAGCAAAATTGCAGTTATGAAGTAGCAACAAAAGTAAATTTTGGTTGGTGTCACCACAACATAAGGAACTGTATTAAAGGGTCACAGCATCAGGAAGGTTGAGAACCACTGGTCTGGAGGAACACCTGCAGACCCAAATGTAAAACCTACCTTGATGTGATCAACCAGGAGGCTCTGATATGTTATTATGCAGTGGAGCATAGACGAGGAAATAGAAACTACCGAGTTCTGTTGTGTCACACTGTAGGCTGCCCAGCAGCTTCTACCAAGGTGTGTCTGCATGCTAACATGTTGTTGAGGCCATTTGACATTTCTGTGTCTCTTGGAGATACAATAGCTGGGTTAGTGGCTCATGCCTGTGATCTCAGCCTTTGGGAGGCTAAGGCGGGGAGATTGCTGGAAATTTTGAGGCCAACTGGGCTATGTAGTTTGAGGCTATCTTGGGCTGTAGAACAAGACCCTGTTTCAAAATGAAAACACAATAAAAATGCTGTGTTTACCAAACAAAGCATGGAAAAATAAAGTATTCTGAGAGAACTTTACTTCAGGAAGAGCCAAAACAGATTGAATTTTGTACTGTAGAATCATGAGGAAAGAAAAAGGTCTTTTTTTTTTTTAGATTTGTTTGTTTGTTTGTTTTTGTTTCTGCTTTTTTGAGACAGTTCTCTGTCCTGTAACTTGCTCTGTAGACTAGACTGGCCCCAAACTCACAAGGATCTGCCTGCCTTTGCCTCCCAAGTGCTGGGATTAAAGGTGTGTACCACCACTGCCTGGCTAGAAAAAGGTATTTTAAAATAGGTTTTCCATACTATGTTCCATAATGGTAAGCTAATCAGTGCTCCAGGTGTTTGACTGGGCCATTTTATAACCTCCATACTCACTTGAAATTTCCCATGTTCGTATGCTTTAGCATGCACATGAAGCCCTAAGATTGATCCTAAGCACTTCTGAATAAAAATTCTAGATGTTCTTTACTTACAGTAGTGCTCAGAGTGGAATCCAAATGTTCTAAGCAAGTGAATGTGAATGAAATAACTTATTTTTTTTCCTTTGTGGTTTTAGAGATCAAACCTACAGCCTTGTACATTTAGCCTAGGATAGCACTCCTCCACTGAGTAATCCCCAGATCCAAAACTCTTTTTGTTTTTTAATAAGACATGTTTCCACTGTGTATCCCTGGCTTGTAATAATCTGTGTAGACCAGGTTGGCCTCAAACCTAGAGGTCTTCCTGCCTTTGCCTCTCTCTGCCTCTACCGCATGGTCCTGGAATTAAAGATTTTTCCTCCTCATCTTATCTTTTCACTTTTAAAATTTCAGTCAAGGTTTCACTAAATTTCCCAAGCTGGCTTTGAATAAGCTCTAGCCCAGATAGGCATAAATATGTTGCTACTCCTGCCTCAGCTTCCCCAGAGACTGAGATTACAGAGCTGTATCACTCCAGGAAATATTTTTGTCTCCATTTTCTTTTCATATTCATACATTCTTGCAACTTTTTTCATTTTTCAAGACAGGGTTTCTCTGTGTAGTTTTGGTGCCTGTCCTGGATCTCGTTCTGTAGTCCAGGCTGGCCTCGAAATCAGAGATCTGCCTGGCTCTGTCTCCTGAGTGCTGTGATTAAAGGTGTGCACCACTGCCACCTGGCGCATTCTTGCAACTTAATATAAACTAAAATTTAAGCGTCTTAGCTGCTCTGAAAGCTGAAGCAAGAGGATTGCTTGATGGAAGAGTTCAAGGCCAACCTGGGTAATTGGGAGACTTAGCCTCAATAGACAGAAAGAAAGCATGCTCTGGGTGGGTATCACGACACAAGGCTCACTCAGGGATGGTTTAGAGACTTTCTCAAAAGAAAGAATAAAATAAACAAAATAATTTTGTAGGTACAGAGATGAGTTAGGTAGCTTTGAAGGGTCCTAAATGCCTTCTAGGGAAATGTAAATAATTATGGTCCCTACATCTTTGCCACCCCCACTCTGCTTTCCAGTACTCCCTCAGCGACAGTTGAAAGGTGGTCAGTCAGTGGGGACATTGGTTCAGAAATACAGGCATTTGCTGTTAGCCGCACACTTGCTTTGTGAGTACAATTGGTTGTGTTTGGAGCTGTGAAGTGCTTAGGGCCTGGTATACCACAGTGATCCTGAGAGCCTACCCTGTGATCTGAGAGCACATCTGGTACTTCACCCTACTGAGAAATCCAGGAACCTGAATTTGGAGGATGGAGTGTTCTTATCTTTCTGAGTGTAGGGTAGAGCAGACTGTTCTGCTCACATCCTTGTCAAAAAGCTACTAAGTGTGTGTGTAGGGGGGGTCTCAGAAAATCTTCCTGAAGCTGCTCTGGTGAGCGTAGTGTCTCCTTTCCTTCAGAGTCACAGCAAGTATTACATAAAATCAGAGAGGCCCATTGGGAGCTGGGTAGTTTCCTTAGCTCTAGGGAATAGTTGAGGTTTTATTTCTTATTTTAAATGTCTGTGTGCCGTTAAGCTTGTTCTGAAACCTTAGCTGCTTTGAATTTTGTTTGTTTGTTTTTAAGATAGAGTCTGGCCGGGCAGTGTTGGCACATGCCTGTAATCCTAGCACTTGGGAGGCAGAGGCAGGTGGATCTCTGTGAGTTCGAGGCCAGCTTGGTCTACAGAGCTAGTCCAGCTAGTCCAGAGCTACAGAGAAACCCTGTCTCAAAAAACCAAAAAAAAAAAAAAAAAAAAAAAGGGTCTGTATTATGTAGCTGTGCCTATCCTGGAACTTACTAAATAACAGGCTGGCCTCTGTTGGGATTAAAGACATGCACTACCATGTCTAGTTCTTGTCTGCTTTTAAAATTTCTTCATATAGTACTATTTATTTTAGATACTCTTTTTGTTGTTGTTGTTTTTGTTTTTTGAGACAGGGTTTCTCTGTGTAGTTTTGGTGCCTATCCTGGATCTCCCTCAGTAGAACAGGCTGGTCTCAAACTCATAGAGATCCACCTAGCTCTGCCTCCTGAGTGCTGGGATTAAAGGTGTGTGCCAACTCCGCCTGGCTATTTTTGATGCTCTTATATTTTTTAAGAGAAATAAACATGCAGTAATGCACATGTCCATACTCCCTTTATTATAAATTAAATTTTAATATTGATTCCAATTGTCTTTCCTGTTTCTAGATGGGGGATCTCTTAACATGTTTTACAAGAACAAAGTTTAGGCTTCAGCTATTTAGGTAGCTGTGAAAGGAGTGGAGACCAGCATCTAGGAGTGAGGATCTTTATAGAGTGATGGTGTAATGGTCAGTGGCTGCCTCTTAAAAATGTACAAAGTATCCAGAAGGGACTATCTGGATGGGCTCTTAATGTGTTGGGGACGGGTGGCAGGTAGCAGAGCTTGTGGCTACCTTAGTAGTTTGGTGATAAGTCATCAGTATTTGCTTCAAAGTACCCTCTAGGCAGGTTACTTACCTCTTGGTCAGTCCTCAGAAAGCTTGTTAGTTATTTACTGTGTGTGTTAGTAGGAAAAAGATACTTGATTAGAACTGGGGGCCTAGTGGCCTAGAGACCACCTCTGCCATATTTTGTATTTTGTAAATCTCTGACATATTTTAGGCACTTCTCATAATATTAATACTTTTGTGTGTGAGGAAGGAGTGGTCTTATTGTTCATGTAGCTTTGGTGGCTTGGAAGTCATTTTGTAGACCAGGCTGGCCTTGAACTCAGAGTCCACTTGCCTCTACCTCCAGAATGCTGGGATTAAAGACTTTTGCCACCACATCCAACCTTAGACATACTTGTTGATTTAGGTTGGGTTAATAGTTGATGACACCATTGAAAGGATAAGGATGTGGTAAGTCAAAGTGCATTTACCAAGCTGAGTGTTGAACAACTAGAGAAGTACTCTAACTTTTTTTTTTTTTTGTGGTTTTTTCGAGGCAGGGTTTCTCTGGGTAGCTTTGGAGCCTGTCCTGGAACTCACTTTGTAGACCAGGCTGGCCTCGAACTCACAGAGATTCACCTGCCTCTGCCTCTCGAGTGCTGGGATGGCAGGCGTGCACCACCACTGCCCAGCGGTGGCTCACACTTTTAATCCCAGAATTTAAGAGGCAGAGGCAAGCAGATTTCAAGGCCAGTCTGGTCTATAGAGCGAGTTCTAGGACAGCCAAGGCTACACAGAGAAACCTTGTCTCAAAAAGCAAAAGCAAACAAACAAATGCACTGACCTACTCTACTACACTTGGTAACTCCAGCTGTGTCTGTTGTTTCCCATTGTGGCTGTGGAGATGACTGGAAGCTGAGCTGGCCTGGCCCCTGGTGTTGAGAGCATCAAACTGTCTCACCAGCCTAGGAGCAGACCCAAACTTGAAGTACAGTTTCTACTGAATGTATATCACTCTCGTGCCATTGAAAAGCTGATTTGTCCTAAGTCAGAGACTGTATATTTGCTTTCTTAAAGTACTTTGCTATAAATAGTTGCACTTTATTTTTCACAAGCAGAGGTGAGCCTGAAGGATTGAAATTTGCTTCATACTGTTTCTGTGGACCCCACCCGTGGGATTGTTGAGGGCAATGAGGATGAACTGAAACTAAACCATTTTCCCTCACATGTTGATAAAGCTAGTGTAGGTAGCTTCATGGTTTTACCATTTTCCTTTTTGAGAATTACCTATAGTTAAGAAGCACACGTGCACACGCCAAGATCAGTGATAGGAAATCTTCTAAGTTCACCTGATCTCTAGAGAAATAAAAAATATCTTTAAAGTCAGATATGGTGGTTATGTACCACTGTCTAAGCTTCTCTGTAGGCTGAGGCAGGAGGATTATCAGGCGGAGCCTGCCAGTGCAGGGTCTGCCTGGGTAACAGACTTTCTTATCTCAAAAATGAGAGAAAAGCCGGAATTGGTATCACATACCTGTTTTCCCAGTACTTGGGAGACTTTGGTTGAATTTAAGGCTAGCAAAAATAGCAAGACCCTGTTTCAATCTTCATTTAGGAAGGTTTTTTTTTGTTTTGTTTTGTTTTGTTTTCATAAAGATCCCATTAGTTCTGTTTTTATCAGGTGAACCTGTAACACCTTTGGTGGTGACATAAGTTGATTTTGTTTATGAAGAATTGTTGGTTTTACCAATGAACTATCAATAGATTGAGGAAGTTGGTCAAAGCAGAAGATGGATGGTTAACATTCCCTGTTCCTGTCACCCACTGCCTAATGGGCTGCTCCAGAGGCCATGCTGTATTCATAAGAAGGGTGTTTTTTATTTGTTTGGTTTTGTCTTTTTGCTTTTTTGAGACAGGGTTTCTCTGTGTAGCTTTACGCCTTTCCTGGAACTCACTTGGTAGCCCAGGCTGGCCTCGAACTCACAGCGATCCACCTGGCTCTGCCTCCCAAGTGCTGGGATTAAAGGCGTGTGCCACTGCCGCCCTGGCAGAAGGGTGGTTTTTAACTTTTCCTCTTTTTTTTTTTTTTTTTTCTCTCTCTCTCCATTTCTTCATTTGGTTTTTCGAGACAGGGTTTCTTTGTGTAGTCCTGGCTGTCTGTGGACCAGGCTGACCTCAAACCCACAGAGATCCCCTGCCTCTGCCTCCCGAGTGCTGGGATTAAAGGTGTGTGTCACCACTGCCCAGTTTTTTTTTAACTTTCCTGAGTCTTGCATCTATGTTGCAGAGTGAACCAATGAATCTGCTGCTCCTAGCATGCTTCTTGGATTTCTCTTTGAGATCTTGTGATTACCTTTTGAGTTCAGATTATATTTATTGAGTGTTCATCCTTAGTCTTTTATTACTGTCCATATTTCTTTTTATTTTTGGTCTTGGGGTAAAAAGGAAAAATGGTTTCTGAGATAGAAAATTATCAGACTTGGCCATTTGATGATTGATCTTGTCAAATTGATTGGATGAGACACATCTAGCAGATTAGTAAAATATAGTTCTGGGTATGTCTGTGAGAGTGTTTCTTTTTAATTTCTAATTTTATTATTGTGTTTGATGTATAAGCAAGGGTACACATATGCAGTAGAGGACAACTTTGTTTAAACGATTCTCTCTTCACTTCTGTGTGGGTTCCAGGGGTGAACTTGGGGTGCTAAGCCACTGAGCCATCTCAACAGCCAAAAGTGTTAAGACAGATTGTAAGGGCTATGATTGATCCTTTGGTTTCATAGTTATACTGGCAAAATTGAGAGGTGGTGGAGCTATCAGGAGTTAGGTTACAGGGAGCATGTCCTGGGGTTATCCTTTTTTTCTGTGATGTTAATATTTTTTATTTGATGTCCATGAATGTTTGCTGGATTGTATGTCCATGCACCACATATATGCCTGGTGCCTGAGGAGGTTAGAAGAGGGCATGAGATTTCCTGGACCTGGAGTTGATGGGCTGTTGTGAGCCATCACATGGGTGCTACGAGTTAAGTTCAGGTCCTCTAAAAAGTTCTGTTAACTGCTGAGCCATTTCTCCAGCCTGTTGGGATTATATCTTATACTAGTCTCTTCCTGCATGCCCCTTCCCTGCTTTATAATTTGACATCTTATCCTGTTATACCCTGCTCTCCAGGGTTGACTGACATCTCAAACTGAGCCACGTTTCTTTGCCAAGTTGCTTTTTCAGGCACTTTCTCATGATGTAAAAGTGACTATGATTCAATCCCCATGTTGAAGACCATTGATAGATAGAGCATTTGTGAGAGGGTCCTTCCTTTATCTGTAGCCCTGGAAATTTGTTTATTGATGAGGTTTTACTAATCTCAAGTTTCAGGTGAAGCTCATGTTTCTCTTGTTTTTGTTGAGTTTAAAATGGGAATTTCTGCCTCCTGGGAGTGTACCCTGCTCTGCAAACACAGTGGTTCTGGTTTAATCATGCTCTGTCATCACATGTCAAAGCAATGCCTAACAGTGATTTTCACTTGATTGCTGTTTATTTTCATGTGGTTGGTAGCTTTATTTTTTATTTTCATTTAATATTTTAAAGATTTATTTATTATATGAATGCTCTGACTGCATGTACATCTGAATGCCAGTAGAGGGCATCAGATCCCATTAATGGTTTTGAGCCACCATGGGGCTGCTGGGATTGAACTTGGGACCTCTGGAAGAGCAGACAGTATTCTTAACCACTGAGCCATCTCTCTAGCTCCCAATAGATATACTTCTTAAAAAGATTTTTGTTTTGTTTGTTTGAGACTGGGTTTCTCTGTAGCTTTGGAACCTATCTTGGAACTCGCTCTTGTAGACCAGGCCAGCCTCTATATCTATCTATCTATCTATCTATCTATCTATCTATCTATCTAGGGAAAGAGGTTTTAAAAATGGTGTGTATTGTCACAAATGTGTTCCTAAGCCAGGCACCAGTTTTCAATGAAATAACTCATCCAATTTTGCTAAAATGTTAATTACATCTCATGTATGTTCTAGAATAGGTCTGACATGTGGCCCGAAGGATATTTGCCTTACTCATCAGAGGTTTATCAAAGCTGATTGGCCAAGGTAGTTGCCGTGGCCATTCAAATGTCTGGATGTAATAGTACCTGGGTTTTCTCCTTTGGATACAACTCTCACTGTACTAGCAGTGAGATGTTCCTGCTAGCCATTGAGTTCATCACTTTCCTGAGGTCAGCCTTTGAAATAAGAAACTTGCCTGAGTTTCTTAGGGCATATCTTGAAAGCCTAGAAAAGCACCCTTCTCAGGAAGGGCTTAGTTGTGAGTTGAGCAGCCAGTATCCCATTCTGGAAATGCAAGTTGGAGCTGAACACTTGACCCCTAAAAATGAACAGTCTCTCCTGGTACAGTACTGAGGAATGGTGGTATACACAGGATGGCAGAGAGACTCAGCAATCTAGATACGGGTAGCCATACCCTGGACTGACTTTGATACCCTGTCCTGACTTTTTATTATACTCTAGGCTTACCATTACCTAAAGAAAGAAAAATGTTGTCACACAAAAATAAAGTAAATTAAAAAGAAAGAAAAGAAGCTGTGTTTTTGGTGGTCCTGTGGGTTCTAAGGGGCCCCAATAGGTACTTTATGGGCAGGCTTACTGGGGATACAGGTTGCCCCATACTCTGTCCCTTGCAGTGCCTGAATTCAGCCTTGTCCACTGAAATAAATCTCAGTCCAACATTGCTTCTCTAATTGCATTTGTCTCTGCTCTCGTGGTCATCACAGGTCTTCAGTGCCCAATATAGGCAAGCACTCTGAACATCTCAGGCCTCTAGACTTGGTACCTCTTTTCCATTTAATGGCCTAGTTGTGGTTTGGAGACCTTGCAATAAACAGTTCAACAGGCATTGATTATCTTAGGAGTTTAGTTCAGGAGGTAGGCTTTGGAAGACTGCATTTGTGAGAAGTGTTTTGATGTAATAGTGTATAGAATACTTTCAAGCATTTCTGCTTTCTGTTCAATGTGCTGGCTTTGCCATCACTTGGAATTTTGTGATAAGTTGTTAACAACGCCTCTGATTTGGTCTGTGTTCTGCCATCTTTGGTGCCTGTGAGACCTTCAACTCCCAGACCATGTCCTAGGATACCTGACAGCTTCTAAGACTGAGGACCATGTGCTTGGAATGAACATCCTTCCTAAAAGTTGTATTTATCTAAGTGTTTTCCTTTTCTTACTAACCCTTTTATCTAACAGTAATGCTGTTCATATTTCCTTCAGCCATTAGTCCCTGTACCCACTGTTCTCTGAGAGGCATTGTTTATAGAATGCTATGTGTGGGACATTGAACTTGGTATCAGCCTTGCAGTGAGCACACATGAATCTGGGGTCCATTGGGTGCTTTAGTCTTTGTTGGAGGGAGATCTGGGCATTTAACTAGCCTGAAATTGTGTGCATAACAGCAAAATTACAGTTTTTTTTATATTCATTTATTATATATACAGTGTTTTGCCTGCATGTGTGCCTGCACACCAGAAAAGGACACCAGATCTCATTATAGATAGTTGTGAGTCACCATGTGGTTGCTGGGAATTGAACTCAGGACCTCTGGAGGAGCAGCCAGTGTTCTTAACCTTTGAGCCATCTCTCCAGCCCCCCTAAAATTACAGTTTGGAAGTAGCAATGACATAATTCCATGTTGAGGATCACCACAACATGAGGAACCTGTATTAAAGGGTTACAACCTTAAGAAGATTGAGAACCACTGGGCTAGGTTTGTTAAAACTTAGTGAGGCAGCCAGATAGTGTAACAGGAAAGACAGTTGCTGCCAAGCCTGACAACTGTGTTCAATGCCCCCAATCTGTATCCTGAAGGAAAGAACTGACTCATACAAGTTGTCCTCTGACCTTTACATGTATAATGTGACATGTGCACCAGTGTGTGCAAGTAGGCACACACACACACACACACACACACACACACACACACACACACAATTTTTAGTGTGTTCAGTGATAGTTAATAGCCATTTCTGAGTGACACCTTTGGGACTCTCTCCGAATTGAGACTTTAGTTTTCTCTTCAGAATTGTGCTTTAGCAGGGCCTTTGTACTCCTAGCACCCAGGAGGCAGGAGGTAGGAAGTCTCTGAGGTCGAGGCCAGCCTGGTCTGGTCTACTGCAGAGAAACCTCATCTCAAAAACAAAACAAAACAAAATTGTGCTTTGTACCTTATTTTTAAACCACATTTAACTTGAGGTTAGGAGTAAAATAATTCCAGGTGGTGGTGGAATGAGCCTTTAATTCCAGCCAGAAGGATGGGTGAAACCTGTGTTTGGTGGTCTATTGCAGATTTATCCATAGCAGGAGCATGGGCCTGACTCAGGAAGTCTAAAGGCAGCTTCTTGAGAGGCAGTTGAGAGGCCCATGACTTTGGGGTGCTGATGGTATATATCTCCTAACAACAGATACAAGCATTTCATGGAGTCAGCCGAGTAGATGGTAGCAGAGCTGAGTGCACCAGTGAGCCCTAAGACCAGTAAATAACTGGCTGTTGTGCAGTTCCTGCCCTAGGCACACTTGCCCTTTCTCCAGAAGGCTGCTCATTCTGCCGTGGGTGGCTGGGCACAGATAAGAACTCAAGCCTTGTCCTGTGTTGAATTTGATGCTGAGAGCCTGCCTGTGAGTCTCATTGGTCTAGTCTTTCCTTTTTTTTTTTTTTTTTTTAATTTATTTATTTATTATGTATACAGTGTGTTCTGCCTGCATGTACGCCTGCAGGCCAGAAGAGGGCATCATATCTCATTGTGAAAGGTTGTGAGCCACCATATGGTTGCTGGGAATTGAACTCAGGACCTCTAGAAAAGCAGTCAGTGCTCTTAACCTCTAACAGTCTTGGCTGTCCTGGAACTCTATTTATAAACCAGGCTGGTCTTGAACTCTCAGAGATCCGCCTGCCTCTGCCTCCTGAGTGCTGAGATTAAAGGTACGAACCACCACCACATGGTGCTCTGGCCTTTCTTCATAGGGTGTTCTGTCAAAAGCCCTGTGCTCCGGGGAGGACAAAGACAGCCATTCCTTTGTGAGCGGCTAAGGATGCCTGGTTCTGTTCCTACTTGACAGGAAAGGTATCAGATGCTACTGTTATTTGAAGAGCCCATAGTTAGTGTCCATGAAGTCAGTTGTGGAAATAGCTTCTCTTTGGGAAACTGCTTAACTAGTAAAGACATGATTAGTACTACACCTGTAAAATCTTAAATTACAAGTGGATGAATGTGCATCCACTCCCAAGAGCAACTACTCAGAGGAATATGCTGTGTGATCCTGGAAGCAGGCCCCTAAGGTGTCAGCCCTCAGCTTCATGGCCCAGAGGTGGCCAGGAGATGACAGCATGTCAGCAGGTTCTGTGCATGTGGGACTAAAGTGCCTCTTAAGACTCTCATTTTCTTTTTCTGTAGCCCAGGCTGGCCTCGAACTCACAAAGATCCGCCTGCCTCTGCCTCTCAGGTGCTGGGATTAAAGGCCTGTGCCACCATGCCCAGCTTTCATTTTGGTTTTCGAGACTGGGTCTCACTCTATACCTACCTGGTTTAGAACTCACTGTGTAGCCCAGACTGCCTTTGACTTACTGTCAGTTCTGCTAAGTACTAGGATAACAAGCATAATCCACCATGCCTAGCTTATAGTTAAGACTTTCTTTTTTTATGGATGTGGATGCCTGGAAAGACCAGGAAAAGGGCATTGGGCCAGGCGTTGGTGGCACACACCTTGGATCCCAGCACTCGGGACAGGCAGATCTCTGAGTTTGAGGCCTGCCTGGTCCACAGAGCGAGTTCTAAGACAGCCAAGGCTGCACAGAGAAACCCTGCCTGGAAAAAAAAAAAAAAAAAAAAAAAAGTGAGGGAGGCATCAGCTCCCTGAAGCTGGTGTTAGTGGAGGGCTGTAAACTGTCTGTGTAGGAACTGAACTTGAGTCCGGAAGGTCAGGAAGCACCCTTAACTGCCGTGCCATCTCTCCAGCCTCTTCTTCTTTGAGACAAGGTCTCATGTGACCTAGGTTTCCCTCAGACTTGTGTAGCTTGAGTTGACCTCCTAGTCCTCCTCCCTTTATCTCTTGAGTGCTAGGATTACAGGTGTCCGCCAGGAATCCCAGCTCCAATGTTCCTCCTCTCCTGTATCCAGCCAGTTATATCACTGGGTATTAAGAAATTGAATATTCTATAAGGAGAACAGCTTGAATTATTTTGTCTGATGGTAAATCTAGAAGTTTTTTTAAATGATACTGAATTGTACTTCAGTTGTGAGACAACATCCCAGGTCCTGGGGCTCTTAGTGTGAACCCTGTCCCCAGAAAGCTAGCAGGGACAGGTGTGGGACTCCTGGGTCTGGTGGCAGTGGCTCTGCACTCAAGAGGAAGCCAGCACTTGGCCACTGTTGGCTCACTGCAAGTAGATTAAATCCATCCACACTTGGCCATAGCACAGCCCTCGGTTTTCAGGAATCTCACTCGAGGCACTGGCTAATTAGAACCAGAGGGCATAATCAACTTGACACTTTTACCCCTGGTTCCTCTGAAGCTTTGCTGGCAGCCCTGGGCTTGGCCAAGTGAGCATCAGCCTAAGCCTTGCTTAAGCTTGGGGCTCTTGGATGTTTTCCAGCTAACTGGCTGTTCAATGAGGTTGTCAAGAACAGAGCAACAAGGATAGAGCATTCTGGAAGAGTGGGCCTGTCTACTGTGTCCACCCATATGTCCTAGCCTAGCCTCTGAGCTAGTTTTTGGCTGGTTTTTGGAGTTTGTTGGAAGTGTCAAAATTGCTGTATGGTGGTGGCAGTGGTACACACCTTTAATCCCAGCAATCAGGAGGCAGAATTTGAGGCCAGCCTGGTCTACAGAACAAGTTCCAGGACAGCCAGAGCTACACAGAAAAACCCTGTTTCAATGCCCCTTCCCCCTCCCCCCACAACCTCAATTGTCAAGTTCAGGTGAGGTTCTGGCATAATTAATGTTTCCCAGCCTTCATTAAACAGCTAGGTCTTCACTTAAAAGTGTCTTTCCAAGCAAGACATGCATGTAAGTGTTGGAGATAATAACAAGACCTTTCCAGGCAGGGCCATCCTGTGACTACAGTTCTTGGAGTACTTTTGGGCCTGGCTCTGGTAGTGGAGAATGCAAAGTGGTGTTTCCCACTACCCCTAGCACTCTCCATGTGGCTTTCTCCAGCTCTTCCTTGGGGTCAGTGCTAAATTTAAGTACCTGGATCCTAACTAATTCCTGCCCAAAATGTCTACTCCTCCTCGTCCTCTGTCCCAGAAGTTGTACCAGCCACTGGGTACATTCTTTCCCCCAGGGCCTTTGAAGGACTCTGTAAGCCTGGATGCAGCTCTTCTTGCAGCCAGCAGGGAAACAGGAAGGGTACCATGCTTCAGGACCTAGCCCAAGCAGCAGCTAATGATGTAGGGAATGGAACTGCCTAGCAGCTCTTGGCCAGGTGTCTTCAAGTAGATTGGCCACTTAAATGTGTTACTGTCCAGAATGTAGGCAGCATTTTTAAAGCACCATGAACTTATTTAAATAAGTTGACACGTTGGTAAAATGTCTCAGCAGGTAGGAGCACTTGTGCTCAAGCCTGAGGTCGGCCCCTAGGCCCCACGTGATAGCAGAGAACTGAATCTGAATAGCCTTTCTGTTTCCCTAAAACAGGTGCTTGTTTTCTAAGTGTCCAGAGCAGCTCAGAGGAAACCTCTGACTATGGGTGCTCCAGGAATAGGATAGGGTGGCACAGTCTTGAAAGCCCCAAAGGCAGTGGTTCTCCTATCTTTTGTCAGGGTTGGGTTGATGGGCCTGAACATGGAGGTATCCTCTGGATTATCCCTTTGGGTTCAGCTGGCAGTCTCCCTGCGTTTAGTTGAACCAGAGCTTATCCCTTCTAAACCATCAGTGTGTCCCCAGTCCTTTCTATTGCTGAGGTTTGAGAGTTTTGGTGGAATCCGAGTATGGTGGTGCATGCCTTTACTCCTAGTACTCAGGAGGATCTCTGATTGGTGGATCTCTGAGTGCAAGGTCTAAGAGCAAGTGCCAGGACTACACAGAGAAACCCTGTTTCTTGGGGGGTGGGGGGTGGGAGGAGATTCAGTGGATTTTTCCAGATTTTCTTCCTGCTGTAGCTTAGCTTGGTTTCCTGGCAGCATTGTCTTTGCAGTAAGACTCCAGTTTGAGAGGAAACAAATGCTTTACCCTGTGCTTAGATGAGACAGTAAAACAGACAGGCACAGATAGTCAGAGCTGTGGTCAGATGATAGAGGAAAAGGCCACTGTCCTGAGAGGGGGAGGCCAGTGCTGTGCTTCTGCTTTCTGTCCAGTCAGAATGGCCAAGGCTATCTGGAGCCACTTGGCAGGTTTGGGTATAATAAAAATCATGACACTCCCAAGAAATCAGCACCTTCCTATTGTGGGGCAGTGGTGACCAAGCCTATGCTAAGGCCTAGAACTATGATGCCCCTGTTGACAAGGACCAACTTGGAACTCTGATAGGCAGGGAGACCATTTGTTTACAGGCAGGACTAGGTTAGTGAACAATTATTTATCCAAAGCTCCTTGACTCTGGTGTTCAGCTATACACAGAATGGAATTTTACATATGTTGGACAGAAATAAAAGGATCAAGCCCCGGCCAGAAAGGTTCCAGAACTGCAAGGACCTGTTTGACCTGATCCTCACTTGTGAAGAGCGAGTCTATGACCAGGTTGTAGAAGGTGAGTGCACAGAGCCTGGTCTGCCATTCAGGCTGTGCCACCAACAGTAGGCTGGAAGATTATGGTCTCAGGGATAAGGGTAGGCAGGTTAGGCATCAGGATACCCCCTCTCATCCTTTAACCTGTATGGACGTCTGGAGGATGGCCTGTGAGGTGTAAGCCAAGGACTGATGTCCAGCCAAACTACCTGTATGTCTCTATAAGCCTTGTGGCCTTCAGTGTTTGCTTTTCATTTTATAGAAATGGCCAGCATTTTATAGAAAGCGCTGTTGGTGACAGCACTGGCTGGCATAGTGTAGCCTTGAGTTGAGTGTACTGTTTACCAAGGTTTCTTCACTTAGCCTGTGTTGTGGGGCTGTTCCTCATGTTAGTTCCTTGGACTTGGATGCTCAGTCCTCGAGTTATAGTCCACAGAGTTCAGGGGCAGGTGTGGTGAGAGCTGGACTTGCACTCTGTTACCCAGTGTCTAGTAATACTTGTGCCTCTTTTTCCAATCAGATCTGAATTCCAGAGAACAGGAGACCTGCCAGCCAGTGCATGTGGTCAATGTGGACATTCAGGACAACCATGAAGAGGCCACCCTGGGGGCATTCCTTATCTGCGAGCTCTGCCAGTGTGTGAGTCTGAGCACCTGGGTCCTTACCAGAGGAAGTAGCTGCGATTGACTTCCTCTTGGGGCAAGAGGAGAGCTTCTCATCACTAGCAACTTATTTTTACATCCTGGTTAAATACTAAATTTTAAATAAAGACCAAGAAGTGCACACTCTAGAAAGTTATCCAATGGCTTTGGCTTGAAAACCTACCCCATTGCTTCTATTCATGGTAGAAGTGATGTGTGACATCTCCCAGATCATAGGCCTCTCTTCTGGAAGAACTGAATGATATTTCACTTTTTCCCCTGGTGGACAGCTAGAAGAGCTCACTTGGTATTGTCAAAGACAGGTCTGGGGACTCCCAGAGATACTTTTGTGTCCCTTTGCCTGATATTTTTTAATCTAGATATTTATCCTTCTCTACAGGCCCCTGGTCAATCTTGCAGCTTCCTAAGGGCTTGTGTACCTTCTGTGTGGAGGTGTCACACTGTTAAGATGCTATGGAGGGACTTTGTGGGAAGAGCCATGTGCCTTGTCCTGCCTTTTGCCCTTTTGTTTAGGTTGGCTGGCTGTGACAAAATTGATGTTCTCTTGGCTTACCAGGTAGAGGCTGATGTGGGGATCCATATTCCTGCTCAATTTAGCACACTTTCTACTTTCAGTGTTATTGCCGAGCTTGTGGTTTCGCTGATGATCTGGAGAAAGGGCTGTGTGGTCAGCAGCCAGCCCCCTCACTTAAAATGTTCAAAGACTGCTGGCAATGTCTGGCCACCTTACAGGTTTTCACAACCAGTAGAAGCTATTGGTGTCTGAGGGATCTAAGCTAGATGTGCTGTTAACATGCTGCAGTGCACAGGCTGCCCCACTACAAAGCATGTCAGCCTCTGTGCTGGACAATTCTAGGAAAATGCCTGTATCTTTGTGTGCCTTGCTTCACTCATTACAAGGTTCGGGTGGCACTGGTTGGTGAGGCTTTCGTGTACCTGTGATGCCTAAGAGTAGAGCCTGAGTTCCAGCCTTGAGGTCCAGTTCTTCCTAGCTCTGTCACTCTCAATATGGGGTGCTATGTGCTCATTGTGTAGGTCTGGAGCCCACCATCATCCATAGCAGGGACTGCCAGGAAGGGGCCATTGGGACAACCCTGAGGAAACGATCCTGAAGCTGGCCCCACTGCAGGAAGATGCAGCACAGTGCAGGGGTATGGAAGGCATGTCATAATGCCTGGGTGTCACTCAAGGCTTTGCTTTTCCCAGATCCAGCACACTGAGGACATGGAGAATGAGATCGATGAGCTGCTGCAGGAGTTTGAGGAGAAGAGTGGCCGGGCCTTTCTGCACACTGTCTGCTTCTACTGAGCCACCCATGGTCAGTGCATGACCTGTCCTGCACAGTCACCTTTGGAGCCACTTTTTCAATGTGTTTTCCCTTCTGATATTTGTTTCTAATGCTAGGTGTACATCACCAATGTACTGTACATATGGAATGAGAAGTACACAGAAATGCCAGATTGAAATCCATTGTTTTTAACCAAAAGAAATAAAGACGGTTTATTGTACAGCCTATAGAAAGTGTCTGTTGTTGGCCTGCCTGCCCCTTTTCTCTTCCTTGCTGGATTGTACAAAAACCTAAATAAAACAATAGGTTGCCTTATGGGGGCATGAGGGACTTGGAATCACCACAAAATAGGTGCTGCTGAAGACCTTTGATTTGGCCTGAATTTCTGGCCTGAACCCCTGCAGGGGGAGAGGCTACCCAGGGCCCTTAAGTCCAGCCCTGTGACATACCTGAGACCACCCTCTGAGAGACAGGGCCAGAATCCTACAGCCCAGGGCCTATGTGATCTAACACGTGATGGTTCCAGTCGGAACCTTTGGACACAGTGCACAGTGGGGTCTAGACTTGGGGCCAAGGTCAGCCCTCTCACACAGGGCAGGGTTGGTTCTTACACTATCAGCCCTGTGGACAGGGCAAGCAAGGGCCTGGAACCCCACTCGGTTCCCAGTATCAGAGGCGGCCACAAGACCATAGACACTGAGCTGCTAGGTTCAGGCTACTGTCCAGCACCCCTCCCTTCCCAGAAGCCTGCTAGCCATTCCCACCACCGCCAGGGTGCTCAGTGACATCCTTGTTTGGCTCACTCTATCTCTTGCCTTCCTACCTCTGGTCATGTAGTCATAGTTCCTGGCTCCTCTGACCTTGCAGGCCCCCCCCCCCCCCCCATCGATGGCATTTTCTTGCTGGAGAAGGCTGGGTGCTGACCTTGCTGCCCCTCTCTGGAACCAGGGGACTCAGGAGGAGGGGCCTTACTTGGAGAAGTAGAGCAGAAACGACCACCCGATCCAGGCTAGAAAAATTCCAGCGTGGCACTGGGCAAGGAGACCAGAGCCAAAACTGACGAGATGGGCCAGAATGTGGAGCCGAGACCCGAAGGGGAGGGGTCTCGGTCTGCGTCCCAGGGATAGGAGTGGAGAACCTCGATCCTGGATGCTGGCGCGGGGCGGCGAAGTCCCTCCCCAAAGGCGGAGGCAGGAGGAGGAGGGAGGAGATAGTGAGGAAGAAAAGGAGGGAGGGAGAAGCCTGGAGGAGGGAAAGGGGAGGAGGGAGGGGGCCGCCGAGCCGACCGCAGGGAGCCGGGCACAGGGAGCACCGGAGGGCGGAGCGGAGCGCGGCCAGCAGCGGGCGGCGGGCGAGCGACCCCACAGCAGCCCCTACATCTCTGCTGCCTGTGACCGCGCCTGCCCCCGGGGCCCACGGCGGCCTGGCGCACGAGCGCTGACCTCTGCGGAGGCGGCGCGGGCTCAGCATCGGGCCGGGGCCGGGAGGGGCACCGGGGCCGGGGGGAGGCGCTCCGGCCCGGCCCGGCCCCGCCCGATGTCCATGAGTGCGAACACCATGATCTTCATGATTCTGGGGGCGTCGATCGTGATGGTGAGCGGAGGGGCTTCCCGCGCGCGCCCCCTGCTTCTGCCGCCCGCGCGCGCGTCCACCCCACCTCGCTTCCTTGTTTACCGGCCCGTGCGGCCTGCGCTGCCCTCCGCAGCTTGCCCTGCGCTACCCTCGCTGCTACCTTGCGCGGCCCTCGCCCCGGCTGCCCTGCGCTTCCCCACCCACCCACCCACACCGGCAGCCCAACGCTCCCACTCGGCACCCCCTTCGGCCCGGCCCACTCCTCGCCCTGACCGGTCATGGGCTCTTCCAGGCCATCGCGTGCTTGATGGACATGAACGCGCTGCTGGACCGATTCCATAACTACATCCTCCCGCACCTGCGGGGCGAGGACCGCGTCTGCCACTGCAACTGTGGCCGGTGAGTGCGCCCCGGCTCTAGGCACTACACACGCGATCACACTTGTGCAGCGGGCCCTACTTTGCCGGTGCGCCCAGAGCAGGCTGGGCCGCAGAGCCTAGCTGAATGATGGGGCCCGCTTCTGCCCGCCAGGTCCTGGGGGAGGGGTTGCCAGCGGGAACCCCAGATCAGCCAGCTGCCTCCCTGGGAAAGGAAGCATGACTGAGTCTAATGTTAGGAACCCCTTCCTCCAGTTCCCTTAGAGAAACGGCTGCCACGGAGCCTCCTGGTTCAAGGCCTGGAGGCTTGAGAGCACCAGCCCTGAGTAGTGCCCACAGTGGAAGCAAGGAAGCTGGTTAAGCCTGGGACAGTAGTCTTGCCTATGGCCCAAGTCCCTCCTGGGTCTCCTGTGTCCATGGCAGGCAAGTGCAGGAGGTCAAGATAGAAAGGGCCTACCTTGAGGAACACCCGCCACAACTGATCATTGTGCAGAGGAGGAGCTGAAGTAGGCTGAGGTTTGTTCAAGGTCACAATGAGACCCACCACACCCTTCAGGGACCTCCCCTTCTGTGCATGTGTAGTGATGAAGTCTTCTGGCCTTGCATGTTTGTATGTCCATGTATGAAATAAACATCTTCTCATGAGCCGCGCATGTGTGTACTGTCTGTGCATATACATGTGCGTACACAGCGCACTCACACATCCGCATGCACTCATTCCAGAGATGCCCTCATGCGATAACCGTTGTCCCTACTGGACAGTCTAGGAGGAAGTGGAGATTTTAGAGGGTAGATTTGCTCAAGGTTTCACAACTAGAATTGAGCTAGAATCACAGACCCTCGGTTCCCAGCCCCACCCTCTGCTTCTGCTCCAGAGGTCTGCAAACACACAGTAGGTCCAGACAGCTGCATGTCTCCTAAGTGCATATATGGCTATGGGTACAGTCAAGTGTGTTGCAAATCATGGGCATTACAGCAAGTAGAAAGGGGATGCACATGCCCGCATATGCGTTGGACATAGTAGGGAAATTTGCTTTGTGGCCACACATTCCCAGAGAGCCCTGTGCTCCATCTTGGTGCATACCATCTGTGCCTCTGGTACATCAGAGGGCTCAGAAAATACATGAGATCAGCTCTGCTGTTCTCAGACCATGTCTGTAGGTGTGTTCTGAAGCCTTCCCAAGACAGAATCCACATCCTAGGCCCAGTCATTGGGCCCATGAGCACTGGGAATGGACACTACATATGGGGGCTGTTATAATGTGGTTGGTTCAGCACTGTCCATGACAGCACACTGAATGGTTTACCTGAGCACAGAGGGTGTATTCTTAGAGTCCATTTATACAGGTTATATATGTGCATCTCATGTAGCATCCAGAGTACTTGTGGACTCATGTAAACAGACACCTGTAGAGTGGAGCCTGAAGAAAGGCTTGTGTGCACAAAAATGTGGAGAGCCACATCCTCCTGTAGACAGTGTTTCTGCGTGTGTCTCTCTACATGTATGTGCTTTGTACACAACTCTACATACAGGGTATGTAAATTCGTTGTACAAAGCACTTTTGTATATTGATTACATATATATGTATTCAAAGTACATGTATATAAAACAATATACAGTTCAGTGTGCTCAGGGAAAATGTCAGAACATCTCAGTGTGGGTGCAGTGACTGCAGATTAGTTTGCAAATGGGATATCTGTGCACATACCATGTACACATGTGGTGTCAAGTTTGCCTATGTGTACATACTTTGCAGAATAATTGTACACATGTGTCTGCCTTATACATGGCTATTTTCAGAATTATAGACAGAACATGAATGTAAACTAATGTTCTGAACAAAGCACATCAGCAGGCAACATTTGTGTGTACACAAAGACCCATGCACATGACACAGAGGGGGTGGCTGTTTAAAAGCTGAGTGAATGTGCATCTATGTGTGACGCACCATGCTCATACCCAAAGTGTGCACAATGCATGGGTGTGGGGCTTGTGGGACCCATGTCCATAGTATACACAACTGTCCTGTGCATGCGGACAATGTGTATACCAGATACACATTGACCTCAAATGGACACAAGGCAGCATGTGTCATGAAGGTAGAACACATGTATGTACATATCAGGCATTCATTTGTACACAGCACATCCTGCTTTCTTTCAGAAGACCTAAGCCCCTACCTTCAGGGGCTTGGCGTGGGGTTAGGAGTCAGGCCAGGGGAAGAATTGTAGATACCCAAGTTAACTGTAAGGGCACAGGTCATAACCTCTAACCCCTGGATTCCTGAGGCCTCAGGTTGGCTGGCGCCTTACCTTGGCCTACTTATAGGCTACCTAGGGTCCTTCTTGCTTCCTTGATAGGTTCTTTGTGTATCCTTTCCTGGAAGTATATGTTAGGGACAGTCTAGAGGAAAGATGTGGGGGCCCAGGCTGACCCAATCCCACCAGAGCCTGTGACAATCCCTGGTGGTCTGGAAGCACTACTTCTCCATGGCCTGGAGCAGCCATACTTCTGTGCCAGGATTGGTAGCATCCATCCATCATCATCATGGACAGTGGCTGCACATGAGCAGATGAGTGATAGCTGCTAGGTGTCTCAGCCATGGTAGCTCCAGGAACCAACTAAGGGTAGGCAGCCTAAGCTTGGCCTGCTGGATTGGCCAAACTATAGACCACAGAGTTAGCCCTTGGGGTTCCTAGGAAGATCAGAAGAGGATTTGAGGAGTGTCACTGCTGCCCCTTCCTCTCCCTGCTCACCTGGGTTTGGGTTTAAAGATACCAACCCCACTATGAGGAAGCATCCATGTGGCCCCTACTGGGGCCAGGGACATCAGCAAATGGGCACAAGGGAGGAAGAGTTTGTATCTGGGGAAAGGCTGAGGGTCTACTATAGGCAGACACAGGTTCCAGCCTCTCACTGAGGAGGAAGCAGTGCAGGGCTAGGAATCGAGAAGCTATTTTCAGCAAGCATTTGAGGTGTCTTTAGATCCCACGTGGAGACTCAAAGGCAGCTGGAGCTCCTTGCAGACATGGTGGGCAGTGGAAAGAAGGCCCACCCACTAGTGGCTCTGGAAGTGGGTGGGCCAGGAAAGGCAGCCTCATAGCAAAAGCCCAGGCAGCCCTTATACTGTCAGCAAGATGAAAGGTGCTAAGAGTGTGGTCCCAATGGAGCTCTTGGTATCCCGACATCCAGACTGCTGGCTTTGTGGACCATCAGTTGGCCAACTCTACCTAGAAGGACAGGATAGAAGGACTTCCTGGAAGTGGTGTTGAGACATCTCTGAAAGGGGGGTGAGCAGCCAGTGGGAACCATACTGGAACTCCAGGGTAAGCTGAGATGATCTTAGAGCATGAAAGCAATGGACAATTCTAAGAAGCCTAGGACAGGAAGACAAACAGGCACAGTGTGGCTGAGGCACAAAGAGACCAGGGCCACAGTGGGTGCCTATACTCAGAAGGCTCTGAAACCTGTCCAGTGTGGACCTGAACAGCTGAAAACGGCCCATTATAAGAACAGTAAGTGGATGATAGACATATGGGTCTGTGGTGGACATGAGTGAGAGGAGAGACTCCCCAAACCTCCAGCAAAATGGGTAGGAGGTAGATATCGAAAGCCTTAGGCCCGAGGCAGGGATTGTGGAAGAAAAAGAACAAATTCCTGTGGGTGGCCTCCTGAGAGCAGTATGTAAAGGCCAAGAGGCATGTCTGGTGGGCCTGGGTCATTTGGGTGTGCTTGGCAGACCCTCAGGGCCAGTAGGTGAATGTGAACCCTGCTACAGGACTTTTGGAAGGATGGCGTATTGGGTGGAGCGTTTATCCCAGCCATTCCTACTCTCCTTGAACCTGACTCCTTATCTCCAGGGCTACAGTCTCCACCTGTCCCAGCAGTTCCGCCAGGTGACCTTATCTGTGCCTGGGGGTGCTTGTTTCCCCTCCCAACCCAGCACACACAGGGATTGCTTCAGAGAACTTCCCAGGGTGGCCCATAGGAGTCAAGCCATCCACTTTGGGTCCCCTAAACAGCCCAGCACGGACCTGGGGAAGGCTGGGCCAGGGTTGGCAGGAGAGGTGCCAGCCCACCCTGCCGCCCCCAGGCACCATATCCACTACGTGATCCCATACGATGGGGACCAGTCGGTGGTGGACGCATCTGAGAACTACTTTGTGACAGACAATGTGACCAAGCAGGAGATCGACCTAATGCTGGGGCTGCTTCTGGGCTTCTGCATCAGCTGGTTCCTGGTGTGGATGGACGGTGTCCTGCACTGTGCTGTGCGTGCCTGGAGGGCTGGTCGGCGCTATGGTGAGTGCCACGCGCTGCTGCGGGCACCACTTCTGGCCCAGCCTGGCCACCTGACTGCCCTGTCCCCCTGCAGATGGCTCGTGGACCTGGCTGCCCAAGCTGTGCAGCCTGCGGGAGCTGGGCCGGCGGCCACACAGGCCCTTCGAGGAGCCTACAGGGAACATGGTGCACGTGAAGCAGAAGCTCTACCACAACGGCCACCCCAGCCCACGGCACCTGTGAGTGCACAGGACTCGGGGCTGGCGTGCACATGTAAAGGGACCTCGTGGACGCTCAGCTGGCAAGACGGGACTGCGGCCTCAGGCCCAGGGTATGCTGGGCTGTGGCCAGCTGGGCTGTGGCCAGCAGGCAAATCCAGTGGAAGGTGCTGTCTCTTCTTTTTATAAAGGGGGTCGGGTGGGGGCTGGGGTCGGGATGGCCACTGGGCTTCAGGGACAGCAACCTGGTTTCCACAGTGAGGACACAAAGGCAGGCTTTTAGAGGTGCTGGGGCCAAGGGTGGTGGGTTCACAATAGGGACAGACATGGCCTGGATCACGCTATCCTAAGGCCACATCTCATTGAAAGCCACTGTTTCCTGTGCACCTGTTGTCCATCCGTCCGTCTGGAGGGGAGGGATGTTGTCAGGGCCTGCGCCCATCTGCACACGGGAGCATGTGCATGGGGCGTGTGCGACTGGAGGACTGGAGGGTGGGACTGGAAGGGCGGGCCCCCAGCAGCAATAAAGATGTGGTGGCCCCAGGTGTCCCAGCCCTCACTGTGAAGCCCACCCTGCCTGGCCAGTAAATTCTCCAGAAAGCTCCAGCCTCTGCTTCTTCCATCATCTTTGATACTAGGGGCTACTGAGGGCTCCATCTAGACCCCCCACCTCAGCCAAGAGACAAAAACAGCAAATCAGTCACAGTTTTATTAGATTCTGGATTTGAAAGGTCCAGTCAAGGGGAAGGTGGCAGCTCTGAATCCTGGATGCCACCGGCAGGGGCTGTCTAGCACCAGATCCACTCTATCAAGTAAGGACTGGGCCAATTCTTGGCACAGATGTATATAGGGCAGGAGCAATGTCCAGGAAGCAGAGGCCCTTCCTGCCTTTCGTCTGGTCCCTGCGGGCCCCAGTCCTGCTGGCACAAGCCATAGCCACTGGCCTGTGACACAGCACTCTTCTTCCTCTCTTCTTTGATCTGGGCTTGTAGACAAGTCTCACCAGTGTACTGGGGTGCAGGAAGGCAATATGCCTTCCTCTGCCAGCACTCACGCAGAGAGAAACAGACTAGGAGAAACACCACCAGCATCCCACAGCTGGGCAAAGGCGTTCCGGACAGTGTTGGCCTCTTACATAGACCAAAGAAGACAGGGAAGAAGGGAGGAATAGTGTGGTCACAGACACTGTCTGTCCCCGGTCAGGTGTACAAGATGTCCAGGTCCAGCTCAGCAGCTGAGGAGTCAAGGACATGGTGACTTGCTCGCCTCAAGACTGGGTCTCTCTACTTTAAGCCACTGCATCTTCTGCTGGTGCTGCTGAACAGCATCCTTGACACGGGCGTCCATCATGGCCTCCGTGAGGACCCCATCCTCAGAGGCATATGCCATGGCCTGGTAGGAAAGAGGGCACAGAAGGAGAGGCTGGCTGCTTGCACAGGGAAGCCCAAGGCCCTCAGTCTGGACGCAGAGGGCTTAGGCACTGGCACAGTGGACATACCTGAGCTTTTTAGTGAACTCATAGCCCCAGTGCCACTTGTGTTGAATTTGCCAATGATGTTCTAAACTAGAAAGCCTGAACAGAGATGTTCCTCCTCCATACACATACAGCTAACTCCCTCTGAGAAGGACACAAATGTAGAACCCTCATGAGCCCCTAAGTGATTCTGGCTCCATTTCCCAGCTCAGGGAGGTAACCAGGACACACAGCAACTACTCAGGCTAGCTGTATACTTTACAGGCCACCAGAACAGGCCTCCTGCTGTTACCAGGCCCCTACCCTCAGGGCATATGATGTTTGTGTAAGGTTTCTCGATTAGAGCTAAGTTACTTTCTGATTAGGCTGCTCCTCTTCACATCTATTCAGCATGCCCCCTCCCACTTCCTTATCCTTTCTGAGGATGGCATTCCAGGACCAACCAGTAGGAGTTTGAGCTGGTCAAGCTGTACCCTGTAGACACTATCTCATAGACATTGCATAGGAGGGAACTAGGAGCTAGGATGCCTGAATGCAATGAAGAGAACACTCAGGGTAGAGAATTTTCATCCTTAAGCACTAGGACATATTTTCAAGGAATAGGAGTGCAGAGTCATATATAAGAGTGCTGCCAAGACACTGTCACCTGTGAGGAGATGACCATAATATAATAGTGCTCAGTCCCCTCTGGATAAGCAGGACCACCAGGAACAGATGTACCTAGGGTCCACTGTCCTGTTATGATTCACTGGGGAGGGAGACGTGGCCTTAGAGCCAGACCATCAACTTTAAGAGGTAGTTGGAAGCCATGGATACTCTTTCCCAGCTTGAGCTCACCCAAGGCTAAAAGCAAGGTAGGTAGCTGCACTGGAGCCCTGGTTGGATGGACAGGGTGGCAGCCCCCTCTAAGTGGCCCAGCAGAGGAGAGGTAGAATCACTTGGGCTCATCCACCAGCCAGCCTAGTAACTGAGGTCAGGTGAAGCACAGTGGAGTATTCATTAGGGTTCATGCTGTGGGTATCCTGGGCTTGACCCTGGGCTACAACCAAGCCAAGGTGAGGGTAAACAATGCTGTGAAACAGAGCCAACATTCACAACCTAGTAGTGACAAGGGCATGGGTGCCTCTGCTCTATCTTGCAACTTTTCTGTAAAATCGAAACTATTCAAATGTTTTAAGTTTAATTAGGTGTTGTGGTGCAACTACAGTCCTAGCTACTCAGAAAGCTAAGGCAGGGTTGCTTGATTGTGAGGTTCAAGACCAGGCTGAGCAATGTAGCAAGACCCCAGCTCAAAAATGAGTAAATAGGGGCTCAGCAATTAAGAGCATTTAGTGCTTTTGCAGAAGTTCTAGGTTCACTCCCCAGCACCAACACTGGGTGGCTTACAACCACCTCTACCTCCAGCTCTAGGGGAACCAATATACTCTCTTTTGTTTTGAGTCAGGGTCTCTATATAACTCTGGCTGGCTTGGAACTATGTAGACTAGGCTAGCTGCAGACTAGCTGCCTACATCTGCCTCTGCTGGAATTAAAGGTGTGTGCCACTACTCCCAGCCTCATGTCCTCTTCTAGCCTTCGTAGGCACCAGGCATGCATGTAGTGCACATAAATATATGTAGGGACTCACACATACAGGAAAAAAGATAAAAATAAATCTTAAAACATTTCAAGAATTAGTCTTGATCCTTCTTAAATCCTCAACATATTGAAGGGGAAGGGAAGAAAAAGGAACATTTCCTAGCAGCCTCCATACAATCATCACCACACTGACATCGAAGCCAGATGCAGGCAGCATTGGAAATATAGATCAGCAGTCCTGATGAGCAGGGCTGCAAAGTTCTAGAACCTGAGGCAGAGGTAGTGAGAGATGCAGGCCAGTCCAGTCAAACAGTGAAGCCTATCTCAAACACAACAAAAAAGCCTAAACCCAGCCTGATGGGTCACATTGTAATCTCAATACTTAGGAGGCTGAGGCAGGAGAATTGTAAGAGCATTTAAGGCTAGCTTGGGCTACAGAGTGAGACCATGTCTCAAGAAACAAAAGGACTCCCACAATTGCATAACAATAAACTACTTTAGCCTACTCACTTGTAAGGACACCAACACTACCACTGAGCTACATCCCCAGCTTTCATTTCATTTTTAAATTTTAAGATAGGCTCTCATTGTGCTGCCCAGGCTGATCTTGAACTTGCAATCCTCCTGGTTTAGCTTTCAAAGTGCTGGGATTACAGGTATGTGTTAGCATATATTCTATTTGGCAATGATTTCTTTCTTTTCTTTTTTTGGTTTTTCGAGACAGGGTTTCTCTGTCTAGTTTTGGTGCCTGCCCTGGATCTCACTCTGTACACCAGGCTGGCCTCGAACTCCCAGAGATCCACCTAGCTCTGCCTCCCGAGTGCTAGGATATAAGGCATGCGTGCTCTGCCACCGCCACCCGGTGGCAATGGTTTTTAAAACATGACCTTATAGACAACAAAATGAAAAAAAGAGATAATCAGACTCCACCAAAATTAAAAAATTTTGTACACTAAGACAGAGGCAGATGCTTCTCTGTGAATTTGTGGCCAATCTGGTTGGTCTACATAGCAAGTTCCAGGCCAACAACCAAAAAAGAATATTACTAACAGATTAAAAAAAAAACTCACAATACCCAATGGAAGAAATCACATATCTGGTAAGAGGTTAATATCTACATTATGTAAGGTGAGGAGCTCCTATAATTCAAGAAGAAAAACTCCACAACTTCAAGACTGAAGGAGAAGGCAGGGTTAAAAGCACTGGATACTCTTCCAAAGGACCCAGGGTTAAGTCCCAGCAACTGCATGGTGACCCACAACCTTATCTGTAACTCCAAATCCTTTCCTGACTTCTGTAGGCACTAGACTCTCACATGGTATGCAGATGTACATTCAAGCAAGCACACACACACACACACACACACACACACACACACACACACACACACAAATAAAGAAACCAGGCATGGTGCAAGGGCAGGGCTTGTGTTATCCTGACATGCATGGAGGATAGAGGCTGCAGAGCAAGGAAGGATCTTTGTAATGTGCAATTGCCCAGAAGTCCCATGGGGGTTAGGGTAGAAACAACAGCAGCATCCAGGTCTGTGTGCTGTACCACAGTTGGCAGCACCTTGGATAGTCCTCCTGTATCTCCTGTTCCTCGCCTGAGAACAGGTTAGACGGACCTGCCTTAGCCAGTCTGACCAACTACCTAGATAAGACCCTCAGGGAGCATCTCCAGCTCTCCCCATTAAGGTCTTTATTTGAACTGCTGCTACTCTCTCTGACAATACATTAAGCGAGAAAGGTGAGCTGTCCTGGTGGAAGCGTTGTGAGCCAGATAACCTGCTGGGATGAGCTCAGTGTATCACCCTATAATAATTCATATGCCAAAGGTCTGACATCCTCATAGGAAATATATTAGAGATCATCCTTTAGAGGAAGTAATTTCATTGAAATGAGGGCACAGAAAGGTCCCTGGTTCCTTGGAATTCATGCATGAAACACAAAAAAAAGCTCACTCATGCTGTCTGCTACATGAAGACTCAACAAGACCTTGACCTCTATTAACAGGAAAGAGCCCTCTTCAAGATCTGACTGTGCTGACACTAACCTCTAGAACTGGGGAAGACAATTTCTTGTTTTTTAAGCAATCCACCTGTACTGTGCTAACCTCCCTGTTCACCATCACCAGTGTGGAAACAGACCCTAAGCAAGGACAGACCAGAGTCTTTGACTGGCCACAGAAGGCTGCAGTCTTCAATGTGAGATGGATGTTGTAGCAGCTAAACTAGCTTGTTTAGACTAATCTATCCCTAGTGGACCTAGACTACAAAATCCAAACCTAAGTAGGACTGTCCCATGCACAACCAGAAAAGCACTGTCTAAATGATTAGACTGTCACTTGGTTATAGACAGTTGGCTAAAAGGAGACGGTGAAGTTGGCACAAAGATTGAGGTGGTCATAGCACTCTCCATTCCATCAACATGGCTTTTCTTGACAACACCAGGGGCTGAAATTCCTAAATTGCTCATGGCCCTGCTGTAGGAGTTCCCTGTTGCAGGACCATGGAGCTGTTGCTAGGCAGGTTCAAGGGAAAAAACAAGGTTTTAGGGAATGACAACATGCCACCGTGGCCTATGTGCCTTCACCAACAACATCCTTGTCTAGTCTCAGAATATATCTGCTCCCTTACTCAACTTCATCATGAACTTGTCCTAAAAAGTCAGATACCCATGTCAGGCAGCGGTGGTGCTCACCTTTAATCCCAGCACTTGGGAGGCAGAGGCAGGTGAATGGATCTCTTTGAGTTTGAAAGCAAGTTCTGGTCTACAGAACAAGTGCCAGGACAGCCAAAGCCACATAAAGAAACCCTATTTTCAAAAAACAAAAACAAAAACAAAAACAAAAAAAACCCAACTCAAAACAAAACAAAAAAGCCAGATACTCAAGAGTACCCATACATAAAGCACATATCTTTTGATCTGGAGCAAGAACTCAGCTGTCTGCAACTGCCTTAACAGACAACCCAAAAAAGCAGCCCTTCTAGACTTGCCTAGAGACTCTTGCATATCGATTGTAGTACTCTGACATTCCCTAAGACTGTGTGACACTGCCCCAGATTTGGGCCAGAACATGCAGAGCCAGTGACAGTATCCCACCATCCTCCCTGAGTAACTCCTCTGCCCTTCAGGTGGTCTTAGTAGAACCAAGGGCCACATGCCTATCCATTCTTAGAACATCCTTCAACATAAAACTCGCTGTGGGGAGATTGGAACAAAGTTTCAGAGTGGGTTTATTTCCAGGATCCTAACTCACCTGCCATGCCACAGCAAGCTGAGCAATCTCCCGGCCTGACATCCCCTCCGTCAGCTGGGCGACCTCTGAGCACTTCTTTCCATAGTCAAACTGGGCCACCTTCAAGCGTCTGGAGGAAAAGTTCCCAAGTGGGTCTGGGCTGCCACGGCTCTATATAGAGGGGGTTGGGGAGATGGGAGCAAGGCTGCCCAACATCACACTCCAGCAAATGCTTCCACCTGATCTGGGTAACACTGGTGGACTTTTTTGCACAGCCCTAGTTGGATGAGGTGAACTTAGCCTTCCTTCCTGACTACAGGAGAGGCCTAGGTTGGAGCCAGGCAGAGTTGGCAGCTGGAGCTATACTCTCCTAATCTGCCTTCACTCCTACTCACTAGACCCAGTCTACAACTACATATTCAGCACCCAAACAGCAGAAATGGTTAATGCTCAGCCAATGATCAAATGCTAACAGAGCAGGTAGATCTCTAATTAAGAAAAGAACAGTTAAGTAAAGGGTCCTGCCTGCAATCTGAGTTTCCAGCAATAACATCTGACCAAAAGCCACAGAAATCACACATTAAACATGAATATAGGTTGCATGTAAGAGCGGAGGCTGGGGTTATGAGGTTAGCAGGAAGCAGGGGACCCGTCCAGTGTGGATGGGGGATGGGCCCATAGGAAACAGCAGAGCCAAGCCATGTTTTCTCCAGAACAGTGAAAGGCAACAGGCAGCAGGAAAAATTCAGGATTCAGGTCAGGACGTGAAGCCTGAATGCCATGGAGCCTGGGGCCCAGGAGACAGCTGAAAGCAGAGCAGTCTCTGCTGAGGGGAGGCATGGGAGGTATGCTAAACACATCAGTGAGGGCTTCCTCAGAGAAGCATCTAGTGGCTTCTCCCCATGGCTGCAGAGCAGCTTCCAGGAGTGGCAGGGCGGGTATGCAGCTAGACAGAAGAAAGCCATGTCACTCAAGTCAACAGCTGAGGATAGTAACTGACTACTTTAAAACCTGGTAAAAGAGACTCAGCAAACTTAGAGGATGCTACCCAGGGGTCACTGACAAAGGCACATAAAATTAGCTCATGAGAGTGGGCTGTTGGGACAGGCTTGCAGCTGTTCCCAGGTAAAGAGCAGTGGGAGGAAGGGTGGAGGGTCCCATGACAGAACTGTCTTTGATGGACACATACACAGAATGTGATCTCATACAGATGGCCTAAACCCCAGGAAAATAAAGTACCCAGATAGGTTCTAGGTCAATAAGGGGAACCCCATGGGGCTGTACACTTACTGCTTTCCTTCTGTGGCCGGCTTAAGGACATACTTGTCAAAATACATTCTCACCAGGCGCTCTCGCTCCTCCCGCTGTGGCAGGGCAAAGCAGACCATCTCGTCAATGCGGTCATTGATGGCCCAGTCAAACTGCTCAGGTTGGTTACTGGCCAGGACCAGCATGAACCTACAGCACAAAGTGCATGCTGAGGGCTTGTCCAATCACAGGTCACTCAGGGGCAGAAGGGTCTTTAAAGCCTCCTCAGGTAAACTTTATAGATGGATGTAACTTGGCAGCTCCCTTTCTCTTCCTTCTTCCCTTCTCGTCCAGGATTTTGTTTGTTTGTTTGTTTGTTTTGTTTTGTTTCTTTTTTTTGACATGGGGTTTGAATGCTAGGTAACTGTTCAATCACTGAGATGTACTTCTAGCCCTGAGCAGTTCTTAACTCAGGAAACCCCAGGAAGACCCAGTGCTGTGGAATAATGCTTTTGTACATTGGTTAAATAAAACGCTGATTGGCCAGTAGCCAAGCAGGAAGTATAGGCGGGATAGGCAAATGAGAATTCTGAGAAGAGGAAGGCTGAGTCAGTAGACGTCATCCATCCATCCAGGGAGCAGCATGTAACAGGCACACAGGTAAAGCCACGGAAAACGTGGCGACATATAGATTAACAGAAATTGGGCTGAGTTTAAGTGTAAAAGCTAGTCAGTAATAAGCCTGAGCTAATGGCCAAGCAGCTACAAATAATATTAAGCCTCTGAATGATTATTTTACCTTTTTTTTTTTCCCGAGATAGGGTTTCTCTGTAGCTTTGGAGGCTGTCCTGGAACTCACTTTGTAGACCAGGCTGGCCTCAAACTCACAGAGATGTACCTGCTTCTGCCTCCCAAGTGCTGGGATTACCACCCGGCTCTGAATGATTATTTTATAAGCGGCTGCAGGACCACGGGTGAGAGAGATTTGTCTGGACCGTGAGGGGCGGGTGGGACACTGGGAAACTTTCAGGTACAACCCAGGCCCACAAGCCCATTTGTACAACCTATGATCAAGGTTGCCTAGTATGCTAAGGTTCTGTTGTTACCCTCAAATCATTTTTTCCCCCGATGACCCTGGGCTAAACCATAGCCACAGCAAGTAAGGGGATATTTATGACTGATAAGATGGCCACATACTTACTAGAAGGCTGGGTCCTACACTGGTGATGAGGTAGCTAAGAACAGGATTAGAGGATTTGGAAAAGAGGAGCCTGTTTGATCATAGGCACCTACCCTGCTAATGGCTTCTGGGAAATAGTTCAAACTAGGGTCTCTCTCAAGGTCTAGATGCTACTCTAGACCCAGTAGCCTGGATAAGGACCAAGGCTCCATTCTTTCTATACATGACACTTGGGATCTGCTCCCAGGAAAAGCAAACATTCTAGGCTCATGCCCAGGTGCCAGTGCCCTGAAAGCAGTCTTCAGGCATATTAACAGTTAACAGGAAAGTTCCAGCTGCATACGGACAGCTGAATGTCAAGAGGCATGAGATGATGTTCAAACTGGGATGGCCATATGGACAGGAACTGACCCAGCAGACTTTCTTCATGTTTTATATTGCCTTTCTAAAATGGGCCCTCAAGAGCCCTTCCCAGGTAGGAACATGAAGACACCCCAGACAGTTGCACACATACTATGTCCTGGATCCTTGTGAGGATCAAGGACATAACAATGCCCAGAAATACTCTGTACGTGAGCTAGGGGCATGGCTGCACTTACTTACTGCTGTGCTGTCCCGTCCTGTGTAGGAATGCATTCAGAGTAGCCCTGAGGTCTTCGCTTATCTTTTCCTACAGAAAGGAATTCTGTCATCAGTCTCCAGCCTGAGGAGCAGTTTTGTACATGGCCAAGGAAAAGTGTACATGGGAGACACTGTTGGCAGGGTAAGGCAGGGGTTAGAAACACAAGCCTACTCTGACAACCAGAACTTGGATTCCTGCTGTTCAGCATCTCCAAGACTGTTGTTCAATGCCAAACTCCCCAAATTTAGAAGGAAAAACAACTGAGCAGCAGCCTCAGCTGGCACAGCATGGAGACTTAGACCTTCTGTGCTCTAGGGCGCAGCAACCTTTAGGCTGGTCCCCTGCGAGACTGGTTTAGTGGCCCCAGCTCTGACCAACTTCCACCAACAGACAGGGTTCCAAAACACTTACAGTTGCTCGCTTCCTGAGGAAGGCATCTGCTTCATCCACAAAGAGCAGGAGGCTGTGAACCAGAGGGTGGTCGGATAAGAGGATGCTTGAACCCTACAAGCCAACATCTGGAAACTCCCAGAAGTAACAAGGAAGTATAGTGTATGTCCCTGGGAGAAGATGCCCCATCGAACACATCCTGACCCAGGAAAAACAGAGCTCACAGCTTCAAGAACCCCAATACTAAGAACCCAACTGCAGCTCTGATGGTATATGCTAGGCAAAAGAATGCTCCTCCTACCCACAGGTCTCACTCAAGGCCTCCCTCCAGTCTAGGTCAGAATAAGGGCTGAGATGCATGTGTTCAGCATCAGGAAGAAGTGTCCAGGGTAAAATGGCAAAGACCAAAGAAAAGGACCTAACAAGGCATAGTGGCAATGCCAAGGACAATTATAACTGGCTGTGCCATACTGCATGAGTTGATGTGATATCCTCAGCCAACTTTTGGAGGGTTCAACACAGTAAAGGAGGCCTAGATCTATTCTTCTCCCCATTTGAGCTAGCCATTCACTCCTGACAGTAATTGTATCTGGCAGTATCCTTATACTGGAAACCTTGTGACCAGATGTCCACCCTCAGCATGACTTTTATTTCTAATGGATCCTTCAGAATAAACACCCACCTCTAGCTGTCTTCAGAATCTAGAGGCTACCCATGGACTCCCACACAATATCAAGGACAGGACAATGGGAAGACAGCAGAGCTCTTGCTGGGTCACTATGAGTGAGAATTAGTGTATGTGGGAGTTGTATGCTCACCCTCGTCGGCTGGTGCTTGCCCAGTCGAAGACCTTGTGCATGGCGGTCACACCCTCCCGCCCCATGGGGGCCACGTCCCCGCCTGTCATGATGGCGTAGTCCATGCCTGAATGCAGTGCGAGTTTCTGGGCAAGGAGGGGTGGGGAAACAGAGCAGATGTTCCCTCCCAGACTCCCAAGTCCACAGCTCTACTAGCCAACCCTGCCCAACATGGATAGTCCCCCCACCATCAGAGCTGAGGTGGCCTCTGAATGTACCGCAATGCCCTGAGGGACAGTGACAAAAAATGCCCCAGGGTGAGATGATGCCCAGTAGCACCCAGTCCCACCTTCACAGCCAGGTATTTTTACCTTGGCAAACAGTGTCTTGCCAGTCCCCGGTGGTCCATACATTAGAACATTTCTATACAGGCTTTTGTTCTTCTTGGTATTTCTTGTTGCGATGGCAATATCTCGTACCCGTGACTCCAGGGTAGGCTGCCAGAGCAAGATGAGGTTTGGGGAACCTGATCTCCCAGCCTACAGATAGGCTTAGGGAGTGGAAGGACCATAGGTATTCTAGTGCAGCCTAGTTAGTGTGGATACTGGACTGGCCTATGGAGTATCTGAATATAGTACAGTAACATACATTTCAGGACCCCAAAGCCACAAACATAAGGATCACATAAACACAATAGTTAAGCTTTCCTGTCCTTTTCCTGGGGCCCACAGGGCTTTCCAAACCACAGTTGCCAGTTACTTACACTGAGGATGACACCCTCCAGTGCATCTTGGGGTCTGCTGAACAGTCGTCTGCTGACCTATAGGGGAAACCATCACAGTTGGCAGGACACAAAGCCACCGTGAAATACTGTCCCACAGAGCCCAAGACCAGTACCCCAGTGTCAAAGCTGGAGAAACAGTGTCTGTTGTGGGGCCTCGGTGATTCATCAGCTCTTTATTATAGATTTTTATCTTCCTAATCACTTGTACTGAGTATCTGAAGAGACCCAGGTGCAGCCATCAGAGAACAGGCTTGTCACAGAGAGCAGAGTAGCTTAGCCCAAGGGAGGTAGCTAGACACCAATCTACTCTCATACTTTCTATGCCAAGACAGACCCTGAGCTCAAGTCATGAAGAGCTAAAGCTTACCTAGGAGCAGTTATATAATTAGATAATACTGATTCAACAGGCCCCATTAGTATAGCACAGTCATGAGAAAACACTCATGCCAGCATGAAAGAGAAAGCAGAGCTGTTGATTGGGCACAAGAGGGAGGATAGAGAAAATGAACACCATTTGTTTGTGATATGGGAAGAAACCTGGCAGGGATGTGGAACCCTGATCCCTTACTGTGGCCGTACCTGGATGGGATGCCTCAGTGCCTCCAGCACTGAGATGCGGGAGGTCTCCCTCACCAGGGAGGGCTTTCCCAAGCGTGCCTCAATATACCGACCAGCAACAGCAGTAGCATTCTTGGCAGAATAGACTCCAACAGCCAGTAGTGTCAATCCAGTCACCTGGGACAGAAAAACAGCAGTCTATGTATGATGCATCTCTGCCCCACAGTTCATCTTGTGCCCCAAGAACAGCTAAGGTCTCATGGTAGCCTCTACTGGACCCTGGTTGGATCCCTAACCCCATACTACAGTCAGCCAATGCTCATTGGCACTCTCCATCAGGGCATTTCTCTTTGTGTCTTATCACATGGATGCTCAAAAGTAGAGGCTGTAAGAATGTGGAATATGGCTATACAGGGCTGGATATTCACTAAGAGTCTTTTTTACTCTATCATGCCTCATTATAATTCTTAAAAACAGTTGTTGCAGCCCATGTGCCTGATTTGTGCTGGATACATATGCAAAGTACCAGGTGTCCTCATAGCCAACAGGTAACAGGGCTGAATCTTATAGGGAAGTCCCCAGAGACTGTGCCCCAGAGCTGCCCACTGGGCTCACCCATAGGAACATATGGTAGTACATACCGTGGCTGTCACTTTGTCCCAGTCTGTCACAAAGGCACGGAATCCTTCACCAAACAAGGTGCCAGCCGTCCTGCATGGGGGAAAGAGACACATGGCTGGAGAAGGTCAAAGAAAAGAAACTAAGGAAGCTCTTCAAGGCTCTCAGATCAGTCTTAAAAGAAAAGTCTACCAAGATGGGAGTGTTAAAGAGCTGACCCAGAGCAACAGGATGAAGAGGCTAGAGGACTTTGATGACCAGTAACTTACTAGCTTTTGAACTGGGAACCACAGACAGATGGGCAGCAGTCACTGGGCTCTAGATGCACCCTTACTTGATAGACTCCAAGATGGTCTGGCGGTGTTCAGCAGCCTTGAGGCGAATCTGTTCCCGGATTATGTCTGCATTCTCTCGATCAGCCTTGGCCCGTGCTCGGGCCTCAGCTTCTACCCGCAACATCTCATTCTTATGCCTCAACTCCATCTCTCGCTCCACAGTGGCTGCCCCAAGGAAAGGCAAAGACAGTGGTCTTCAGCCCATGTTGTGCCTGTCTCTGCCCACATTGCTGACATGCACACATAGACCTAGATATTGCATGGACCAGGAACAGCACAGTGGCACAGTATACAACCCACATTGAAGAGCAAGCCCTTCTACCAGATGGAGGACCCTGAAATAGCCTGGACTACCTTTAGGATGACATATTTTAAAAACAAACAAAAATGTGGATAATCACAAGAAAAACCTGCTTATATTGACACCTAACTATCAAAATACCAAAGTCATGAGATGCGTAACATGTGCCTGTTCATCAGCAATAAGAACCAAACACCAAATAGTATGCTATTGTCACTGCACAGTGCCACCAACAAATTGCCTCAGATCCTTCCTGACAGACTCCTGGAGACAGGATATGTTCTTCCTGCTGGGACACATGGGTATAAACTAGCAAGTTGGCTCCAATGACAATTGAAGGTCTACCACAGGAGCTAAGGCCAGGCGATGTTCCTACCCAAATCAACTAGTCCCACAACTTCCTGCTCAAGGGCCAGGCTACAGAGGAAACTTCTGGGGTTGGGGATTTAGCTCAGTGGAAGGGCACTTGCCTAGCAAGCCCAAGGCCCTGGGTTTGATCCCCAGCTTAAAAAAAAAAAAAAAAAAGAGAAAGAAAGAAAGAAAGAAAAGAAACTTCTGCTAAGAGTTAGCTCTTTGAAACCAAGGCATCCAGCTGTGTCTGGTGTCAAAGCACATACTATAAATAAATACAGTCCTTAGTTGAGGGCACAGTGAGCCTCTGTGCAGGCATTTCTTTCCTTCCTTCCTTCCTTCCTTCCTTCCTTCCTTCCTTCCTTCCTTCCTTCCTCCCCCCTCCCTCCTTCTTTTTTAACTTAAATAACATTTTTTAAAAATTTATTTTACATACCAACTATAGTTTGCCCTCCCTCCTCTCCTCCCAGTACCCACACCCCCACCCATGAACCCCAACACCCTTCCACCCCACCCCCCGCTTTGCAGGCATTTCTTAAGGACTAAGATACCCAACAAAGCTGTCCATCCTTGGAGACCCCTACCTCGACGCATGGCCTCCTGCTTCTGCACAGACTCCTCTTGTTTCCTTAAATTCTCTTCATTCAGAAGTTGCTAAGAGAGAAGTAACAGGAAAGGTAAAAGCTTTTGAAAATCAGAAAGACAACCAAAGCCAAGCCAACAGGTTGTAGCTGCTCTGAGTCAGGAATGCTTCTGCCCACCTGAGGAGTCCCAACTTTCCTGGGGCTCCAGCTTATACACTCCAGTGCAGGCACATCTGATGTTGACCCAGGACATGCACACATTAAGGGACTGGCTTCAGAGCTGCCCCACCTGCTGGGGCAGAAGCAGCCTTTATAGCGGCTTCATTAATGTGGTTCCAAGACCCCCAGGGCCTATATCTCTGCTCTATGGTTCTTATAGAATTCTGATCTTTGCCTACTGAGATTAACAGCTATAAGGCCCTAGCAAACAAAACATGAACATAAGCCTGAGGCCGATGAGCCCCTATAACAGGGAGCCAGCATGGATCAATGGAGGCCTAATCAGGTCTTGGATTATCCAGGGACCCTGTCCTCCACCATTCACTGACTTTGCTAATTAGACAGGTGTTCATCTAGCAAGAGAACCCTTAAGAGTGACTGAAAAACCCATCTCTGTTGTGGAAGCATCATAAGAAATTATGTGCATAGACTTGTGTAAGTGCTTGGACATGTCTGTATACATGTCTGCATGTACAGTATGTTTGCATTTAGGTGTGTGTCTGGGCATGTTCATTATGTACACAGGCCCATAAGTATGTATACACATGCCAGGGCCTACCAATGCCTGAGGAAATTCACCCAGAACCAGCAAAACACTTGTATTCCTGCCCATGAACTCAGCTGTATAATCTCCTATGTTATTGTAAGGACAGCACATCTCTCTCAGAGGTATGTCTTGCTTACCTGCTGTTTCAGCTGGTCCTCATAGCGTTGTCGAGCTAGCTTATCCTGGTATTGGGCCCTCTAGGGAAGAAGACAAAATAAAGACACACCTTGGCCAAAGAAGCTACTAGAAGGATCAGAGAACATGATCTGGACCTACCCTGGAGTGGCTGTTGAGGTATGCTACAGATGACCTGCCACCTTCCAAATCATGCAGGTACAGAACGGCTCTGTACCCAGGAATCTATGTGTTCTGGGCTTACAGTTTTTGTTTATTTTTACAATAGTGGTCCAGGTCCTTGTACAATAACTACCACCCTCATCTGGTCAGTAACTAAAAGATCCAGCATGGCATCTCAATGTCCCACCCCCACTCCTGTTACCCCAGGCCTCCTGGCATAAGTGGCGGCTGCCAGTACACTTACAGCCTGGTGCTGTCGGGTCTCTTCACTCAGCGTTTTCCTTCTTTCCTCAGCTTGTACCCGGATCTGTTCGCTCTTCAGCTGCTCTACAGCAGCTTCATACTCCTGCAGACACAGGAGTACCTGTGTAAGACTCACACCCTCTACAGCCCATGCCATGGTGCTGGGGACTACAGAATGGCAGCATCAAAGACCATGCCTACCGGTCTATGCAACAGGCTGGAGTAAGTCAGAAAACACTTTTAAAAACAGTCTGGCCGGGCAGTGGTGGCACACACCTTTAATCCCAGCACTTGGGAGGCAGAGCCAGGTGGATCTCTGTGAGTTCGAAGCCAACCTGGTCTACAAAGCTAGTTCCAGGAAAGATGCAAAGCTACACAGAGAAACCCTGTCCCGAAAAACAAATACAACAACAACAACAACAAAAAAAACCAAAACAGTCTGTACAGATACCCATATACTCCTAAGTAGGCTCACAGCTCTAGGCAGATGGACAAGACCAGTCCCAGAGATCAGGATGTTATTCATTCCTTTACCCTGAGCTCATGTTACAACTGTATTGTATAACAGACAAGGACTAAGGACAGAGCCTGCTCCATGCTCACTGAAAACTGACATCAGGGTTCTTCTTTTAGGTTTTTCAAGACAGGGTTTCTTTGTATCCCAGGCTGTCCTGGAACTCAGCTATATACCTGCCTTTGTCTCCCAAGTGCTAGAATTAAAGGGTTTACCACACCTACCTTCAATGGTCTTTCTGAATACACAAAAATAAACTAAAAATTAGGTGTGGTGCCACATACCTGTAATATTAGCAATTAAGAGGCTGAGACAGAGAAGTATTGCTGAGAATTTTAGATCAGCTTGGAATACACAGAAAAATCCTGTCTTAGCCACGTAGTGGTAGCACATGTCCTTAATCCCAGCACTTGGGAGGCAGAGGCAGGAAGATCTCTGAGTTCAAGGTCAGCCTGGTCTATAGAATGAGTTCCAGGACAGCCAGGGCTGTTACACAGAGAAACCCTGTCTTGAAAATCCAAAAAACAAAACAAAACAAAAAAATCAAACAAACAACAAAACCATAAAACAAAAGAATTTCAAGAAAGATCCCTACCTTCAAGTCCAGACATTCCTCACCTATACCTTCCCTCTCAGGTACCTCTACTACAGAATCATAGCCATATACTCAGCGTCCTGACCTTACGTCCCCCAGTTCCTTCATCCTCAGAGGTCTTTTGCACCCTCCTGGTGCCACCCCACAGCTCACCTTGAGTTTGGACTGCTGTTCCAACTGCAGTGTCTGCTCCTGCATCTGTGCAAGGCTCAGCGCCTCCTTCGCATGGCCTGTGGTGTGCAGAAGAGCAGAAGAGAGGGCATTAGAATACTGACAACAGACATCTGTGTGGCCCAAAACAGAACCTCTCCCTCACACCAAGGGGCTTTCTGAGAAACACTCAATCTTGAATTATTTGTGCTCCCTTCTCAGCCTACCTCACTTGCCTACCCATTCCAGACTCCTACACTGACCTCTCTTCAAAGCTGCTGCCCTATCTCCAACAGAGAGCCTGGTGAGTTTGGGTATGCAGCTTAGAATTGTTACAGAGCTTGCCCAGCATGCAAAAGACCCTAGATTAGATCCCTAACACTACACAAAATCAGGCACAGCATGTGTACTGGGCATCCTAATATTCTGAAGGTGGAAGCCAGAGGATCAGGAGCCCAAAATCATCCTCAGCTGCATTATGGGTTTGAGTCTAGCCTAGAATCCATGAAACTTTGTAGGCAGGGGAATGAAGGGGAGGAGACAGGTCATAAGAGCTTGGTAAGAGCTCCAGGTCTCATTCCCAAGGGATCATATCGCCAAGAACTCCATCAGAAAGACCACCACACAAACATCCAGGATGGGGCTGTGGAACAATGACATGTCAGGCATTTTCCAATTAGGAAAGCAGAGTTCTGGCTGGTGTTTATATCTGTATCCGTTAATGATATTAAAAAATATACAGGCGGGGTTGGGGATTTAGCTCAGTGGTAGAGAGCTTGCCTAGCAAGCACAAGGCCCTGGGTTTGGTCCTCAGCTCTGGAAAACAAAAACAAAAAACCTAAAACAAACAAAAAATACACAGGCAGAAAAGGATGACTAAGGATCAAATACCAGACAATGATCAATGATGCACCTAGGTTATAAATAACTTGTGTGTTTTGTGTGTCAGATGGCACTGATGTTTGTCAATACTTAGATATAGTGGGAAAACTTTACTTCTAGTACACTCTAAAGAGGTCTAAGCATTGGATCTCCAAATTTTCCATAATTTCCTTACCAATACCTTATTGTAAAACTTTTCTACCACAGGAACCATGGGAGTGAAGATCGCTAGGTAACACACACTTAACCCCTACATTCTAGCCCCATGACTTTTCTTACACTTTTAAGTCTTCTAGCTCAGATGCAACCTCTCTAAGTTAATTTTAAGTTCAACAGGCATGTCATTAATGGGAGCTTAACATCTGTTAATAGTATGAGTATCTATGGGAAAATGGCCTAAGACAGGAGGTACCATGTCGAGAACATTTCACAGGTTTAGATGGCCATGGGAAATGTCTTGGCATTTGGGGTCAATTTACACAGAGCACACAGTTTGGCATGAACTCCACCAATGGGTAGCAATATCAGAGCTTGGGAAGGACCTTCCAAGACAATCTCCTCCTAGCCTCTCTGGTCTTCAGTGACCAGAATGGAAGACAAAAGAACTCACACCTGAAGAGAGACAGCAGGAAGGCACAGCCAAGAGTTAAGAGGCCATGGAAACGACTGACACTTTTCCCTGACAGGAAAGGGCCAGGGAGAGTGATATCCCTGAAGGCCTCATTTCAGCACAGTAGACAGGAATGGGGGTGTCACAGTCTAACAAACTTGGGACCAAATCCCAGCTGTTTATCCTTCATGTGACTTTGGCAAGCTCAGCTAAACTCCTCTATTTTCTCGTGAATTGAGACAAAAGGTAAATTTCAGTACAAGTTTAGCACCCCCGAGACTATCCTACAAGGAAAGGACACTGATGGGGCATGTAGAACCCACAAGGAGTGTTGCTGGCTCAGAAAAAAGAGTTATGTTAAAGCAGAGGCCAAGGCACTGGACCTAGAGGGAGAATGTTCTGGGCAAGAGCTTCAGGACTGCCAGTGCAGGCACCTGGAGGGCAATTTATAAGCAAGAGCAGTCAGGATGTAGCAAAGGGCTGGAACTGCTCCCCATAGACTGTAACAGACTGTAGTACTGGGACTAAATAGCTAAGATTCAATTCTGAAATTCTAGATGTGGCTAAAGAATACCCCACCTCCTGCCCGCCAGGAGTCACCAAGAAAAGTGTCCCCTACATAACCCAGTAATAAACAGGGCATTGGGTCACCTGTCACGACTGCTAACATTGGAAATGCCCTGAAAACCAGTCACTTTTCCTCATTTCAGCTTAATCACAGATAATTTCTAGCAAACACAATAGATAAAATTTTTAGCTCTGCTAGGTCAAAAGAGACAGGTGATCCTGGTCCCAAAACTGAACACTTTGAATGTCTCTATGGGGATTTGAGTCAGCAGGGCTCACAGACCATTGCCCAAGACTTAAGATCTCACTGTGTATCCTGGCTGGCCTGGAGTTCATTATGTAGACCAGGCCAGCTTCAAACTCAGAATTCTGTCTGCCTCTGCCTCTCAAGTGTTGGAACTAAAGGCATGAGCCACCACTCCCAGCTCAAGACATCTTTGTGGCCCTACAAGAACAGAGAATTGACTCACCAAGTTCCAGACCCTCTCTGAGAGGCTCTGAATATTGTACCTATTTAAATTAGGGCTTCCCTATAGGATCTTTTGGAAAACAGAACCCACGCATAAACACACAATTGAGAACCACAACATTATTCCTCCAATCAGTATTTATTCAACTCCTCCTACATTTCAGGGTTTTTTGTTAGTTTTTTTGAGACAGGGTTTCCCTGTGTAGCTTTGCGCCTTTCCTGGAACTCACTTGGTAGCCCAGGCTGGCCTCGAACTCAGAGATCCGCTTGGCTCTGCCTTCCAAGTGCTGGGATTAAAGGCATGTGCCACCACCTCCTGGCATTTGTGTGTGTGTGTGTGTGTGTGTGTTTAAGTGCTTGCCTGAGTGTAATGTATGTACACTACATACATGCCTGGTACCCTCAGAAGCCAGAAGCACCTGGAACCAGGTTACAAAAGATTGTGAGCAGCCATATGGGTGTTCAGAATTGAACACAGGCTCTTAGTAATTGAACCATCACTCCAGGCCTCTATTTCAGGCTCTTAAAAAGATTTCAACTAGCTGGGAGGTGGGGTGGGGTGGGGTGGGGCGGGGCGGGGTGGGGGGGGGCGGGGCGAGGCAGAGAGGCAAGTGGATCTCTGAGTTCGAGGCCAGCTTGGTCTACAGAGCTCGAGTTCCGGGACAGCTACAGCGGTTACACAGAAAAGTCCTGTCTTGGAAAAAATCAACTAGCTAGGCTGTGGTAGCACACGCCTTTGATCCCAGCAATCGGGATGCAGATGCAGGTGGATCTCTGTGAGTTTGAGGCCAGCCCGGTCTATAGAACGAGTCCCAGGACAGGCTCCAAAGCTACAGAGAGAAACCCTATCTCGAAAACAAAACAAAATAAAACAAAACAAAAAAAAAAACCCACTTATGAGGCGGGCGGTGGTGGCGTATGCCTGTAATCGCAGCACTCGGGAGGCAGAGGCAGGTGGATCTCTGTGAGTTCGAGGCCAGCCTGGTCTACAAAGCGAGTTTCAGGGCAGCCTCCAAAGCTACAGAGAAACTCTGTCTCGAAAAACAAAACAAAACAAAAAAAAAAACACTTATATTACATGTTGGCACAAACTGTCAACATCAAAGCAGACAGGACATTTGTGGGGAAAGACTGGCTCCCAGAGTATCAACTTTTACATTCCACAGTGAAGTGCTGTTATCCATTAATAAAGGCAAATCTACTGTCTTTTTGCTAAAACCAAACGCCTTTCAAAAATGCTCCCCTTATTAAGTGGGTGATTACAATCAACCACAACACGGATCACCTGATCTGGCCATGCCTTTTGGCCTGCACCACGCGGAGGCATTAAGAGCGCCCAGTGGTAACTAAGGCCAGCATTGGCACACGCAACCCGCGCCTCTAAAATCCTCTCTAAAACGGCCTCTTCTGCCGCGATGACAGTTGCCAAGTGTTAGAGGGTGGCAGCACCTGGGTCTCCCAAAAGCATATCCCATAGCAGGATAGCTATGGCCAAATGACTACCGTCTGTTCAGGTCACCTGAAAAGCAGGGCTGCAGACAGCCAATTGAACACTCTGCTGCTAAGACACCAAGAGGACCAAACTTGCAAAAGCAACTGGCGTCTCTGAGAGGAACCTGCCCTTTCCCTGGACCTCGGCCCGCAAAGCCCAGCCCGCGCACTCACGCGAGTGCTCCAACTCGCGCGCCGCTTTGGCCGCTCGCTCCAGGCCTGTCGGGTCAAAGTTGCTCCATTTGTCCTTGGGCGACTGCCGGTCTCCGGCAACACGGTCGCCGCCACCTTCCGCGCCAGGCTGCGCGGGCGGCAAGGGCAACGGAGGCCCTGTGCCTTCGCCCTTGGGGCCCTTGTTGATGCCAAAGAGCCACGACATGGTCCACAAGAGAAAGGTACCCTGGATGGTCCGGACTCAAGTGTGACTACCGGGGCACTGGCAGTCACCACGCGCCGCGGGTCGATTAACTGCGCAGGCGCGACACACACCTCTTCCTGCTAGACGACGGAACCTTGCGAGGGCCAAGGCGCTCTCAGCCAGTGGATTGGCCACTGGGACAGGGACGCAACTGGCGTCAGTGGCGCTATTTGCCCAGATTTCTAAAGAGGCGGAACTGGACGGAGCTCCTGGACCAAGCAAATAGGAACAAAGTTTTCGGGGTGGGTGTGCCTTCCTCCTAGAAAACTCCCTCTTTTCTTTTCTTTTCTTTTCTTTTTTTTTTTTTAGCAGTGGTTCTATTGTTACGGGCCGGGGGATCATTCAGAGGTCTATATCCGTTGTTATATGCATTTATGGAGACACTCCAGCCATAGTGGCTACAGAAGATATAAGAAACACTGGACCCACACCACGCAGGGTCGGAACTCCTGCTGCAGTGAGTCCACACCCAGAGAACAGAAGAGGAAAGGAACACCTGAAGGAGATGGAGTTGCCGGAGTTCCCGGAGCTGATTTCTTCCGGACTTGAGATGCCTCAGGCTATGGTAACCACGAGCGAGGTAACTGGCGTGAGATCACAGGCCCGAAGGTTGAGAGAAGAGGTGTCCTCCGCGCCTCCGGCGCCCCTAGACCAACAGACCGCCCCTGCTGAAACCCTACACTATATCGAAGCCGGAGTCATGCAGGTCTGTGGATGCTTTGAGCGTCCCCAAGCCGGTAGCTCTTAGAGCCAAGCGTAAATAGGAATAAGAGATGGCCTGGCGGTGGTGGCGCACGCCTGTAATCCCAGCACTCGGGAGGCAGAGGCAGGTGGATCTCTGTGAGTTCGAGGCCAGCCTGGTCTACAGAGCTAGTCCAGGACAGACTTCAAAGCTACAGAGAAACCCTGTCTCGAAAAAAAAAAATTGTTTTAAGCCTGGCATGGTGGCATACACCTTTAATCCCAGCTCTAGGGAGGCAGAAGCAGGCTGATGTCTGAGTTTGACGTCAGCCTGATCTACAGAGATTTCCAGGATAGCCAAGGCTATACAGAGAAACTTGTCTCAAAAAACAAAAACAAGGGCTGGAGAGATGGCTCAGCAGTTAAGAGCACTGGCTGTTCTTCCAGAGGTCCTGAGTTCAATTCCCAGCAACCACATGGTGGCTCACAACCATCTGTAATGAGATCTGGCGCCCTCTTCTGGCCTGCAGGCAGTACAATGTATACATAATAAATAAATCTTTAAAAACAAACAAACAAACAAAATGGTCTTAAGCTAGTCTTGGTGGCACTCCCCTTTAATCCCAGCACTGACAGAGGCAAGTGGATCTCTAAGTTCCAGGTCAGGCTGGTCAACGTTTTGAGCTCCACGACAGCCAGGACTACATAGAGAGACCCTGTCTCAAAAATAAATAAATTTTAAAAACAAAATAAAGTATTTGTTTTATTTTTATGTTGCACATTTAATGTGTATGTGGGTGTTTGTATGTACTATGTGCATACAGGTATCAAGGAGGCCAGAAGAAAATGTCATATCTCATGTAATGGGAGCCACAGGTAGTTGTGAGCTGAACTGAACCCAGGTACTTGGCAAGAGCAGCAAGTGATTTTAACTGTTCAGCCGTTTCTCCAGCCCCACATTTATTTTATTTCTATTTACGTGTATGTGTGTATATCTGTATGTGAGTATGTCCAGATGAGTGCAGGGGCCCTAGCGGGAAGAGAGTTACAGGTGATTGTGAGCTGCCCGGTGTGGGTGCTGGAAACTATTCTTGGTACTCTTAACCATCTATGAACTCTGAGCTATCTCTCCAGCCCCTTCTTTTTTTGTGTGTCATGCTAATCTTCTCCACATTGTTCCAATTTTAGGATCTGTGTTGCCAAAGCAAGAACCTTTTCCCTCCCCTTTGGATTTTTTTTTTTAAGTGAAATATTCTCTTCTTTTAATGATTTATTTTTATTTTATGTGCGTTGGTGTTTTGCCTGCATGTGTGTCTGTTGGATCCCCTGGAACTGGAATTACAGACAGCTGTGAGCCACCATGTGCTCACAGTGCTGGGAATTGAACCCAGGTCCTCTGGAAGAGCAGCCAGCCTCTTAACCACTGAGTCATCTCTCCAGACACTCCCCCCCACACCTTTGTTTTCAGACAGGGTTTCTCTGTGTAGCCTCAGCTGTCTTGGAACTCTCTGTAGACCAGGCTGGCCTGGAACTCACAGAGGTCCTCCTGTCTCTGTCTCCCGAGTGCTGGGATTACAGGTGTGTGCCGCCACTGTCCAGCCAGAACTTTTTTTTTTCTTCAATGAAAGGAGCACTTCCATCTCAGGAAAAAGCAGGAGACACACAAGAGACACAGTTACTGCATCTGAGCTTCAGGTTTCCTGTACTGTCCTAGGTTCCCCAGCAGGAGGCTATCCTCATGGCTACATTTCTGGACCTTAACAGCCTTTTATTTCTGATACTGTAGAACTGGCCCAGCTCCAAGGGGGTAGTGGCTATACTGAGTAGTCTTTAACTGCACAGCCACTCTTGAACAACTCACTTCCTGGGGACCTAGACTCCAGGCTGCCCCACCATCTGGCCTTCTCACAACAGCTTGATTCAAAGAACTTTAAAAGCTAGAGAGCCAAGACCCTCATCAAGAACAGCATGCAGGTTTTAGCACACTACCCTCTGCAGTGTGAAGTGACCACAAGTACGTGGGGGCTAGCGCTTACAGCAGCCCCCCCTGAGGTCTCCTCATCATATCCAGGATATTCTCAGTCCTGCCCACCAGTGCCCTAGGTGCTTCATTTCACATGGATCTCAACCAGGAGCAACCACAGAATAGCCCTTTCTGGTGTTCTGGTACATACTGAGAAATAGAATGGCCATATGGCCCATATGTTAAGTTTTGGGAGAAATCTGCCACTGCTCATCATCCTAGACACTGAGAGAATAGAGTTGGAGTCAGAGGAAGCAGAGGGTAGTGTGTGTGTGTAGCAAACAGCTCGTAGGAAAATCTCATCCCACTAAATTGTTTCCTGGGGCCGGCAAGATGGCTCATCAGATAAAGACGTTTGTCAAACAGCCTGGCAACTGGAGTTTAAACTCTGGAATCCATGTAAAATTGGAATGAGAGAACCAACTCCATAAAGTTGTCTCTGACCTCCATATGTGGACTGTGGCAGGTGTGCACCCCCACATACACATACATCATATACATGCACAATAATAATAAAATTTAAAATCTATTTCCTGTAGACTTCCTCAGGGCCTGCAGTATATACTAAATATATACTAAACTCTGTAATAGTGAAATGTATACTAAATTCAGAGACTTAAGACATGCCTAGGACAATGGAAGGGCAGATCCTCTGAGATGAGAACTGTAGTGGAGACATTCCATTGTATGTAAGTGGAGTGCAGGCTTTCACCTCTACCACCTGAAAATAGATGGTGCTGGCATTAGGTCCAGATGAGCTTATACCAAGGATTTGTGGATCTGTGGCTATCAGTTATGTCGCTCCTGCCCATTCTACTCTCTCAGGATAGTCGGTATATTTTGAGTGAGCTCTGTCACTCAGCGTCTCATAAATTTTAGCTGTCAGCGGAAGCTACCATAACTGCTAGGAAATGGCCCTCTGGTACTCTTCTGCCATCTATTTAGTGTTCTGTAGACCAGGCCCGGAGACTCAGTAAGGAAGGGAAACTGCCTCTCTTCAGTGGCCAACAGACGCTGACCCACAATCATCTTAGAGAACAGAACGGGAAACACATGGCTTGGAGGAACTTTTGTGTTTTAGGAGAGTGTGGGGTAATAATTGTGGTGGTATTGTGTTCCCCAAAATATTGTACACCCTAATAAACTTATCTGGGGTCAGAGAACAGAACAGCCATTAGATACAGAGGCCAGAAAATGGTGGTACTCTACCTTTAATCCTAGCATTCCAGAGGCAGAAATTCCTCTGGATCTCTGTGAGTTCAAGGCCACATTGGAAACAGCCAAGCATGGTGACACACACCTTTAATCCCAAGAAGTGAGTGAGCCTTTAATCCTAGAGAGTGATGGCAGAAAGCAGAAAGATATATAAGGTGTGAAGACCAGAAACTAGAAGCTTTTAGCTGGTTAAGCTTTCAGGCTTTCGAGCAGCAGTTCAGCTGAGATTCATTCGCATAAGGACACCGAGGCTTCCAGTCTGAAGAAACAGGATCAACTGAGGAATTGGCAAGGTGAGGTAGCTGTGGCTTGTTCTGCTTCTCTGATCTTCCAGCATTCACCCCAATACCTGGCTCCAGGTTTGATTTTATTAATAAGACTCTTTAATATTCATTCTACAAATAATGCCAAACGTGAATTTTTGTCCTGAATGCAGATAGCCTCAGACCCTGGACTGGTAACTGAGGTCAGAGGAAATGGATCAATAAGTAAGGATGTGGTCAGGAAGCCTGTAGGTGCATACACAGGCTTCCTGGGCCTAACAAGGGGGCATGGAGAGGTAATCCATCTCCACCACCACCACCACCACCACCACCACCACCACCACCAGAGGTTTCTGTTCCACCAGCAGACTACGGCCCTGTATCTAGAAGCAGCTACCTCCCACAAATGCACAACACATTCAGTGCATGGGCAGTGTTCCTTTGGATGTCAGAGTGAGCCTTACAATGCTCTCAGGTTCTTGGGAAATGGAGGTAAGCAAATTCTCAAGAAACACACCACTGCTTGACTCAATCACAGTGTAGGGCCCCAAAGTGCACCCCACATCTTTCAGTGCTTTTAGCTCCTAGGACGCACTGGAGCAGCCAAAGCAGTGCAAGGAGCATATGTAAGTAGAAGGCTGGGCAGTGGACTGCAGACCACAGGTTGTGATGGGGACTAGTCTGCAAAGCCAGGCCTCCTGTCCTCTGAGTTGTAACAGCAGCAACTTGAGCTACTTCAAACTCCTCCAAAAGTAGATCCTGGGCTGCAGAAGTGAGGCCCTGGTACACAGATGACAAGGAACACAGAGGGCGGCAGGATGAATGGTCAGAGTACAGATGCTGCAGACCTGCCTCCCTTCCGCCCCAGACACAGCAAACACCGTACAGCCAAATTCTCATGCTGCCCACACATGTACACAGTTGGGGAGAGTTTGGGGCATTGTTTATTTATTTATTTATTTATTTGTTTTTCTTTTGCAAGACAGGGTTTCTCTGTGAAGCCTTGGCTGTCCTGGAACTCACTCTGTAGACCAGGCTGGCCTTGAACTCACAGAGATCCACCTGCCTCTGCCTCCTGAGTGCTGAGACTAAAGGTGTGCACCACCACCACCCGGCTCGGAAAATGAAGCATTTTAATGAGACTGCAGGCATAGTTTATAACTGACTTGACTGTATTTTAGAGTCTGGGTCGTTAGTGGGGAAAAAAGATGAAGTAAGCTTGGGTTGGGTGATTTTGGGAGGAGAGGCTCTGTCTACATAGGGAAGCCTGTTTCTGACTGCCTATCTGTCAGAAGCCCCAGGGTAGGAGGTCATGACAAGGTAACCCACCAGCATGACCTGTTGGGGTTAGATGTTGCAGAGTCCTTGGAGTGAGCCCGTCCTGGGGAGTGTTGTTTGCTCCTGTCCCTTATGAAGGTCCTACACTAGCCTCCCTTAGAGCCTGTAATAGCAGGGGGTCTCCTATCCCCAAAGTCTTAAATGCCAAGGTCTTATCCCATTCCTGGGAAGAAAAGACTGCATCCCAGGCACTGACAACAGGGCCTAGTGCAGGTCCCGGGCAGGAAGGCAGGGCCAGTGTCCCTGACAGGTCCTGGCCTCCAGGCTGGTAGAGGATCCTGATAGAAACTACTTGGCAACATCATCAGCCTCCCAATACTCCTCCCTAACCTTCCTTTCCTCAGGAAGCCTTTGGGAATCCTTCCTGCTCCAGTCTCTCCTCCCTTTCTTCCACCTCTTTCTACCACAGACAGGACCTGCGTGGTCCTGGGCACTTCCTCCAAGCCATGTGGAGTCCTCGCCACCAGAGGGCCCGGTCTTTGGCACAGGTATAAGATCCTGCGGCCTCCTCTCCTGAATGTCCTCAACCTGCCCTCAGACACTGTCCATCAACCCGCCAAATGCTGCCTAGAGACCACTGTGTGCAATTCCACTGGCAACAGGAGAGGACTGCCATTGCGCGTGTTCCTACTGGGTTCCCGGGAGTCAATCGAGGAAGGTGCCCAGCATGACCAGTAGGAAAACGACTGGAGGAGTCACGCGGGTCAAAGGCAGGACCTGCACCCTATCTCCCCACCCCCTCCACCCCATCCCACCCCCGAGAAAAACCTCGGTTTCAGCATCGGCGGCGCCTCCCTCACTGGGCTAGGGAAGAGGGACTTTCGGGTGGGTGGAGCAGGCAATTCATGGCTCTGGCGGTCTGGCCTCCGGCCGCACAGACGGCGGGACACGGGTCCGCTCGCCGGAGGACGTACAGGCCTTAGCCGATAGCGCCCTCTCGCGGCCAGAGCGGAAGGCGGCAGTCACAGTCACCAGGTAAGCAGTGCCGGGTGTCAGGCCCTGGATGGTGGTACTGTTGTGGCCAGGGGGCACCTCCACGCGCTGCAGGAAGCCGCCCCGCAGAGGCCCGAGCTGTATATGGTAGCCGAGAGTGGAGTCCGGGCCAAGCGCGGGGGCCCAACTTATGCGGAGGCTTCGCGGCCTGGTATGCGAGATGATGATGCACTCCGGCCCGGCCTCCTCTGCGGAGGAAGAGGGTGGTTGATTGAAGGGGCGCCCCTGCATGCGCCCCTGCATGCCACCCTGCCCTCCCATGAGGTACCCCTGCTTCACCTTGCAGCGTGTGTACTCGCACGTGCTGGGGGCTCAGGAGGCGCACGTTGGACTCAGGCAGCAGTGCTACTTCATAATCTGTGTCCGGGTTGAGATCGGTCCAGACCCAGCTGGTGGCATTCCCTGGCAGCTGTTGGCGTCTTGTGGCTGCCAGTTTGTCACTGGGCACCAGCTCCAGCACGTAGTAACCAGAGTCTGCTGTCAGCAGAGGCGGCCAGGACAGGCGGAAGCCATTGGACATAATCTCCGAGACACGAAGCTGCTGTGGCTGCATCGCATCTAAGAATGGTATAGTGCTGGGGTCAGGCAACAGAAGTGGCCTTCTCTGTGTGTCACCAAGTAGGGCTCTCACTGATCTGGAGAGGACCCGAAGATTGGAGCCCTGGTAAGACCGGTGAGACCTTCTGCCAAGAAGAGGTAGGAGCCAGGTGGTTATTCACTAGCAGCAGGTGCCAATGACTACAAGACTCTGGGCTAGTGGAGGAAAAGAGTACAGTCCCCAACTCCAGGCCCCATCATAAACTTTCCTGCCTATTTATCTCATCTTCAACCCCAAACCTGTAAGATATAGTGGCTACTCCTCACAGAAAAACAACTTGAATGAGGGTCTCTCCAAGGTTGCAAGGCCCACAATTATCGAAGAACAGAGAACCAGCCCCCCCACCCAAGACTGAGTGGTCAGCACAAAAATCTGTTGTGAGCCATATTCTGAACAGTTGTGAAGGAGGAAAACAGTCCAGAGGCTGCAGCCAGGAGATGTAAGACTACATGTTAGTGGAACAATCAATGCAAGTGTGGTAACCCCAGGAGCTGCTGGACCTAAGATTAAAGAGAGGGTGGGACCTTCCTATACAAGAGAGTAGAGAGGTGGATGCCAGAATGGGCTCCTGGGCTTATGACAACAAACATATGGTCAGCCATCTGATCAACATTCACATTAGGCTGGGTAGGCCCATCCAGATCTTGGCTTTCTTCCTTGATGAGACAATGCTAAGTTTGGTCAGCTGGGCACTCACTTTCCTGCCCAGCCTCCCATTCAGATTCTGACCTTAGCTACAGGTGTCCCACCCTGGTATTTACTTCTGATGACAGCCTTTTCTCCTGCCATTCTAGGTTCATCTGGGCCTCTTGGCCCAGGGCCTACCAGGTGATGTCCCTGAGGAATCTCCCAAGGCAGACCTTTCACCCTTTGCAACCAACAGACTAACCCCTTCCTGTTTAGTGTAGATGATTAACCCACAGTAAGAGACTTGGTAAGAACGCTATCCTGGAGTAAAAACATTTTTCAGTGCCTACCACAGGCTAAGCCAACCAACAGGCCCTTAGTCTCTAGCCCTTTCTCTTTGGGAGATCAGCTTTGGAGGTCCAGAAGAAAGCTGGTGCTAAGCTCCTACAGTGCTTTCCCTGTTCCGTCTTCCCCAGCAGTCCCCACAATGGACCAGTGTGGAAGAAAACCAGCTCAAACCCCTTCCTGACGATGGATGGCTCTCTACCATGGAATAGGTAGAGCCTGAAGTCTGTAGGAGAGAATCCCTGACCTACTTAGCTCTCCTTTTTCCAAAAAACGGTGGGCCTGGCAAACCATTTGGCCCCTGGACACACACAAAGGCACATGATGCCACAGACAGAGACCCCTGGGGGAACCTTGGACTTCCTTTATCTGTACTAAGCCCCTTCACACACACTCCACCCAAAGTAGCCCTCAGTTCATTGGCCTATACACGCCAGGGAGTCCCATCTTGAAGTGGTCACTCAGACCTGCCATAGTCCCTTTATAGCCCAGATGTCAGGGTGCATGAAGGCACCCAGAAGGAGTGTGTTCCTGGACAGTATGAAGAGAACATGTGGATCACCTCCCCACTGCTGCATCCACAAGGGCATCAGGCTCATGAGTTTCCCCTGATGTCTTAACCCAGATCCTCCCCCGCAGCTGGCTGTCAACTAGGGATTCACAGGCCCTAGCTCTTCCCACCTACCAGTAATGGAGTCCTGAAGTTCTGGGGCAATGATGTGAAGATCATCCACATCCACAAAGTGTAGGTGCTTCTCAGCGGGAGCTGAGGCAGCTGCCAACAGCTCCAACAGGTTGCCCCGGCCAGTGCTGACAATGAAGATGGTGACACCCAGGTCCTTGAGCTCCTGCATAGGAGGGCCCACGGGGTCACTGGAGCCGCCATCTGTCACCCACACCAGTACCTTTGGAACCCCTAGCCGGGCACCGGCTACTTCAGCAAACAATTGCTCTTTGGCATAAGCCAGTGCCAAGCCTGTATTGGTGTCACCCATACGTTGGGATGCAACACGTATGGCATCCTGTACAGCCTGGCCTGAACTGTATTGGTCAAAAGTAAACTCTGTGTATGGCTGACTCCCCACATGCACCAGGCTAGCACGCACAGCCTCAGGGCCAAAAGGCATTGCAGACACCAGCCGCCCTACAAATTCCCGAACTCTTGAGAATTCATAGTGTGACACACTGGCTGAGCTGTCCAGCAGGAACAACAGGTCCCCCTGTGGGGCTGATGCAGTGGCACCTGGAGGAAAAGACAAGGGTTCAGTCCAGGTGGTAGCTCCCCAGACAGCCCCATGCCCAGGGCAGAACCACTCCCAAAGGCCTGAACTTGCCTTAAGTATATGCTTGCCTTTGCCCAAAGATACTGTAGTAGAATACCCAGAATGGGGTTATTAGCCAACAAAAGGCCCACACTCTCCAGTGGTTCCCAACTGTACAATGGCCATGTATGTACTCAGGGCACCCTGGGCTGCCCTCATGTTCCTTATGTGAGTGCGGACACTGTCCTCAATAGATACTGCATGCAGGTGGAGCCAAGGGTTCAGGCCTGGGTCTTGTGAAGGGATCTGAGCCACATGTATTACTCTCCTTAGACTTAATTTTCAGAAGGGCCACCTCCAGGATGGAGTTAAGTTAGGTAGCTCAGTTTCCAGGTGAAGCCATGGGCTCTGAGCGTGCACAGCAACGGAGACAACGGGGGAGGATGGGAGAGCAAAAGTGAAGGGAAGACAAAATACTGTACAGCCCTTCCCACCCATCATATGGCCAGGCTGGAATCCTGACCCCAGTTACAGATGACATCACCCCTCCCCGCCTCTATCCTTCATTCTCTGCTTCATTTGTACCAAGAAAGCAGGATATATCCACCCGAAACAGCCTGAGGGCCCAACCATTGTCTAGTGAGCCTCCCCTTTTATCGCCATTTCTTCCAGCCTCCGATACTGACCAGTACTCAAGGTACGGATGAGACCTTCCATCCCTAAGTCTCAAGTAGGTAGGCAGGGGCTCTCAGGGTGCTCGGATTCTAATCCTGGCTTTGGGGCTTCCCGCTCATTGTGGGACCATTCCAATCTTCTTACCTCCTTTCTACTGAGGGACCTTTCAAAGGTAAGGAAACTGAGGCAGGGAGGCCTCGCAAACATCGTTCTTCACTATCCAGGCCTGAGGGGCGGGGCGGGACGGGGCGGGGCAGGCCGTGGCCTCTGCGCTGTAAGTCCAGTGCTGGCTCAGTTGAGTTACCCAGTGCCTGGGAGCGCCCACCGCAGGTGGCTAAGGGTACTGTGGTGTGCCCCACCCGCTCCCCCTGGCCTTCCCGCCCACTCATCCCGCAGCTGCACCTGGACAGTCATGACTGCGTGGGCAGCAGCCGATGGGCTGTCAGGAATTGGAATCCGGGTTCCACCATACTTACTGCGCTCTACGCTGCTCCGCGCCAGTGCCAACCGCAAACTCAAAGCCAGGCTGAGCGCAGTCCAGAACAGCATCGTGCAAGGAGTGGCGGGCTCTTGACCGCAGCTGGCAGCTAACTTGCCCTCCTACCGTAAGGCAGGCCCACCCACCTCTGAGAAGCCACGCCTACTTTTGTGGTCACGCCCCTGCTTGGGAGGTGCTTGCACTTGGTCGCGCGCTCAAAGGCCAATCTGCAAAGACTGCACAGCGAAGCGAGCCTCCGCCGTCCCAGACTTGCGATGACACGCAACAACCACAAAAGCACATACATGTGGGCATGCGCTGACATTCTCATCTCTCTTTTGCAGCCTGTGATAATATGTCGTCCACGTTCTTCACCTCTTTCTTCTCCCCTTAGAGCTCCTCACAGTTCCTGATGTGCAAAATGCCTGAAGTCAGGGCCAAGAGAGCCCTAGAAGTGGGGCTATACAAAGAAGCAACCTCCCTTCAACAAGGACCCAGCTTGACTACATACAAGCTGGAAGAGCAGCAGGTTTTCTCTGAAGACTGACTAGTAAGGACACTGTCTTAAGAGGAGACAAGATCATATAAGAAGCTTCTTACAGAATGGAAAACCCCGCCTTTCCAGCACTCTCACCCGAATTCTTGGAAGAAAAGACATAAGGGGAAGCCAGGCAGTCAGAAGCTATCCTGTGTGACCATGATGGCCTATTGCTTTCCTATACACTACCCAAATGGGGGCCCAGGGCTACGCCCAGGTCAGACAGACCCCAGCAGGACCAGAGACCCACTGATGATCCGGAGCTGGCTCCTGCAGTCAAAGCTAAACCCAGAGCAAAGGACACTGGAGCCCTTCAAGAGGGCTGCAAGACTGATGCTCTCCCAAGACGCTTTCCTGTGGAAAAACTATAGTGTTCAGGGTGGAGGCACACATTGGGGAGGGGGGGTTGTCTGGCAGGATGTCCCCTCCCTTCCCATTCTTGGCAAGAGGATGCTCAGCAGGGAGGACGGATGGGACTCAATGGTTTTCCTTCCTCCATTTCTGGCAGGTGAGACACTATGGGGCCTTGAGGACTGTGCCTGAGTTTGACTTTGCCTAAAAAAGGAAGCAGTGCGGCTGAGCCTGAGAAGCTTGCTGCAGGAACAAGTAAGAGCTATGTACTGCTGCCCGTCCCCCACCCCCTTGCCGGGAATCTTGGCAGTGGGTGTTGGCTTCAGTCCACAGACCTCAGGCCTCTGAATGGACTAGAAAGTGCTTGATGCTTCTGCCTGAGTCTTGAGGATGGGAACAGTGTGTGTGTGAGCCGCTCAAAGAGTGTGCCTCCCAGGGGGCACCAACTAACCTCCAGTTCCCAATACACAAGGTTGCTGTGGAGACAGCATTGTGAACAAGCAGAAGACAGGGGGCTGGGGGCTGGGGGCTGGGGGGTGGGCATCCAGAAGAACCATTTTATCTCAGGCTTGCTCTGCCAGGGAGCTAGGTCTTGTAGGAAGCAGAAGTTCGTAGCCCTCAGGCCTATAGTCACACCTCAGCCTGTCCTGTTTCCATCCCTTCTGGAAAAAGTGAGCAGATCTTCTTGGCTGTGACTCAGGCACTTGAGGAAGCAGCTGCCCTCCTTCCTCTGGACTCATCATCAGACGGAGAGGGCACAGGAGACCCAGTCTCCACCCAGCCCTGTCCAAGTTGGGCTACCTGCCTGAATTGAGCTCAGGCCGAATTGCTCCTGCTGCCAAATTCCTTGGGACACCCGTCCCATCACCCCTACCCCTGATCAGCCACCAGAAAAATCTTATCCTTTTGTCTTGCAGTGCCTTCCCACTTCCAAAAGACACACAGACATCCTAGGGGGATGGGGTAGACATGGATGCAATGGTCGGGTTCAGGGCTGGGCTTGAGGCAGACACCAAAAGAAGAACAAACGGAATAGCCCAGAAGCCTTTTCTCTAGAGGGAAATAGGTTTAGGGAAGGAGAAAGGGCAGAAATGTGGTCACAGGCAAAGATAGCCCAGGCCAGGGTAACCTTGACCCCTCAGTCTTCAGTCTCCAGGGACTGCCCCTGACTGTTCCTGTCAACCTAGGAACCCCAAAGGAAAGACAGCCCTTGATGCTAAGTCTATCCTGCCACAATGGCTTTGGCTCAGAACAGGCAGTCCCAGTGTCTTACTTCCTGGAGCCGCTGGCCTGCCCTGTCTGTCTACAGGCAGGTGGAGGGGTTTCCTGAAACCCAGAGGTACTGCTCTTAGCAGAGTGCCCCTGCTTTCAACCAAGGACCCTAGGAATGTTCCTTTCCTCCCACAGTCAGGCTTCTGCAGAGAAGAAGGGCCTTTTGTCCACAGATGGCTGTGGTCATGTTCAACCCCAGAGAAAGGGCAGCTCCTGGGGCCTCTGACCTGACCCTTGACTCCACACAAGGACGGAGATGCCTGCCCTGCCTCTCAAACTCAAACTCAAACTGAGCTGCTGCTGTTTGTCATGTTGTTTTTTTCATGGAGAAATGCTGCTGGCTTGCTTACTGACTCATGCTTAGCTGGCTTTCTTAGAGCCTAGGATCACTTGCTCAGGTAATGGTACAGCCCATAGTACTCTGGGTCCTCCTCCTACAACAGTTCACACACACACACACACACACACACACACACACACACACATCCCCCACAGACCAATTTGATCTGAGGATCCCTCTATTGAAATTTCCTTTTCAGATGACTCTGGGCTGTGCCAAGGGGGAGACTTCTCCCACTTCCACCAGGCTGAAATGCTCTAAAATGTCATTTTTCTTCTTTCTTTCTTTCTTTCTTTCTTTTTTTTTTTTTTGTGGGATTTTTCAAGACAGGGTTTCTTTGTGTAGCTTTGACTGTCCTGGAACTGGCTTTGTAGACCAGGCTGGCCTGGAACTCAGAGATCCACCTGCCTCTGCCTCCTGAGTGCTGGGGTTAAAGTTTTGCTCCACCATTGCCCCACTTGTCATGTAATTTGTATCTAACATGAAAACCCAAGACACACCGTAACACAGAAACAGGAAACGGTGGGAGCAGCTGTTGAAGGCCTGGGGCAGTGAAATGGGGTGAGCCTGGACCCCATGACCATCTCACAGCAGCAGTCAAGGAGCAGCCAAGAGCATCATGGCTCTCAGTTCCTTCCTGCTGTCTATTATACTTTCTTCTAGACCAGCTTTGGTGGAACAAGTTCTAGAGCCTGAGGATTAGGTCTGAAGTTTCACCCTCAATCTGCTTTCCTTGCAGCTAGAGTGGCAGGGAAAATAAATGGCTTGGTGAGTGGCCTGAGCATAGGGTGAATGCAACCACCCCCTTTATTTATCCAGTCCATCACCCCAATCTCTGCACTGAGGACACAAGGCACTGGGCCAATCCCTATCCTCCCAGCACTGCCAAATGAGGACTGAGCAGGAAAGCTCCATGCTAGCAGAGATGCTAGGTGTTATGATTTGAATCTGAAATGATCCCCAGACTCATGCTTTCAACACTCGTTCCTTAGTTAGTGGTATTTTGTTGTGAGTCCATAAAACTTTAGGAGGGTGTGCCTAGGTTTTTGAGGGTTAAAGACCAGCTACTGGCTCATGTTGCTGCTCACTGCTTCCTAGTCTGCTGTGATTTGAAGAACCTTCCATTGTTATGGTCTGAGCTACTCAGACCTTCCCTACCATGAGCTAAAGCAAATCTTAAGTTGTTCCTATCAGCTGTACTATTGTGGTCACAGCTACACAAAAGTAACTAATACACAGGGCTACTTGTTTCCACTGAAAAAGGTGTAATTGTGTGAGATCAGGGAATCAATGGGGACCCTGTGGCAGGAGCTACAAGAAGAATAAGCTTAACAAGCAGAAGCAACAGCAAGTGCCAAGACCTAGATGGCAGTGGGGAAGAGTACCTGTCCATGGCAGGATGCTCAGGCTAGGACAAAGGAAGCAAGTCAGGCCATGTAGCCTTCAGACCCTGGGGAGGATGATGGGGTTCTGAGTATTAGGAGAAGCTTGGAGGGTGTAGGGGTGAGGCAAGGACAGCTGCCTCCATGTTTCTAGAAAAACAGCCATCAGAGACAGACTGCAAGCCCCACACATGCCATTAGCTGAACAGTAGTGCTCCATCTTGACATGGGACCCCTAGCTTTGGGTCCTGGCTGGAATGCTTCTGTAAGAAGTCACCCAAGTTTCCTGTCCCATCCCAAGGAAGGCCCAAGTAGTCTTGAAAGGGAGTCTTCCAGCGGTGGGGACCTGAGAGAAGCAGGAGGAGTAGCCTCAGCTCTCAGGGCCAGCACCAGTTCTGCCTGTTCCTATTCGGCAACCCCCAACTCCCGGCTCAGTTCCTGCCTCTACCAAAGCCCAACCCACATGCCTGGGAGGGGAACAAGGCTAGAGCTTAAGCCCAGACCTGAAACTGGATGGACAAAACTGGCTAAACCCAGGGCCCCTCCTGGCTGGCACTGTCTGAGGGTGTGTCTGCAAATACTTTGTGAATGAATACATAGTTGAGCCCAGTCTCTTCACCTGTGGTGATGCCCCCACCCAAAGCATAAGAGGAGTATAGACAAGACACAGCCTTACATGTGTGCATACACTAGCCAGGCTCCCTTTTATAAGGCAGGCCCTCAGTTATGGGAAAGGAGCATCCCCTACGTGGAGATCTTGGCTAGCCCACCTTAAAGTTCAACTCTGTAGCCCCGAGGAAGTGGAGGGCAGGTGGGAGATAGAGGCCCTTAGAAGAACGAGGCTGCTCTAGACTTTCAAGCTAGAGTCTAGACATGAGGCTCCTAGTTCCTAAGTGAGGTTTCTGTCTTGAGCTCATGCTAGGCAAGAGTTAGGAGACAGACACTTGTGGGGCCCAGATAGAGTACTGCCAAGGCAGGAGACAGTAGGCTAGGCAAAGGCCAGTGATTACCTCAGGGAATGGGAAGCAGACATTATGACTGAAGAACCAGCCTCACTCTTGCCTTTAATCCAAAACCCCCTTTCCAGGACCTGTCCATACGGTGGTGGAGACAGAAGGTGCCCTTAGGACCTCTGAAGAGGGCCAGGAAGGAGCAATGACCCCAGATCTGTACCTGATTGTGGTGAACTAGCTCATTTCCTCAGTACCCAGGCTCTACTTCTCTACCAGCTGGCACAGCTCTGTTCTTCACAGCTAAATACAGACCCTAGACCTCTTCTACAGACCTCCTACAGTCTCCACAGTAATTTTTTTTTTTAATATGTGATCCTCTAAATAGAATCTAGGTCAACTCTCTGCCTCACACAAACACCAGGCTATAACCTGCTATTCCCAGCTCCGTTCACAGCACAATGGTGTTTTGTTTTTTGACAGAGTCTTATTTTATAGCTGGCCTCAAACTCACAGCAATTCTTCTGCCTCAGCCTCCCTAGTGCTGAGATTGCAATCATAAACCATCATGCCCTGCAATGGAGTTCTTTTGGAAACATGCCAAGAAAAATAAAATATAATAAATAAGAAGAAAATCTGAAAGATTGGGCTAAAGTAGGTCATCCCACTACCCTCCTTTGGACTTTCCCAGGGCCACCTGGAGGACACCCAAGGCTTCAAGATGGGCTTGGGAAGCTGGGAAACACCTTTCAGAAACAGAATGTCTCAGACAGCTGCTATGACAGAGTTCCTCACCCAGCTAGCAGCCACTTAAGCTTAGGAGTTGATCTCTACAGCCACCTCCCAACCCCCACCAGGCCCAGCTGTTGTTTTGATGACTTTGGGGCCAGGCAGATCCAATCCTCAGCCAAGGGCTTCCCAGGAGAGTCTTCATCTTCAACCTCTGGGGGTGACCAGACTAGCTCCTGGCAGAAGGAGAAGGAAGGCGCCTCATTCCGGAGGAAGCACTCCTGGGCAGCTTGGAAACCAGCTGACTCGGTCACTCTGTCTCATCAAGAAAGAAATCAAAGCTGGACACAGATGAAGGTTGGAAAACCCCAAGACACATAAGACACCCAATAGACCTGAGCCAACTGCACACTGGGCTACACTTGAGGCCACAACATTGCTCAATCCTGGTCATAGGCTGAGCTCTGACCCTGCTGGTTACAGGCTGAGCCACACTGGCAAAACAGTGTGTTAAATCCTTTAAAGATCTGGGCATTGGGTTGGGGATTTAGCTCAGTGGTAGAGCGCTTGCCTAGTAAGCGCAAGGCTCTGGGTTCGGTCCTCAGCTTAAAAAAAAAAAAAAAAAAAATCTGGGCACGGTAGCATATTCCTGTAATTCCAGTCCATGGGAGGCTAAGGCAGGAGGATCATGAGTTCTAGACCAACCTGGATTACATAGATTCATAAAAGTTTAAAACAATATTTTAAAGTCTGTTACAACTAGATTCCGGGTGAATTATAATGAATATATTTTTAATATATTGCTGGGCTTACAAGAACATACATATCTCAAAAGCCACCTCCCAAAATTAAACATTACAAAAACCCAAACCAACGTACCAGCGAGATGGCTCAGGGGGTTAAAGCACTTGCTACCAACTTTGACAACCTGAGCTCCTTCCTTGGAACCCACAACTCCTAAGAGTTGTCCTCTGATTTACATAGACACTCCCACTGATGTACGTACACACACACACACACACACACACACACACACACACACACGCGCGCGCGTAATAAGCTGGCCAGTGGTGGCACACACCTTTAATCCTAGTACTCAGGAGGCAGAGGCCGGCAGATCTCTGAGTTCAAGACCAGCCTGGTTTACAAAGTGAGTTTCTGGACAGCCAGGGCTACACAGAGAAACCGTGTCTTCAAAAACAAAATCAAAAACAAAACAAAACCAAAAAATCAGTAACACAAACAGTAAGAAGCAACCGGGATATTGAAGGGAACAGATAGAAAAGTGAATTTTCTGAACACAGAGACAGACAGAAATCCTGAGGTCTAGGGGGAAAGGTGAGTGAGTATATCAAAGATCATGAAACTAGAGGTTGGGGATTTAGCTCAGTGGTAGCGTGCTTGCCTAGCAATCGCAAGGCCCTGGGTTTGATCCTCAGCTCCGGCCAAAAAAAACAAAAACAAAAACAAAAGATGAATGCTGACAAAGATCATGAAACTAGTAAACTAAACTAGTAAACTAAACTAGTAAACTAGCAAACTAAACTAGTAAACTAATAAACTAAACTAGTAAACTAGTAAGCTAAACTAGTAAGCTAGTAAACTAAACTAGTAAACTAGTAAACTAAACTAGTAAACTAAACTAGTAAACTAGTACCCTAAAAGGGGCCTAGGCTAATTGTTTCCTTTGTCTCTGGTAGAAACTATCCTAAGACAGTGTCTGTCTTAGGTTTCTATTGCCATGATAAAACATCACAACCAAAAGCAACTTGGGGGAAAAGGGTTTATTCCATTTTATAATTCTCAGGTCACACTTCATCAATGAATGAAATCAAGGCAGGAACCTGGAGGCAGGAACTGAAGCAAAGGCCATAGAAGAGTACTGCTTATTGGATTATTCCTCATGACTTGCTTAGACTGCTTCCTTCCTTCCTTCCTTCCTTCCTTCCTTTCTTTTTTTTTTTATTTTTGAGACAGAGTTTCTCTGTGTAGCCTTGGCTGTCCTGGAACTTTATACTTGTAGACCAGGCTGGACTTGAACACACAGAGATCTGTCTGCCTCTGCCTCCTGAGTGTTGGGATTAAAGTTGTGCGCCATCACTGCCCAGCTCAGTCTGTTTTCTTATACTACTCATAACCACATGCCTAGGGTGGCAGGCACCACTCTAAATGATCCTGACCCTCCTACATCAATTATTTTTATTTATTTATTTTGTTGTTGTTTGGTTGGTTGGTTGGTTTTTCGAGACAGGGTTTCTCTGTGTAGTTTTGGTGCCTGTCCTGGATCTTGCTCTGTAGACCAGGCTGGCCTGGAACTCACAGAGATCTGCCTGGCTCTGCCTCCCAAGTGCTGGGGTTAAAGGCATGCACCACCACTGCCTGGTCTACATCAATTATTAATCAAGAAAATGTCCCACAGTCTTGCCCACAGTCCAATCTGGTAGCATTTTCTCAGTTGAGATTCATTCTTCTCAAAAGACTCTGGCTTGTATCAAATTAACAAAAAAATAACCAGGACAGTTCCTTACAATCATCACAGATATGGGGTGGCATTATAAATGACCAGGACTTTGGGGAAGGGGTCTGGGAGGACTCATTCTGTGGTATAATAAATGACAGAATTCCTGTTTAAAATGCTCAAGGCTTAGCCTGGTATGGTGGCACACATCTTTAATCCCAGCACTTGGGAGGCAGATCCCTGAATTCAAGGCCAGCCTGGTCCACATGTAAAATTTAAAAAATAAATCTGTGGGCTAAAGTCAGCCATGCCACCTAGGCACTCTGGGAAGCACAAAGACAACACCACAGCCCTGAGCCCAGCTAGGAGCTATGGGAAGTGATAAGCAGGTAATGGAGTGATGGGAGAGAAAGAAACAAGAAATATGTGGTGGAGAAATGGAAGACAAGCAGTTTGTGCTCTATGAAGTGAGGCAAAACTGGAGACACAAAGGTGCTTGTTCTTTATTGGTGAAATTATTAAGGCTACTCCACGTAGTTAAAGGGGAAGTTTATTTTGTGGGGTAACTTACAAATGAAGGGATAGGTTGTAGGGTCTGGCAAAGGTATGGCGCAGTCTGGCGGTGTTTTCTGGAGAACTCTGCTCAGTCTACCTCCTGCATCCAGTGTCCCAGAACCAAGAGAGAGAGACCTCCTCTCTATCTTGGGTCTTCTGCTTCCTCCTCCACCCTGCCTTGTGGGCGTGACCATTACCAAAGCCTCAATGGGGGTTGGAACTTCCAGGCCAATGCTGGGATGGCTATCCACTACAGTTCTTGCTTCTTGAGAAAGGTGAATTGCACTGCCCACCAATTGAGCCAGTAACAAACCCAGGTGCTAGTGGACCTATGCCTTCTTCCTTTGAGAAAACTGACCACTGTACGTACAAGTTGCTGTGATTCCCAGAGCTGCATCCTAGCCCAGGAAGAAGAGCAGTGCCTGCAGAATGGAGACCCCCAACTGACTGGATACATCCTGCTGTGTTTACTTCTCATCATTGGCCTATTTGTTAATCTCTCTAGTTGTTTGTGGTGGTGGTTCAGCCACGAGATTGCACAACTCTATGTTGAACTAAAGTTTTACCGGGCTGTGTCTAACTGGCCAGAAATTTATTTCCTTTGGAAGCTTTGGGTTGGACAAACACTTGAAGACACCCAGAGGCCCTGCCTGCTGCCATGCAGTGGGCAAAAAGAAGACACCTAGAGACCCTGTCCAACACATGGCACGCCCACAGCACAAGCCACTATGATGTGCATGTATAGGGCAGAGAGACGGGAAAGAAAGAGAGGAATGGTTTGAATACTATGTACTATGATGAGAGGTGGCTCTGAAGAAAGTGGAGAAATAGCCTGATGTGAGTAGCCTGTGAAGCCACCTGAGACCATGGTGAAATCCCAGCTCATGCTGCCACTGAGGGCCGTGTCTGGGTCCATGACACAGGGGTCTGTGTCGATGTCCATGGCCCATGTCACTACCAAAGGCCATGTGTATGTCCCTGGTCTGGACTGCCCCCTGGGATCATGTTAATATCCAAAAGCTGCATAGAGTTGGCCTTGCCCCTCACTGGCAGCAGCACTAGGGAGTATGGTCCCTGAATCTCACCTTGGCAGCACAGTAGAGCTGACCCTGATGGCGGGCTGCAAGGGCGTGAGAGTAGGAGAGCCATTTGGTGGCATGGGCAAGAGAGAGGTGTCCCTCAACCCTCACTGCCTGTGGCAGGTGGGAGAGCTGCCACTGCCCCACACTAGGGAGAGTGAGTGGGCTCTGCACCTTGCCTGGGCACCACAGTAAAGCTGACACTGGGGGCTGGGGATTTAGCTCAGTGGTAGAGCCAAGTACAAGGCCCTGGGTTTGGTCCTCAGTTCCAGGGGAAAAAAAAAAGCTGACACTGTTGTTGGGGGAGGGAGGACAGGTGAGCCAGCCCTGAGGGCATGAAAGTGAGAGAGCTGGTCCCATCATCTGCCATGTGGTGTGGGTGTGAGTAGGCCAGCCCTGGAGGCCTGAGAGCAAGAGAACTGGCCCTGCCCCTTGCTGCCGGAAGTATTGGGTGAGCTGGCTAGGGCAGTACTGAAGAGGGTGGCCTGGTGGTGAGAATGACAGCTGACCAATCCAGCTACCACCCAGGTCCAGAACCAGGGCTGTGAATTGGCCCACCCCCACATCCACCCCTTCTATGAACTGCTAGAGCATGTGAAGGAGCTAGTCCTGCAAATCCAAAGCTGCAGGATCTCCATGACACAGGGCAACAACAGGATATCCAAGAGGAGTCCCAGTGTGGACCCAGTATTAACAGTGTAGCAGAAGTCAGAGGCTTGGAACTAGACCAGTGACTCATTGCAATGAACACTTGCAGGCAAAGATGTATGGACTTAAAGGGCACACTGTGTGACTCACTACACACTGTGACACACTACAGCTTCCATGATGAGTTGGGTTTTTTTCTTTTATATTTTATTTTATTGGGGGGTTTGCAAGGGTAGGAGGTGGATATAAAAGGATGGGGAAATGAATGCAATTGGGTTGCATGATGTGAAATCCACAAAGAATAAAAAGTTAAAAAATAATAATAGTAAATCTTTGCTGAGTAGTGGTGGCTCACATCTTTAATCCCAGCACTTGGGAGTCAGAGGCAGGTGGATCTCTGAGTTTGAGGACAACCTGGTCTACAGAGCTAGTTCCAGGACAGCCAGGGCTACATAAAGAAACCCTGTCTGGAAAACAAAATAAAAACAAAAAAAAAATATTATCTGGGTGTGGTGGTGCATGCCTTTAATTGTAGCACTCAGGAGGCAGAGGCAGGCAGATCTCTCAGTTAGAGGCCAGCCTGGTCTACAGAGTGAGTTCCAGGACAGTCAGGGCTGCACAGAAAAACCCTGTCTCAAACAAACAAAAATTTAAAAACATATCCAGAGCTGAGTATATAGCTCAGTGGTAGAGTGCTTGCCTAACATGTATAAGGCTTGGAATTCCATCCCAGGACTACTAAAAAAATTAAAATAAATAAGATATTCTAGTTCTAGTATGATGAGAACCTGGAAGGAGGAGGAAGAAGAAGAGGAGGAGATAGGAAACAGGGAGGAGGATAGTTTGTCCATACATAGGAACTTGTTAGTAAAGCTGTAGCAGGACAAACGCAAAGACAAATCTTAAAATTACCCACACTATAAAACTGAGCTTTTACCCTGCTGCCTGTCTTAAAAGAAAGAACCTTGGTCATAGGTTGAGCTCCAGTTCTGGATACACATTGGTACCTGACCCCGAAAACAAACTGAGTTGGGGCGCGCGCGGGGGGGGGGGGGGGGTGGGGATGGGGGAGTTAGAGCAATGTCTGTTCTTCCAGAGGACCCATGTTCAATTTCCAGTACCCACATTGCAGCTCACACCTGTTCAGTTCCAGGGCTTGGGGACACACCCTTACACAGATATACTTGCAGTCAAAACACCAATCAACATAAAATAAAGTATATATTAAAAAACAAACAAAAGCAAGCAGAGTGCTGACCTTGGGCTTATGCTGAGCCATTAATCCTAGATCCTAGTCTCACCTGAAACCTGACCTGGTAATATTTTGACCATAGACCCAATTGAGCCTTTTCCTCAAGCTGAATCTCGTTAAGTCATGAAGTCTGGTTGCTACTGGTCACACTGGAGCTTCGAGAACTAACGCTGTTTTGGGGGACACAGATATTCGCCAAGCCGGCTGCTGACCACAGGAGGGAATGGGGGGGCATTCGCTTTGTGAGGGAGCAGAGCCCAGGGCACCTTCTCAGAGGACCACCTCCCTCCTCCGAGAAGCGCCAACCTGGTCTAAGGGGCCCGGTTGCCATCTCCTGGCGACTTGGAGCACTGCGCTCAGAGCCCAGAGGCAGGCGGGGCTCTCTACACCGAGACGCCTCTGAAGCATCAGACCCAAGCTCAGAGTTGTTTCTCTTCGTCAGGGCGGTCGCCCGCCAGACCCTCTTCGCTGCATCTCGGCGGTTCAGGGGCCCTCGCGTGGGTAGGCAGCACAGGGCGTAGTTGCTGGACCAGGAGGGAGCGGGCGGCCGAGGCGAGCACCAGAAGCGGCGGCAGGGAGAGGAATCCGAGCACAATGAGCGCTGCAGAGCCGCGGTCTGAGAGCAGCGCTCGGCATCGTGGCCCCGGGGCTGGATGAACCTGTGGACGGCAGAAACGTGTGGCCGCACCGAGAAGCACTAGCGTGGTGCAGTCGTGAGGAAGGACCTGGGCCGAGGCCTGGAGAACCAAGCCGTGCCTAGAAGCTAGGGCAGAGTCCCGAGAAAAAAGGGGCGGGACTGGAAGGCCTTGAGGTGGGGCCTGGAGAGCGAAGTGGAGCCCTGTGGAACAGAAAGTGTGAGGACACAACCAAGAGAGTTAGCTTGAGTTGTGGCTGTTCTGGGCCAAGCAGTGTTGAAGCTTGTTTGGGAGATCTGGTACTCGGATTATAAATGGCCCTGGTAGGGGTTCTTGAAAGGAAAGGCTCAGAGGATTTCCCTGGCTCTCCCAACCCGGGTTTTCCCATCTGTGCTCTTTCCCATGGCCTTACCTGTGCTGACAGCTGATAATGAGCTCCAGCTGTACTGTCACCAGCTAGCATCATTTCTCTCCGCACCAGAAGCCACAGAAAGGCATATAGGGACCATCCATGTATTATAGATCAAGCCATAGCCCCCTCCACAGGTGGGGAAGCCCAGCCCAGGTCGAGAGGGTTTGGGGAAAGGCTGTATGTGTATGGGTGTGAGGAGTGGAGAGCACTGAGCACAGGTGAAATCTGACAGTTTATTTTCGTATCTCCACTTCGACCTCACTGACCAGGCCCTGGTGCCTCCTGGTACAAAGCTAAGAGGCCTCGGGGAGGCAAGACAGCTGTTCCCCGAGTAACAAACAAAAGCTTTTCTTTGCCTGCAGCTGGTAGGGATGTTGGCAGAACAGGGGGTTACAGAAGAGGCCACACATAAGTCTCTGCATACCAAGGGGCAGGGCTAGAAGGGGACAGATTCACCTTTAATCCCAGGGACTTGAATCTCCACAGGACTCCCACTCCCCAAGGACCTACCAATGCTGCTCACCCGTGAGTGGCACAGGAATCCCAGGTAGACAATGGCAGCTGCTGGCAGCAACACCAGCAGGAAGACTATCCCAGGTAGCAGCAGACGGAACAGGAACACAACCAGAGCCCGGCCAGGCAGCAACAGGGTCCTGAGGCCTTGGGTGGCCAGGATAGGCCACCCTGGGCATACCAGGACTGAGATATGGTAGTCAGTAGATCTTCTTCGGGGTAGCATGGGTGCTGTGTCTGAAGTGCCTCCTTCATCCTCTTCTGTCTCCCTTTCCTGCTGCTCACTCATGTCCTAGCAGTAAGCCTTGAAGAATGTTTTCCTTAAGATAGGTAGGTAGTAGGCAGTAGGACTAGCCCCCACCCCCAGGCCCAGACTAGAGATCCTTTACCCTCCCCAGGTTCAGCTCATATCTAGATCCTAGTCACCAGATAGTAGACTGTTGTCCAGTTTAGTCTAACACTGAATATCAGTCTCCAGGGCTACACCCCTCCCACAGTTTCCCCCACTACCTCGTTGGACCTCTTTGCCAGGCAAATGCAGGCAGCTCCTATGTGCTCTGGTTAGGTCTTACACAGCTATCCCTATCTGAGCACTACGACCCTCCTTCCTCCCAGCCCTCCCTTTCCCAGCTTCCAGTTCTCCCAAACAATAGCTTCATTTCACAGATCTTGGCTATGGCAGATACCCCATCAATAGCTGCCATCTAGGGCAAACAATCAACTCATGTCCCAGCCCTTGCGTTTATCGAATAACTAGACCCCGCTTTGGTGTCAGCATAAGATGGAGATACCAGGTGACTTTGTGTTGTGGAGCAGTTAAGAGAAGGGCATAGAGTTGTACAGTTAGTGCTTACTGTAGTACCTGGCAGAGAGCAGATACCTAATAAACAGAGGCTGCAATTGCTCTGTACCAAATCTAATCCATCATGGAAGTATACAAAAGGCTTTTCAGATGATAGGAGCATATAATCCACTGAAAACGCCAGCCATTTACCCCCAATATTACTAAAATGCCTTCATACTGGAACTATACAATGTACAGCATTTAAACCTTATTTACATTACAAGCTATTGACACTTAATGAGTAGATTATGAGCTAATGTTTTCCCTTCTGTGCCATTTCTTCCAGAGGACTTTGTCATTTCCAACTTTCCTTTTAATATCTTCCAATCCTGGACAGCTTTCCAGGTGGCATGTGATATGCTCCATGAAAGACAACTTGCTTTCACTGGCATGCCTGGCAAAGCCAGATGTGATGTTGGGTGGTGGTGGCACACGCCTTTAATCCTAGCACTAGGGAGGCAAAGACAGGCAGATCTCTGTGAGTTCAAGGCCAGTCTGGTCTACAGAGAGAGATCCAGGACAGCTAGGACTGTTACACAGAGAAACCCTGTCTCAAAAAACAAAACAAAACAAGTCAGGCTCTGATAGCTCAGAGGTTCAGAGAGTGCATACTGTCCTTGCAGAAAGACCTATGTTCTGTCCCTGCTCTCACTTCAGGTCACAGTCACCTATAACTCCAGCTCTATGAGGATCTGATGCCTCTGATTTCCACAGGCACCTGCCCACATATTCGTATGTACACACACACACACACACACACACACACACACACACACACACACACAACTAAAATAATAAAAATAAAATTTTTAAGTGTTGCAGGGGTTGGAGAGTTGGCTTAGTGGTTAAGTGTACTTGCTCTTCTTGCAGATGACCCAGGTTCCAGCTCAGCTAGCTCAGTTGGTAGAGCATGGGACTCTTAATCCCAGGATTGTGGGTTTGTGCCCCACATGGGCGCCATTTGTAGTTAGAGTTTTCCTGCCTGACCCAGAGTCAGGACAAATCTCTCTCACCTGCCAGGCCCATAGACGCACAGACCCAACCAAGTAAATACACAGAAACTTATATTATTTACAAACTGTATGGCCTTGGCAGGCTTCTTGTTATCTAGTTCTTCTATCTTAAATTAACCCATTTCTATTAGTCTATAAGTTGCCAAGTGGCTCATGGCTTACCAGTACCTTATTTCTTTCTTATCATGGTGGTGGCTGGCTGTGTCTCTTGCTCCGCCTTCCACTTCCCAGAATTCTCTTTTCTGCTTGTTCTGCCTATACTTCCTGCCTGGCTACTGGCCAATCAGCATTTTATTTATACAGAGTGATATCCACAGCACCAGGGTTCACATGTTGACTCACAAATTTCTATTAACTGCAGTTCCAGAGGGTCTGGTGCCCTTTTCTGGCCTCCATAGGCACCAGGCATATATATAGTACACATACATACATTTGGGCAAAATGTTCATACTCATAAAGTAAAATAAATACGTCCAAAAAATGTTAAGTGTTGTAAATCATCTCCTTACTGAGCCCACACTCTTGTAATTTAAAAATATATATATTTATTTTATTATATTTTTGTTTATTTATTTCAGCCTAGGCCTCACTATATAGCCCTGGCTGGCTAGCCAAGAACTCAATATGTGGACCAGGATAGCTTTGAATTCACATAGATACACCCACCTCTGCCCTCCTGAGTGCTGAGATTAAAAGTAGATGGGCATAGTGGTGCACATCTTTAATCCCAGCACTCAGGAGCCAGAGGCAGGAGGATGTCTGAGTTTGAGGCCAACTTGGTCTACAAAGCAAGTTCTATGGCTAGGGATACACAGAGAATTCTGTACTGAAAACAACAACCAAAAAAGTATGCATCATCATGTCTGATTGATATTTTATTTTCAATGTTTTAATGACTTATTTATTTTATACATGTGAGTATTTTGGCTCCATGGATGTATGTACATCATGTACATGCCTGGTGCTCACAGAAGAGGGTATCAGATCCCCAGGAACTGAAGTTATGAATGGGTTCTGAGCTACAATGTAGGTTCTAGGAATCTAACCTGGTCCTCTATAAGAGCAACAGTGTTCTTAACTGCTGAGCCATTTCTCTAGCACCTGATATTTTAATTTTTTGATTATGTGTATGTGTCTATATGTGGTTATATCCACATGAATGCAGGTGTCCTCAGAGGCCAGGGAGTCAGATTTGGACCTGGTGGTGCACACCTTTAATCCCAGTGCTTGGGAGACAGAGTCAGGCAGATCTTTATGAATTCAATGTCAGTTTGGTTTACATAGTGAGTTTTAGGCTAGCTAAGGCTATGTAGTAAGATACATACTGTAGTAAGATACATACTGCTGTGGATATGTATAAATAAAGTGCTGATTGGCTAGTAGCCAGGCAGGAAGGATAGGGTAGGCAGGACAAGGAAGAGGAAAAGGCTGAAAACAGGAAGGCGGAGAGGAGACACTGCCAGCTGCTGCCATGAGAAGCAACATGTAAAGATACTGGTAAGCCACAAGCCATGTGGCAAAGTATAGACTAACAGAAATGGGTTAATTTAAGATAGAAGAAGTAGATAACAAGAAGCCTGCCACAGCCATACAGTTTCTAAATAATGTAAGTTTCTGTGTGTTTTCTTGGTAGGGTCTGAGCGACTGTGGGCCTGGCGGGTAAGAGAGATTTGTCCTGACTGGGCCAGGCAGGAAAACTCTAACTACAACATATATACCCTCTGTTGCAGTAGCGCCCACGCTACTACCACCACCCGTTTACCATATCCAAGCGAGGGGCTGTGGATTGAAAAACAGAGACAAAAGACAGCAGGTCATTTGTGCCAGAGGATGCTGAATGCCGTTTATCGAAGAAGGGAGGAAATCTTAAATACAGGCTTACAGCACAATGGAGGAACCCTGGAGGGCAGAAGTTTGATACTGAAAGTTCTACACTCTTGCATCTAAGCTGTTTACACCAAATGCAGGATACACAGACAAAGAACCTCTGGTGAGCATTCAGGAGGGTGAAGACCAGCAGGGAATCAGCATAGGGAGGACATCAAGGTCAAGATCTGCAAGCAGGGTGGCAGTTACCCAACTTGGGAGTTCCAGGGCACTACTCTCTGATCCAGGCTCAGAGTCAAGTATCCACATGAAGGCCTTGTTCCTGCAGGGCCCCCTTTCTAGCTCTAAACATAAGTACTTAACATCTCCTGTTCCAGAAATATCCTTACTTGCTTACATCCCTTCCCACCCACATCCCTTCCCACCCAGACGTCTCTTCCCTCTCATGGTCTGCACTAGCTTTGTCTTATCCTGTTCTCCAGGAGCTTCCAATCCCACTGTTCAGATATCCATGGTGAACCTTTTTCTCTTTCAAAGCATCTTATATTAGAAAAAAGGATAGAGCCGGCGGTGGTGGCACATGCCTTTAATCCCAGCATTCGGGAGGCAGAGCCAGGTGGATCTCTGTGAGTTCAAGGCCAGCCTGGGCTACAGAGTGAGTCCCAGGAAAAGTGCAGAGCTACGTGCGAAAAACCAAAAAAAAAAAAAAGAAAAAAAAAAAAAGAAAAAGAAAAAAGGATAGAACCTTACTGTGTCCACTCCCCAACCTGAAACTAGGAGAGGTGGTTCCTAGGGTGGGGGCAGGTAGGTCTCAGGGTGCCTGGGGGCAAGTCAGAACATATTGAAGTTTGTGTTGCTTGGAGGAAGGTAGGAAGGAGGTGCTGTCATCCAGGGCATGTTCCTGCTTGTCCTTTCCAACCTGTCCTAGCCTTTGCTCCTGGGAGTGTGGCCAAGAGCTTTAGTGGCCTGCTAGGCGCAAGGGCAGGCAGAGACTCCTTTCAAATTACTGGATAAACAGTGTCAGGTGACCTCAGCACAGCCCATAAGGAAGCAGCAGCCCTTTGCCCACCCTCAACTTCCAATACAGCCTCCCAGGAGTCGCACCCACCTCTCAAACTGCAGGAAAAAAAATTGAGGAGGGTCACCAGATTGAGGCTAGCTTAGAAATAGGATAGAGAGAACCCTCAGCCAGAAGACAAGCTCCTGTGCCAGTTCCCTCTGGAGGTAAGGCGCTTCAGAAGGATAAGTGATATCTGAGTTCCTCTGGTGGGGTGGTGATATGGTGACATGGGACAGGTAGGATGATGAATCAGCCTCAGGGTAGATGCTCTCCCCAGATGGATTCCAGCAGGCTGGAGCAGGAACTGCAGTGGATGGAGCTGGTCTGGGAAGAGACTCCAGCAGACAAGACAGAGGGCCCTCTTACCTCCCAGGTCTGGAGTACTCTGTTCCAGGCAGTGTGGTGGGGTTCTCCCAGCCTGGTGATGCAACTGCTGAGGCAAGGTGCCAGTGTGGAGGAGAGGTAAGTCTCATGACTAGCTCTTTCTCAGGCGGGGCTGAACATCTAGGCAGCACTCTGACTTCTTTTGCATCCCAAAGGGATCACACGGGTCGGACTCCGCTCCATCTGGCTGTGATGCGAGGCCACGCACCTCTTGTACGCCTACTGTTGCAGCGTGGGTCCCTGGCAGGCGCAGTTGACCACACAGGGCGCACACCGCTGCACGAGGCTGCCTGGCACGGGCACTCAAAAGTGGCGGAACTATTGCTGCAGCGTGGAGCCTCAGCAGTGGCATGCTCTCAAACGGGCCTCACGCCCCTGCACTGGGCAGCTGCGCTGGGCCGCACACTACTGGTTACCTGCCTTATGGCTGCACCAGGTTCAGGTTCTGCTGTGAAAGACTTAAGAGGTTGGACAGCCACACACTGGGCAGCGGTGTGCGGGCAACTGCCAGTACTAGAGCTGCTGACTGTTGGAGGCAGCGTAGACCTGGACAGTGCCCTGCTGGTGTCGGCGATAGCTGGAAGTGCATCTGCCTTGCAGCTTCTCCTGGCACTGGGAGCAAAGGTGGATGCCCTGGACAGCACAGGAACCACTGCACTTGGCCTGGCGGCTGGCCTAGGCCATCACCAAGTAGGTCCAGCCTTCACCTGCAATGACTGTGCCAGAAGCCCAAGGGCTTCGTCCACTACACTTTCTTCCATGAGCTCTGTGGGAGGAGATGAATAAGGTAGAAAGATGCTGAAGCATGGGTGTGCAGGGTGGAGGGGTTGGGAGCTGAGCAGGTTTCCAGTTGGGCCCTCCTTATAAAACTTCCCTACTGAATGGTACCTGGGGAGGTCCCTTACACCTGGCAATCCCACTTTTTTTCTGGTGGCCCATAGCAATGGATTGGGTGAATATTTAGTTTTTCTGTGACAGCAACTCACTATGTAGCCTTGGCTGGCCTGAAGCTCTCTAGGTAGACCATCTTGGTCTTGAACTCACATAGATCCTCCAGCCTCTGCTGGAGGTGCTGGAATTAAAGGTGTGGGCCACCATGCCTGGCAACAGGTATTTATTTAATCATTTGGCTGGAGTTCAAGATCAGTTGGGTCCAGGAGACACCAGGGGCAACAGCCTTTGCATGGTGTTGAATTTGATCCAAGAATTTGGGGCTGCCTCAGATTCTATCCCATTCATTCCTAACTGAAAAAGGGGGATGTAGGGATTTTGATCAGGGAAACGCCAGGCCCAGCTCCTCACTCCTCTGAACCAGGATAACAGACTCTTTCTCTCTTCTTTCCTTCCTTTTTCAGGACGTTGAAATGCTACTGGACCATGGGGCAGACCCAAATATCAGGGACAGGAACAACCTCTCTGCACTCCACAGGGCTGCCACTGGTGGATACCTGCCTGTTATACAGCTGCTGGTGGCCAAGGGCATTGAGGTAGATTCTCGAGACTCGCTGGGCCTCACACCCCTGCACTATGCTGCTCGGGGAGGCCATGTAGAAGTTGTCAGTTATCTCCTGGACAGGGGTGCACAGGTCAATGCTGCTGGCTGGCTTCACAAGACCCCTCTGCACCTTGCTGTGGAGTGTGGCCACAGTACCACCATAGAGCTTTTGCTGAGCCAAGGAGCCAACTCTACCTTGAGGACACAGTGGGGTGAAATGGCCCAGACCCTATAGGGTGTCTTCCCCAGGCACTGTATGATTTCCTTAACTAACCAAACTTCTTAGAAACTGCAGAATGAAAAGAAGAGTTGTACTTCTAACAAAATTAAGAGTTTAGAGGGGTTGGGGATTTAGCTCAGTGGTAGAGCACTTGCCTAGCAAGCACAAGGCCCCCTGGGTTTGATCCTCAGCTCTGGCCAAAAAAAAAAAAAAGAGTTTAGAGTTATGGAGGATATCTTTTTGTTAAGATTTGTTCACAGAGCAGGGCGGTGGTGGTGCATACCTTTAAGGCAGAGACAGGTGGATCTCTGTGAGTTCAAGGCCAGCCTAGTCTACAGATCAAGTTCTAAGATGGCCAGAGCTGTTGCACAGAGAAACCCTGTCTCAAACAAAATGAAACAAAATCACAACAACAACAAAAGATTTGTTCACCAAGACTGCTACCCATTAGGTTACATATCAGAAGGATTGTAATTCTGTCAGGCAGGTAAGACATTCCTGGTTAACAACTACATAAAATAGAACAACACTGGCTTATTTCAAAATAACTGGTAACAGTTTTGCTATGTAAATCCCCCATTTGTTCAAAATGGACACACTTGCAGTTTCTGGTTCTGTAAAACAAGTTTAAAGCTCAAAGTATATCTTAATGCTGGAACCTAAATGAGATTTACAGATGATAGTGTATGTGAAACATTAAAGCTCAAAATCTACATAAACTGCAAAGAATTTCTTCTGTTCTGTTCTTCTGGTTTCTCTTTGGGTGTTAGCCAGAAATAATTATTAAAGGATTTTCTTCTTTTTATTATTCTCTGAATGTCTGGAGTAAATTCATGGTTGTTGTTGGTAGTGTAGTTAACCTGCTGCTTCCCTAGGAGCCACAGCCTCACTGTCCTTGTGCTTCCTTCTGTGAGGATGAGCCTTTTTGGCCAAAACAAGACAAGAAGACTCCTGAATCCTCCTTCTAGGCAGAGACCACCTGTCTAGTCAGAGAGAAATTACCTGAGAATTCTTGGAGAAAGAAGATGCTGAGGTGATGGCCTGATCTCTGTCCTCAGGAATATAACTTCTCAGCTCTAGCTTCCTCCACATGCTGGTGAGGGTCGAGTCTTGGCAACAGATTTGATTAAATCCTCATGGTTTCTCTTTTGTCTGTTCAACATGTGGGCTCCCCTATTGGTGAGTATAGGGGTCCAGCCCCTCTTCCCTGGGTCCGGGAAGAATCTACAGCTAGCTGACAATTAATCTTTGATGAAAAGAAATGAATCTATATACACGAAACTCTTTAGTCCATACACTTTATTCTTCTGAGTCAGTTCTCTCTCTACACAGCTTCTATTCTGCTCTCATGTCTAGCTCCTTTCTTGCCTGATTTCTCCCTACATTAATCTGCTGTCTAAATCTAAATTCTACCTTAATTCTCTCATCTTAATTCTGCCTCATCTAGGTCCTTTTCATCTCATTCTTACCCAGCTTTTACTTCCCCATCCGACTCTTCCTCATCTTCCATCTCGTCCACACATTCTCTCTAGTCAAAATCCTCCTTATCCCTCTCCATTCTCTGTCTCTCAGTTCTCAAAGTTCCTCCTAAGTCTCCTAGGAATCCAGGTATAAACCCAAGCAATAGCAATCCCCTGGCTTGAATTCTATGGGGTCATAAAGGCAGGTAAGAATTTTCCTCAGGCAGTGACCACCAGGATTTCTTTTACAATCCAAAATGGGAGTGGTAAAAGAGGAGGTCAACTGAGTGCTAATGAGGGGTTAGTATATCAAAAGGGGGATCTATGTGCTCAGTCCACATTCCTAAAAGTGGTTAGGTAAGAAGTTAGGGGTCAGGGGCTAGAGATGGCTCAGCAGTTAAGAGCATTGGCTGCTCTTCCAGAGATCCTGAGTTCAATTCCCAGCACCCACATGGTGGCTCACAGTCATCTGTAATGAAATATGGTGCCCTCTTCTGGCCTGCAGGCATACACAAAGGCAGAACACTGTATACATAATAATAAAATTATCTTTTAAAAAAAGTTAGGGATCTATTAGTAAAGTTATATAAGAAAGGAGATGGCTCAGAGGTTAAGAGCACTGACTGCTCTTCCAGAGGTCCTGAGTTCAGTTCCCAGCAACCACATGGTAGCTCACAACCATCGGTGATGAGATCTGGTGCCCTCTTCTGGCCTACAGACATATATGCAGACAGAACACTGTATACATAATAAATAAATAAATCTTAAAAAAAAAAAAAGAAAAAGAAAGGAGTGTCTCACCCTAAATTGCACAAGAAATACAGCTATCCTACTGACCTAGGAGATAGGTGTAATTTTGTTTGGTCTTGGATGCTTGCTAGGCATTTTAGATAAATACACTGTTAGGAGTTCTTTTGAAGCATGCAAGAAAATAATTTTAGGAACTAGCTAATATATATAAGCTAAAATATCACCAAGACTTCTTAAGCCATGTCTTGACCTTTGGAGAAGTCCTTGACTTTTCCAAGTAGTAGCTTTTGTCATAGTAGCTGAATTCCATTACGTTTTCCTGCGGCTTGTAACACTCCCCCTTACCTGCACTGTATGTGGGGGTTGTTCTGTTCGTATTTTTCTTCATAGTAGTTTCTTTTCTCATCTCTGTGATAAAATCCTTAAAAGAAGAGGTGTCTGCTGTGGAAATAAGTATGGCAGTTTCTCAGAAAATTGGGAATCGATCTACCTCAAGACCCAGCTATACCACTCTTGGGCATATACCCAAGGAATGCTCAATCATACCACAAAGATACATGCTCAACTATGTTCATAACAGCATTATTCGTAATAGCCAGAACCTGGAAACAACCTAGATGCCCATCAACTGAAGAATAGATTAAGAAAATGTGGTACATATACACAGTGGTGTACTACTCAGCAGAGAAAAACAATGACATCATGAAATTTGCAGGTAAATGGGTGGAACTAGAAAATATCATCCTGAGTGAGATAACCCAGACTCAGAAGGACAAACATGGTATGTACTCACTCATAAGTGGATATTAGATATAAAGCAAAGGACAATCAGACTGCAACCCTACAGATCCAGGGAGACTACCTAGCAGGGGAAACCCTAGGATGACTGTGGCTTTTAAGTTTTGGTTTTGTCCAATCACTGGGCAAACTTTAGTGAAACATTTCACTATTAAGATAAGAATTTGTACCATATCAAACCGATTAAAGAATCTGCTGGCTGTACTTCCAGGAGGGAGGCTAAAATCTTTTTAGATTATAGATTATTAGCCTATGGAAAATGTCTGCCGTAAATCAGTGAAGAGGAAGATGAATAGGAATCTCATTTACACAACTTAAGTAAAACATAGCTCTCTGAACAGATGAAGATAGGTTTCTTATGTATCCCAGAATCTAATCAATATTTATATTATAATTCAGCTATTATTTGGCTTAGAAGGGCTCATTGGGAAATTTTTTTGTTTTTGTTTTTTTTTAGTTTTTCGAGACAGGGTTTCTCTGTGTAGCTTGCGCCTTTCCTGGAACTCACTCGGTAGCCCAGGCTAGCCTCGAACTCACAGAGATCTGTCTGGCTCAGCCTCCGAGTGCTGGGATTAAAGGCGTGTGCCACCACCGCCCGGCAGAAATGTTATCATTTTTTATTAACTTCTACAGGGAAAATATTTTCCAGTTTCAAATAACTCTGGACTTTTGAATTATAACCAGTTTTTATGTTCATGCTATCTGTATATTATTTCTCCTGCACTTGTACATACAATGTTTTTACACTTAAGAAAAAGGACAAATACTATAGAATTGTATTACATGAAATATATAGACTATAGAAATTCATAGAGACCGAAAGGTTAAATGTTATCCCAAGATGGAAAAGAAAGGAATATAGAGCAATGATTTCCTAAGTACAGAATCTCTGTTTTATGTGATGGAAAAGCCCCACAAACTGACAGTAGTATCAGGACATAATATCATGAATGTAATAAATCAATACAATTAATGTAATTAATGAATATTGCACAGTTATTGAATAAATACTGTGAATGTAATCAATGAATACCACAAATGTAATTAATATCATGAGTGTAATTAATATCTTGAATATAATTCATGCCACTGAATTGTGAACTTATAATTACAAATATTATGTTCATTTTAAAAAGTAAGGTGGAATGTAATCACCATACATTATATGTGTGTATGAAATTGAAGACAGTGATGTTCTAAAATTGAAAGTGGTGATGGTGTCACGGGCCTATGAGGATGCTGGACTAACATCTATCAAATTGTGCAAACAGGCAAATTTTATACTATGTGGATTATTTGTCAATAAAGATTTCATAAAATGTAAAAAAAAAAAAAAACCCAAATAAAACAATATGACACACAAAAAAATCTCCCAAAATACGTTTGAATTTATTTTCTGTTGGCCATCTACTGCTGGGTATAGGGGCCTGCCCTTAAAGTGTGGTTTGTATAGAAATAAAATTCCCTTGAAAAAAATTAATTTTTCCATTGGAAGCAATTGTTAATTGGAGATGGCTTCCTGGTTGTGATGGGAGCTCATGTCTACTTCCCCATCTCAGCACTGGGATCTGACAGACATTTACTTTTATTCATGCATTTATTTTGGTTTTTTTGAGAAAAGCTCCCTCTATGTAGCCCTAGATATCCTAGATCTTGATCTACAGACCAGGCTACAGATCTCTTACTCACAGAGATGTGAGTATTTCTGCCTCCCAAGAACTGGGATTAAAGGAGTATGCCACCATGCCTTTCATTATTTTTTAATTATTTATTTTGTATGTATTTTGCCTACATGTATGTGTTGTACCCAGAGTCCCTCAAAGACCACCAGATGCACTAATAGTATGTATGTGAACCACTTGTGTGTCTGGTACCCAGGAAGTTAGGAGAGTGTGTTGAAGGACCTAGAACTGAAGTTACAGATGCTTGTAGGCTGACATGTGAGTGCTGGTAACTGAACATGAGTCCTTTGCAGTAGCAACAAGTACCTTTAACCACTGAGCCCTCTCTCCAGCCCTCAGACATTTATTTTAGGAACCAGTGAGATGGCTCACTGGGTAAAGGCACTTGATGCCAAGCCTGACAACCTGTATAAACCCCAGAATCCACTTGGTGGGAGAGAACCCCTAACAAGTTGTCCTCTGATCTCTGCATGCTGTGGCATGCTCACATGTGCTCATTTACACGAAATATGTGTGTGTGTGTGTGTGTGTGTGAGAGAGAGAGAGAGAGAGAGAGAGAGAGAGAGAGAGAGGAAGAGAGAGAGAGAGAGGAAGAGAGAGAGAGAAAGTGGGGAGAGAGAGACTGAATTAAGGGCTGGAGAGATGCCTAGCAGGTCAAGAACCTGAGAAATGAACTTGTTCCCTAGGACCCTCATGGTAGGAAAGAACCAACTCCTTCTGGGAAGTTGTACAATGAGAGAATTTTATTTTTTCAAGCATAGCTAGCCTAACAAGAGCCCATATTCCTGAACCTCCCTCTTTCCCTTTTGGGTAGATTAACCAATGTTGTTAGATTGTGAAGCTGAGCTCCCACCAACAGGATGAAAAGCAATCACCACCTACATCAGGGATAAAAGAGGCCATTTTGGCAAGGATTAAGTGTTTTCACTAGCTAGGTTCAGATTCTAGTGCATCGGTTTTGTAAAAGGAAACCATGTTGCCAAATTACTTTCCCTTTGCTTGTTCCTTTCTGCTACACTTGAGATAATTTTTTTCCCACTCTGACCTCCACATGCTCCCTCCAAACAAATAAATACGTACTTTAATTTTTTGTTTGTTTTAATTTTTTGAGGCTTGGTTTTCCTGCTTCTGCCTCTTGAGTACTTGGGACACCATCACATGAGGCTAGCAGTCAGTTTCTTGAGTCATACAGACCCTGTCTCACAATTGAAAAGAATGGGAAGCAAGGACTGTGAAGGGCAAGCAAGCAAAGTTTATTTCGAAATAGAGAAGCAGCTCCCAGTAGCAGTGTGGAAGTGTCTCAAAAATGAGCTGCCTTAATTTGAATGTGTATATGGAATTTTGATTGGTTGACGGGATCAGGTGAAAGGGTGCATGTTCAAATAAGACCCTGAAAAGTTCCAAGAGAATCAGAGAATCCAGAAGTAAAAAGAACAAAACTGGTAGTCAACTTCTTGGTAAGTCAGTTAGAGCTTTACTCAGTAAAGCTGATGAGTAAACTCAACGCTACTGTTTAAGAACTGTTGACTAATGTTGACTCTAAATCTCACCCCACCTGGATCCCCAGCTTGGCCTTCATCTCCCTAGAGCTTGGTTCTTTTCTCTACTACACCCGGCTTTGGGAGCTCAACCCTCCATCCCCCGGAACTTGGCTTTCCATGCCCACAGGAGGTTAGTCTTCAACCCCTGGGCAAATCTTCTTCAGGACATCTGGGCTGGCGACTCAGACGAGCTGCTTTAGCAGGGCGTGGTAGTCCATGCTTTTAATCTCAGCACTCTGGAGGCAGAGACAGACGAATCTCTGCGAGCTCGAGGTCAACCTGTTCTACAGAGAGCTCCAGGTCAAACAGTTACACAGAGAAACCCTGTCTCGAAAGAACAAAAACAAAACAAAACAAAACAAAACCAACAAAATCAGACTAGCTGCATTTAGAATGGCGCTGCCTTGATTTAATTTCTGACATTTTCATTTAGGGACAACTAACTGATGCCTACACAAGAGCAGACCACCGAGGTTCTTTAGTCGTTTCTGGAAGTCTGACTTCGGTCCGCAACTGCCCTCTCTGTCTACTTGATCATCAGCCAAGCAGTCTTAGTCCTTTCAATCCATGGCATCAGCTCTAACCATCTGGTCTCTTCCGCCTGCACCATCTGCTTGCGGATGGTCACGCACAACGGAACTCAGGGAGCGAGCCCAGAGGCGTCCCGGAAGACTGTGTGCGCACACACCCGGCCTGGCCGGCCTCTCTGACCGTTGACCCGGAAGTGCTTATGGCAGCCCCTGGGTTCTCTGGAGCACACGATGGTATTCCTTACAACGCGGCTCTGGCTGCGGAACCGCCTCACCGACCGCATTTGTCGGGTTCAGGAGGTGTTGAAACATGCTCAGGTGAGTGCGCGTGCCGGGATCGGGGCAGGGCAAGGTGGTGCGCTATCATCCAGACACCCTTCTTCCTTTTTCTTCGTCCAGCATTTTAGGGGAAGGAAGAATCGCTGCTACCGGCTGGCAGTCAGGGCGGTGACCAGAGCTTTCGTTAAGTGTTCGCAGGCCCGCAGACTGAAGAAGAGGAACCTGAGGACCGTAAGCACCGCCCCTGGGAGCCCCATCCAGACAAGGCCCAAGCTTGTCCTTCATCTCCCCTAGAGCTCGGCCCTCCTCCACACCCGGCTTCGGGAGCTCAGCCTTCCAGCTCCCCGGAGCTTGGCCTTCATCCCCTGGGTGTTGTCCTCACCTCCTTGGACAGAAGCTGTGTGAAGGGTGAAAGGACCGGTATCAGCACAAGGCACCCCTAGACCAAATTTTCAGCACAAAGGAGATTTATTTGTCCCATGGGGACAAAGAGACAAAGACAGGAGTTAGAGGACGGGAGAAGCGGAAAGGGGCACTGGAGAGTGGGGAGGGATAGTTATCCTGTAGGGACGAAGGACTGACTCTGGATAGAGAGGAAACAGACTTACCCCATAGGCAAATGGAAGTTTATAAAGGTAAAAGAGGAAGCCTCGTGTTAGGATGGGGTGTTTAATTTTAATTGTATAAGAACAGACACACACACCAGGTATTATGAAGTTATACTATTATTGCTCTTCTCTTTGATTCATACTTACAGATTCTTGTGTCTTTCCAGATAGATGTTAAGGTGTTTGCCTGTGCCTGGCATAGACCCTACTAATCCAGTCAGCCAGATCCTTCAAGGATCCTCTTTCCCTTCATAGATTTGCTGTGTTCCTATGTCTGCCACAGTATCTCAATCTTTGTTTTGGTACATACACGTAGTTTGCAGTGGGTGACTTCCTTGCTTGTCTTTTTTTTTTTTTTTTGAGGGGGAGAAAGGGAAGGCAGTACTTGGGATTGAATGAACCTATGGCTTTGAGCATGCTCGGCATGGGTTTTCTGTGTACACATGTACTCATGCTTATGTACAGATGAAGGTTAGAGAGTAATGTCAGGAGTCAGTTCTTGCCTTCCACCTCGTTGTAGCAAGATCTGCTTCACTGTTCCTGCTATACCCTGTACTCTAAGCTAGCTGGCCTATGAATTTATGGCTTAACCATACGAGTGTTAGGATTATAGATGTATGCTACTACATATAGCTTTTTTACTTGAGTTCCAAGGATTGAGCTCTGGCCATCAGGATTGCACAGTAATATGAACCATCTCTATGGCCTATGAACTTCTGAGCTATATCCCCAGCCAATGTCATGTGTGGTGTGTAGAGGTCAGCTTCCAGTGCCATTCCTCAGAAGCCATCCACCTGGTTGTCTTTGAGGTGAGCTCTCTAATTGGGACCTGAACATGATAAGGTGCCTGGCCTGCGAGCTCCATAGAAGGCATGTATTACAGAGCACTAACTTCCCAGGCTGGACTAGAACTCGTTCTATGACCCAGGTTTGCAATCGTGCCCTAGGAATACCGGGAGCTGGGGTTACAGGCCTATGCTACCAGGCCTACCCTTGCCTGTCTGCCTGTCTTTATTGTTTTTTGTTTGCTTTATTTTGTTTGTAAGATAGAATCTTGCCATATAGCCCTGCTTACCCTGAAATTCACTGTATAGACCAGGCTGGCCTCAAACTTGAGTTGTTCTCCTGGCTTTTTAAAGGAAAATTTTGCTTTCCTTTTTTTTTTCTTTCAAAACAAGGTTTCTCTATGTAAAACAGACTGTCCTGGAATTTGATATGTAGACCAACTAGGCTGGCTTCTAACTTGTACGCCTGCCTCTGCCTCCTGAGTGCTGGGATTAAAGGCTTGTACCACCCGCACCATCTATGTGCATTCCTTTTTGTGACAGTGTCTCAAAATGTAACCGAGGCTGGCTGTATCTCTTGATCATCTTGCTTTTTCCTACGGATTGCAGCCTGCTTGTGATTCAGAGTAGGGCTTGTCTGTATGAAATACATCAACCTTTGCTGTTGTTTGTTCTAAAAGCCTGTTTGCCTGAGAAGAAAACATCTTTTCTATTTTTTTTTTTTTTTTTTTTTTTAGTTTTTCCAGACAGGGTTTCTCTTTGTAGCTTTGTGCATTTCCTGGACCTTGCTCTGTAGACCAGGCTGCCCTCAAACTCAAAGAATCTGCCTGTCTCTGACTCCCGAGTGCTGGGATTAAAGGTCTGTACTGCCACACCTTGCTTTAGGATATTGCTTGATATTGATTTCTAAATGTTGTATCCATATCTTGTTTCTAGCATAGGTTCTGACTGAATTAAAAATTGCTTGTAAAAAGAAGTAGAAAAGCTGGGCGGTGGTGACATACGCCTTTAATCCCAGCACTTGGGAGGTAGAGCTAGGCGGATCTGGGTGAGTTCAAAGCCAGCCTGATCTACAGAGCGAGATCCAGGAAATGGGCAAAGCTACACAGAGAAACCCTGTCTCGAAAAAACAAAAAACAAAAAACAAAAGTAGAAAAGATGTTTCATAGTGAGACCCTGTTTCAGAAAGAAGAAAGAAAGAAAAAGAAATTCAAACATTTATTTTAATTCTAGCTCTGGACTAATCGAATTACAGCTGCCTCCCAGGAACATGGCTTACAGTATCCATCATTCATTGTCAACTTAATTAAGGTAAGCTGAGGGCCTTATTGAGGTGTTGAGTATCTAAAGGAATCATGCCATCAGATGTAAGCCAGCCTGGTAGTAGTCCATGGGGTAGATATGAGTGTTGCTAGGGCTGCACCCTAGACCACTTTTTGATGTCTATGTGGAGTTCTGGAAACCTACTTGCTTTTCCTTTGCCTTGCTGATAGTTCAGCACATTGTAAATACAGCTTGTCATACAGTTGCCTGTTTTGGGATATTCGATCACACTGTGAATCCCGAGTTTGCATTTTCATTAATTAAATAAAATCAACCTTGGGTCAGGAGGCAGAGCCAGCAACTAGTTGACAGAAAGTAATCATAGAGAGTCAGAGGGAGTCTGGAAGACCAATAGAGATGTACTGGGAGTAGTAGGGAGGGACTTTGAGTGTGGCTGTCTTTTTTGGTTTGGTGGAGCTCTATTTCTGAGATGCCAGGAAGGTCAGCTAGTTGCTTCTCAACCTCTTTGAGCTAGGAGGATTTCACCCCAGCTTCTGACTCCCAACTCTTATTGATAAATAGAACGATAGAGATTTAGTTAAAAACTGCATTTGGTGGCATCAGCAGGAGGTGGAAACAGCAGAACATAAAAGTCCCACCAGGCTGCTGCCTGAGAAGTGGACCTGTAACTGTGGAACCACAATCACTGGCTGAAACAGCAGCAGATTCAGGTGTAGCCATTGTGCTAATGGGACCCAGTGTGGGGTGTCAAATATAACAGGTCTTTCTTTGGACTGCTAGCTCCCAAATAAAGAGACTTTTTAATTTTGAAAGCTTGGCCTTAGCTTAGACTTATTCCCAACTAGCTCTTAAAACTTAAATTAAGCCAGGTGGTGGTGGCACATGCCTTTAATCCCAGCACTTGGGAGGCAGAGGCATGCAGATCTCTGTGAGTTCAAGGCCAGTCTGGTCTACAAAGTGAGATCCAGGAAAGGTGCAAAGCTACACAGAGAAACCCTGTTTCGAAAAACCACCACCACCACCACCAACAAAAAACTAAAAACAAATTTAAATTAACCTGTTTATATTCATCAACATTCTGCCACATAGCTTGTTACCTCTCCTCCATATAGTACATTCTACTTCCTCCATGTCTCTTCTCAGAGTTCCTATCTCTGCCTGGAAGTCCCACCTATTCTCTCCTGCCTAGCTATTGGCCATTCAGCTCTTCATTAAATCAGTCAGAAGGTATCTTAGGCAGGCAAGGAAGAACAGACACATCTTCACGCAATGTGATCAAGTATCCTGAAACAGTTGCCAATTTGGATGTTTTTGTATGAAATGAAAAAGATAGAAAACTAATTTTAACTTTAGGTTTGAGGGTTTTTATTTTGTTTTGTTTTTTGTTTTAATGTTATGTAAAGTTATTTTGCCTGCATGTACATCTATGTACTACGTCTGCGCCTGGTGTCTTTTGAAGCCGGAAGAGGGCATTGGATCCCTGAGTTATAGATGATTATAAATTGCCCTGTAGGTTCTGGGAATTAAATCCAGGTCCTCTGGAAGAGGAGTAAGTGCTCTTAACTCCTGAGCCGTTTCTCTAGCATCCCACATTTTTCCTTTTAAAGAGTCCATGGTAGGCATTCTGCTTCCACCTTATCACATACATTGTCCTAGTGCTTTTTAAGGGTCCTCTGGGTGAGCTGAGGAGGTGTTATATCCCCCATTTTATTGATGTGGGCCTGAAGCTCAGAAAGCAGATCTAAAGTCATAGGTCTGCAAGTTGTGGTGGTACACATCTTTAGTCCAAACACTTGTGATAGGGGAAGGGGGGATGACAGGTGGATCTCTGTTGAGTTTGAGGCCAGCCCTCATTTACATAGTAAGTTCCAGGACAACCAGAGCTACATAAGATACTTTTGTATTAAAAAAATAATAATAAAATAAATAAAAAGAGCCAGGCTGTGGTGATGCAACACCTTTAATTCTCACACTTAGGAGGCAGAGACAGGTGGATCTCTGTGAGTTTGAGGCCATCCTGGTATACAGAGCAAGATCCAAGAGCAAAACTACACAGAGAAACCCTCTCTCAAAAAACCAAAAGAAATAAAGAAAAAAGGAAAGAAAGTCACTTCCAGGTCATACAGTAGGGTCCACTTAGTGCTTGATTGCAGTATTTACTATATGTAGCCTATCCTCTTTTCTTCTTTTCTTGTCCCACTGGTGAAAGTTACCTGCTTTCTGAAATCACCTATTATTGATCATCATTGCTGGGGATGGAATCCAGGGCTTGTGCATAAGCACTCACCACTCAGTTACACTCCCAGCACTATGGCCTCTCTCTTTTGAGGTAGTCTCACCTTGAACTCAATGCTTCTGTCAGCCCTGTATCCTTAATGAGCTTATATGTCTTTGAATTACAGTAAAGGATTAGCCCATGCCAGAAGTCGTAGTGTCCAAGTGACCACTGACCCTAACCATGGGTCCTGGGCCTTAGCTGGCTCTTCATGTTGTAGCCTCTACAGGTACCTTTCCTTGTCGTTGTCCCCCCCCCAAATTTATCCTACAGTATCTTCCTACATTTTACAGGCAAGATGTTCCTGCTTTACCTATCCCACCGTTCCTAGCTGTTGATCACCAGTAGGGTGGTGTTGGCTACTCTAGACTCATGAAGTCTTGTGGTTGCATCCTCCTGTCTGTTCCCACATAGAATATCCTGTAGTCTACTGAAGTAATTTCTGTTGTTTTTGGATAGGGTCTCACTAGTCTTTGGCTGGCCTGGAATGCAGAGATCTGCCTGCCTCTGCCTCCACAGTGCTGGAATTAAAGGTGTGCACCACCACACTTCGATTTTTCAAGTGGTTTCTGATGCTTACTACTGGTTGTGGTTCTTTGTCTTCCCAGTGCCAGGTGGAGCTCAACAGGAAAGTACTTGTGGACCTGGCCATCTATGAACCAAAGACTTTTAAATCTTTGGCAGCTTTGGCTAAGAGGAGGCAGCAGGAAGGATTTGCTGCAGCTTTGGGGGATGGAAAGGAGCCTGAAGGCATCTTTTCCAGAGTGGTGCAGTACCATTGAAGGCTGCAGAGCTATGGAAATTCTTATAAACAAGATAGTTGCAAAAGGATTGTCTATCACCAGTAAGTCTGATTTGTATTTGTTTATATTTTAGCAACAGGCTTGAGAGAAAAGGTTTTTTACTCAGTGCCCTGTAAAGATTGTACAAATAAACCTTTTGCAGTGTTCAACTTGTGAGTTATTTTCTAGCATCAGGCAAACACACCTTTAAATGCATAAAGCCTCTGAAGTGCCCATATACTTGTTATCATTGACTGCCCGTTAAATGGCAGTAGTAGGATTTGCATGCTGCTTTTCCCTATAAAGTAGGAGTTCCACACCAGGCTTCTGAAATACCCCTGCTTTGCTGTGGAACAACCCTTTTCTACACTGTGAATATGTATTACTCTCATTTGCTAATAAAAAGCTGGTCAGTAGCTGGGCAGTAAGAGTTTGAGGGCAAGAGCCATACCAGGAGAATTCTGGGAAGAGAAGGGCAAATTCAGAGAAGCAAGATGATAATTTGTACTGAGAAAAGGTACCAAGCCACGTGACCAAACATAGATAAGAATTATGAGTTAATGGCCGGGTGGTGGTGGCACACACCTTTAATCCCAGCACTCGGGAGGCAGAGCCAGGCGGATCTCTGTGAGTTCGAGGCCAGCCTGGGCTGCCAAGTAAGTTCCAGGAAAGGCGCAAAGCTACACAGGGAAACCCTGTCTCGAAAAACAAACAACAAAACAAACAAACAAAAAGAATTATGAGTTAATTTAAGGGTAAGAGCTAGTTAGTAATAAGCCTGAGCTATTGGCTGAGCATGTATAATTAATATAAGCCTCTGTGTGGTAATTTGGGAAGTGGCTGCTGGGTATTTGGGAACAGACTCTGCTCTGTTCCCAATCTGTAAGCTTATAAAAAAGGACTGCTATTAACCTCTTTTGGTCTTTTCCATATGTATATCATACCCAGTGGTTCAGCTTTTGGGCCACTAGCCTGTTTCCTGTCTCTTTCCATGTTCCCAGTTGGGTACAGCTTAGGTGACTATGTCCTCATATCAAGAATGTGATACTCTTGGTCTCAGTATGAAAAGTTGGCTCAGTTTTAAAGTGAGACTTTGAAACTTACATTATCTAGCTAGATTTTTTTTTTTTTTTTTTCTGAAACAGGTTTTCTATGTGTAATAGTCCTGGCTGTCCTGGAACTCACTGAAATCCGCCTGCCTCTGCCTCCTAAGTATTGGGATCAAAGGCATGTGCCACCACCATCAGGCTCTAGCTAGGTCTTTTAACACGCCTGCTCTGTGAGGCTCAGGAATACATTCTGGACAAACGCAGCAGCAGCAGCAGCAGCACCTCAGCAGGTCTATTCATGTTGTGTAATGTAGTCTCTCTCATTCTTCCTCCTGCAGTGGATAATGTATTCAGGTCAGGCCATCTTGGGATCCTGGCTCACTCAAAGACTGCCATCCCTCCGAAAACACCTATTTCCATGCCTCTATCAAGTTCTGTAGCTTGCTTTGTTGTTGTTTTGTTTTTGTTTTTCAACACAGATATGCATATAAGCAAAACACCAATGCACATAAAATTTTTAAAAAGCTGTAACTTAGAGGTTAAGAGCACCTTCACTTTGTAGACCATGAATGCAGACAAAACAACAATGTACATAAAATAAAATTAAATAAAATCTATATTTTAAAAAAAAGACCACTTGGATCTGTCCTCTATTCTTTATCATCACTGTAGGCCAGGTTAATTTTGTCTTCTATTACTGAAGATTCCTACAAGGCCCCTTTGGGTTTTGTTGTTGTTGTTGTTGTTGTTGTTATCAGCCTAAAGGTCACTGCACTAAGTATTTGTGTCTTGTTTATGATACTGTCACCACTTTGCTTGAGTGTTCATTGGCTCATCAGCCAATGGTTATTGAACCAATGGGGTAGAAGATATAGACCCTTTTGGCCCCATCACTGAGCTTTGTTGTGTACTTAATAAAGACAAGAGATGCTGCAAGCCACTAAGTTGTACCCAGCATCCCTATCTAGACTAGGTTTCTCTTCCTGTTGGGTGTTAACAGACATCTCCAGTACCAGAGTCTGGCTTGAGTAACTAGAGCCAACAGTCTCTTCTATCTTTTGGCCAGCTTCAGTTTAGGGAATGGGCAAGCAGCCAGGCAGTGACAGCCTTGGATCCTTGGACCCACCTTGGAGTTGCAGCCTAGGGATAGAGATGGGTAGACAGTAACTGTAGTTGGAGTTTTCCTGCCTGGCCTACAGTCAGGACAAATCTCTCTCACCCGCCAGGCCCATAGACGCTCGGAACCAACCAAGTAAACACACAAAAACTTACATTGTTTACAAACTGTATGGCCATGACAGGCTTCTTGTTATCTACTTCTTCTATCTTAAATTAACCCATTTCTATTAATCTATACTTTGCCATGTGGCTCGTGGCTTACCATTACCTTACATCTTCCTTGTCATGGCGGTGGCTGGCAGTATCTCTCTCCAGTCTTCACTTCCCAGAATTCTCCTCCTCCTTGTCCTGCCTACGCTATCCTTCCTGCCTGGCTACTGGCCAATCAGCACTTCATTATTTTAACCCATCAGAGCAACACGTAACATACAGAACATCCCACAGCACTTCTCCTTTTCTTTTTTTCAAAAAGCAAGGTTTTAACTTTTCTATAGTAAAATTTTAGATAACAAAACCATTATCAATCAAGAATTACAGTTATAATATTAATGAAGATATCCTATCTATATTTGTGAGTCTAAGGTTTTATATCAAACTTATCTTTTATCATAACTGAGAAAATTATAACTATCTAGTCTTCAACCACATCAAAGACCTCAGAAGGATATAATATTACCTGAGAACCAGGAGAAGGATGCAAGCAACTTTTGGGAGTCTTGTAGGGTAGACAGAGACAGCTGGCAGCCTGGACAATCACCTAATGTTCCTTTGTAAAGTTGGGGCATCTGTCTTCAGCCCACAGGGCTAGAGTCTCTTGTTCACTTCTTTTCAGTCCTGTAGAATGTCTGGCAGTTTCTTCTGAGAAGCAGGAACCTGAAGGACCATTTTGTCAAGCAAAGTTCAGTGGTCACCTTTCTATGGTTCCTGCATGTCCAGTTGATCAAGCAGTCCAGGCAAGAACAGTTTCTTGCCCAAATGGCTATTTTTGCCAAGGTGAAGATAAACTCCATATGAAGTGTCTTTAATGTCCATCCTCCTCTCTGAAGTAAATAGGTGCTGCCAGGAGCAGACATGAAAGGCTAGCTCAGTTGGTAGAGCATGAGACTCTTAATCTCAGGGTCGTGGGTTTGTGCCCCACGTTGGGCGCCAGATATTGGTGAAACTATTAAGGCCACTCCACGTAGTTAAAGGGAGGTTTATTTTGTGGGGTAACTTATAAATGAAGGGATAGGTTGTAGGGTCTGGCAAAAGTATGGCGCAGTCTGGCGGTGTTCTCTGGAGAACTCTGCTCGGTCCACCTCCAGTGTCCAGGGTCCCAAACCAAGCGAGATCTCTCTGGATCCTGGGTCTTCAGCTTCCTCAGCCCTGCCTTGTGGGCATGACCATTACCGAAGCCTCAATGGGAGTTGGAACTTCCAGGCCAATGCTGGGGTGGCTACCCACAAGTAACAATATGGCCAGCATGGGTAGAGGACAGGAGATGTGGTCTTAGTTGGATCTGCTTAGGCAATGGAATCAAACCAACCCCCTAGAGCTGGGCTATATGCTGACTATTGGCAGCCTTGTTTGAAGCTCAAAATACCTGAATTGGACCTATCCAGGAGTCTCCTTACCTTCAGTGTCCTCTCAATTTTCCCTCCCTCCAAAGCTGCAATATTGCTGAAAGCTTAAGATAACAGCAGTGGGGGCTGGAGAGATGGCTCAGCAGTTAAGAGCACTGCCTGCTCTTCCTGAGGGCCTGAGTTCAATTACCACACCACATAGTGGCTCACAACCATCTGTAATGAGATCTGGTGCCATCTACTGGCCTACAGATAGAACGCTGTATGTATAATAAACCTTTAAAAAAAAAAAAGATAACAGCAGTGACAGGTAATAGCCACATCTACTGCATAGTTTTGGGTGAAACTTGGCAGGTCAGGAATGGAGTTAGGAATATTCATAAATACTGTCTGTAGGGTCAACTCCAAGTCTTTTCCACCGACCTTCAAAATCTCTGGTACCTGCCATGAGAGATTGGTAGAGTCATTATATTTTCCAGTTCTCTTTAATCTGCCCTTAAAAAATATTTACTTACGTATATGAGTGCTCGGTTTGCATGTATGCCTGCATGACAGAAAAGGGCATCAGATCCCTATAATAGATGGTTGTGAGCCACTATGTGGTTTCTGGGAATTGAACTCAGGACCTCTGGAAGGGCAGCCAGTGCTCTTAACCGCTGAGCCATCTCTCTAGTTCCTTAACCTGCACGGTTTTTGTTGTTGTTGTTGTTTTTTGTTTTTGGTTGTTGTTGTTTGGACAGGGTTTCTCTGTGTAGTTCTGGGGCCTGTCCTGGATCTCTGTAGACCAGGCTGGAAGGGTTGGGAACTGGAGACCCTGGACTAAATCGCGCTGTAATGCTGTGCGTGTGAGATAGTGGGGAAGAAGTCCCAATACCCAAGCAAAGACTCCCTTCTAGAGCCCCAGTTTGTGAGGCAGGAGCGCTGTAATCCCCGCCGACTGACCGCTTCCGATTTTGTCCAGGCCCCGGAGCCCAGTGGGTAACGAGCAGCCCCTCCCGTGGCCACTTCCGGCGTCAGCGGCTGACGCAAACAGAAGAACAGGTCGTACGGCCAACGGGGTCGAGGCGGCGGTGACGTGCAGCCAATGGGCGGAGGTGGGGCGGGACGGCTGTGATCGTCGCGAGGAGCCGCCCTCCGGGAAGGGCCCGAAAAAGAATCGGCGGCACAAAATGGCGGCGTCGGCGGCCGGGGCTTCGGTGTTGGCGGCTCCTGCGCTGGCGGCCGGCTCTTCCGGCTCGGGGGGAGCCGCCCCAGGGTCTCAGGGGGTACTGATCGGTGACAGGCTATACTCAGGCGTGCTCATCACTTTGGAGAACTGCTTGCTGCCCGACGACAAGCTTCGCTTCACGCCATCCATGTCGAGCGGTCTCGATATCGACACAGAGACCGGCCTCCGCGTGGTGGGCTGCGAGCTCATCCAGGCAGCCGGCATCCTGCTTCGCCTGCCGCAGGTAAGGGCGCGGCCGCGAGCTTTATAGATAACCGTCCGCCGGCGGCCGAGAGTGCCAGGCCTTTGTTATTGGCTTGGCCCACGTCCCGGAACCAACCGGACCTAGACCGTGACTGAGTTCGGAGCCAGGCCCGCACCACAGCCTCGACACAATCCCCCTGAGTCCATGCTTCACACTTGACCGCTGACCGGCTTGGAGTGGGGCCCGCGCCCGGACATCACCTCCCCCTCCCCCTCGGGCAAAGGCCCTCTCACAAACCCCAGGACAACCTCGCGAGACAGAAATTCTTTGGGGAAATGGAAACGTAGTGGGTATTTGTTCTAGGGGGAACTACACATGACATTTCAGCTGGGACAGGTTTGAGTTTGGCGTTCAAAAGTGATGGAATCTTCTCCGTCCCTAGGTGGCCATGGCTACAGGGCAGGTGTTGTTCCAGCGATTCTTTTACACTAAGTCCTTCGTGAAACATTCCATGGAGGTAGGCTTCTTTGTTTTATCAGAGAGATGAATTGGGAGGAAACCTGGCTTGTTCTGCGCACTTCTTAGTGAACTGAATTCTGTCCTGTAATGTCTATACAGTTCTCTCCCTGGAGGCCTGTCTCTGTACTTTCTTTTTGCTCCTAATAGTTTTTAACGCCCTGGAAGGTCCTCAGGTTGGGGAAAAACACCTGTATCCCAATGTACATTTCAGCATGTGTCCATGGCTTGTGTTCACCTGGCTTCCAAAATAGAAGAGGCTCCAAGACGAATCAGGGATGTCATCAATGTATTCCATCGCCTTCGGCATCTAAGAGAGAAAAAGTGAGTCCTTTCCAGAGCTGTTGTATGTCTGGTAATATAATACCAACCTGTGGATTTACAGTAGCTTGTTCCCGAGTGCCAGATGATGTCTAGAGGGGTAGGGGAGCACAATAAGCAGGATAGTTGGCTGTTCTAGCTCTGCTGGAACAGTTCCTGTATGACCACATCAGCTCACCACCCTAGTCTCCTGTTTTCTCCATGTTTCTGGGCTGGTGAGTCTTCATTAAGGGAGTTGTCCCAGCATTGTATTGTGTTGACCAGCATTCCTGGCCTCTCCTTGCTAGGAAGCATTTGTATCCTTCCAAAGTTATTAACAGAAATAGCCCTAGAAATTGTCTGTTTTGATATCTGATCTTGCTGTGTAGCCATAAGTGGCCTGAAATGTAAGTGAGGCTGATCTCAATCTCTCAGCAGTCCCTCTCAATCTCCCCTTATGTTCAGATTACATGTGTGAGCATGCTTGTCTCCAAACACTGTTTTGTTTTGTTTTTTAATTTTTTTAGTTAATTACTTTTATTGGACATATCTATAAATAATTATTAAATACAATTCATAGTGAGAAACACAATTCACATCTGTACCAATTGAAACTGGAATGCATGATTGAGACAGATAACGCCAGTAGCGGTGGGGTCTGCAAAACAGGTTCTATGTGCACACCAAAGTTCAGCTCCTGATGAGCGTGAGGAACTCTTCCCGAGTCTTTGGGTCTTCCTGGAATACCCCCAGCATGGTGCTGGTGACAGTCTTGCTGTTCATTTTCTGCACGCCTCACATTACCATACACACATGTGTGTTGCTTCAATCACTATCCCAACACTTGCAGGCTGCAAGGCTTCTGTGATGGCTACTGCAATTTGTTTGGTGAGGTGCTCTTGAACTTGTAGTCTTCTACTATAGATTTCTACAATCCTGGCAAGTTTGCTGAGGCCAAGAACTTGCTTGTTGGGAAGGTAACCAATGTGGACCCTTCCCACAAATGGAACAAGGTGATGTTCACACATGGGGAACATATCTATGTCCTTCACAATCACCATCTCATCGTGATCCTCATCAAATATCTCGTCATTCAGGACATCTGAGATAGTCTCCTGGTGTCCCTTGGTGAAGAATTGTATGGGGGGTGGCCGCTCTCCAGGGTGTCTTGAGCAGCCCCGGCCGCTGGGGGTCCTCGCCCAGCGAGCGCAGGAAGGACGAGTAGGCAGCCTCCAGGTTGGAGAGGTTCAGCTCGTTATCCTAGCTGCGGGGCCACCCTGCCTTCCAGGTATCGGTGGCCTGTGGTCCCTTGGTCTCGGGTGGCTGGGACTTCTCGGCAGGCCAGCTGGCCCCAGGCCTTGGCAGCTCCCACTTGGGGAACCTGGCTCTTCTCCATGGATCTGGCACGACTGCTCCCAAGAGACACCCAAGGGTGCTGCAAGCACTGCAGCTCCGCTTCACCAGCAGCTGGGACCTGTGGCCGACACCGGGGCTGGGGGATCAGCCTGGAGAGAGACACTTGGAGTGAAGGGCAGCTACCAGCTCCAAACACTGCTTTTTAAAACACTCATGGAGAGCTGGGCATGGTGGCACAAGCCTTTAATCCTAGCACTTGGGAGGCAGAGACAGGAGATTCTTTTGAGTTTGAGGTCAGCTTGGTCTACAGAGCTAAGTTGCAAAACAGATGGGCTACACAGAGGAACCCTGTCTAGCCAAACAACAACAATAAATGAATAAAAGCCAACCCATCCTTGGAGCAAGTCAGAAGTGAAGATATACAATTGAAATCTTGGTGATTGAGAGGTGGAAATAAGATCAAGAGTTCAAGGTCATCCATCCTCAGTTACATAATGAATTTAAAGCCAGCCTGGAGTACATAAGACCCTGTCACAAAAGAACATAAAACATAGGAAGATGTTTTCTTTTCTTTTTTTTTTTTTTTTTTTTTTTTGAGCTGAGGATTAAACCCAGGGCCTTGTGCTTGCTAGGCAAGCGCTCTACCACTGAGCTAAATCCCCAACCCAGGAAGATCCTTTTTCAAAAACAGGTAAAACCCAAAAGCAATAGTGAGGGTCTCAACAGGTAAAGGACCATGAATTCAACTCTAGAATCAACATGGCAGGAGAGAATTGACTCCCACAGTTGTCCTTTGTCCTCCACAGGTACAACCCATAAAACAAACAAATGTAATACAAGTTTTAAAGAATATATACACAGATGGTTTAATGGGTAAAAGAGCCTGCTGTCAAGCCGGAGGACCTGGATTTGATGCCCAGGTTCCACATGGTAGAAGGAGGCAACTGATTTCAGTAGTCCCCCATACAAAATTAAAAGAAGAAAGAAAGAAAAAGAAAGTATCCACACAAAAAAACCAGACAACTGTTGTTCCTAGAAGTGCCCTAGACCTTATCCCAGACTTCCTGTTCTTTTTCACAGAAGCCCTTTAGTTTTTATTTTGTTCTGCTTTTTTTTTTTTTTTTTTTTTAAAAGAACCAGAGTCTTATTATGTAGCCTTAGTTGGCCTGAAACTTTATGTAGACCAGGCTGGCCTCACTCAGATTGACTGTCTCTGCCCCTACAGTGCTGGGGTTAGGGGAATGTGCCACTATGCCCAACTTAACAGAAACCCTTCCCTTTAAAACACAACCTGGTCTCTTTTGTTTTGTTGTTTTTGTATTGTTGTTGGTTTGGTTTGGTTTTTTAATACAGAGTTTCTTTGTAGACCTCTGGCTGTTTTGGAATTCACTCTGTAGACCAGACTGGCCTCAAAACACACAGATAGCCACCTTCCTCTTTTTCCTGAGTGCTGCAATCAAAGGCATGTGCCACCATGCCAGACTAAACCTGGTCTCTTTTTTGATAGTCTATATCTATAGCTTTCTCATTCAAGAGTTCAACCAACCTTGGATTGGAAATATTGGGGTGCAGGGAGTGGAATCAGTGTCTGTGCTGAACATGTGTAGACTTTCTTGTCACTATTCCTTAAACAACAGTACCTTGACTATATGTGTGTAGCATTTACATTGTACTAGGTATCATAAAGTACCTAAATATGATTTGAAATGTGTGGAGGCTGTATGTAAGTGCTTTGGGGGATATTCCACCATTTTGTATAAGAAACTTGAGCATTCATAGATACTAGTGTTAGGTGAAAGTTGTCATGGAACCAGCTCCAGTGTATACTGACGGATGTCTTTATTGATTCTGTAGTTTCCCATTCAACCAGAAAGGTTGATCGCTGTCTTGAATCTGACATGGTGTTATATAACACTTGTGCAGAGATCCAGAGACCTACCTCCATATTCAAGAGGTGTATTGATATGCTAAATGCTCTTTTATGTGTAGAAACAAGGGGCAGGTTAGTAATAAAGTGTACATAGGTTAGAATTGAGGTTTGAGGGCTGTTTCATAATTTTGTTGAAGTGATTTTGTAGCTTTCTGGTACTGTAGTGTAATCACTTGGTGGAATCTGAAAGACTTTTGCTTGATTGATGCTGATACAGAGCATTTGCTTTGTCTTTGCAGGAAACCTGTGCCTCTAGTGCTGGATCAAGAGTATGTTAATTTAAAGAACCAGATTATAAAGGCAGAAAGACGTGTTCTCAAGGAGCTGGGCTTTTGTGTCCATGTGAAGCACCCTCATAAGGTGGGTTTGGTTTGGTGCCTGCAGCCAGCTAAGCCATACTTCAGCTGACTTCTACTATGTGCTGAAGTGAAGACCTTGAAGAGTACTGAATGTTCCCTTTATTTGGTTTTCTTGTTTATGTCTAAAATGTAAAATTAATCCTTTATTTATCAATCTTTTAGTAATTACTTTTATAAGAGTTTTTGAAGTGATGTCCTTTAGATCTGGGCTTTCAAAAGCAGTGGTAAAGTTAGATGTTGAATCCATTAACATACATTTTTCTTGCCTGACTTGGCAGCAAGCAGGTTAGGATTTCAAAGACATCTCTAGCTACATTTCAAGTAGGAGGCCAGTCTCCCCTACATGAGACCTTATTTCAAAAATAAGCAGGACTTATCCTGGTGTGGTTGCATACAGCTTTAATCTGTGCAGTTGGGAGGCAGAGACAGGTAGATCTCTGTGAGTTCAAGGGCAGCAAGTTCCAGGACAGGCTCGAAAGCTACACAGAGAAACCTTGTCTTGAAATACAAAAAAAAAAAGAAAGAAAGAAAGAAAGTTTTATTTGTTCATACAGTTTATGTATATGATTGCTCTGTCTTCATTCATACCAGAAGAGGGAATCTGATCCCATTATAGATGGTTGTAAGCCACATGTGGTTGCTGGGAATTAAACTCAGGACCTCTGAAAGAGCAGTCAAGTACTCTTAACCAGCCCCATGTACATTTTTCTTAACAGTAATTTTTTTTTAAAGTGCATGTGTGTGTGTGTGAGTACATTTGGAGTCCAGATAAAATTGCCAGGAATACTTCTTCCTCAGATGCATGGTCTTAGTGGCCTGGACCTTACCAAGTAGGTTAGACTGGCTGGCCAGTGAGTCCCAGGAATCCTTCTGTCTCTACCTCCCAATAGTGAGCTACCACACCCAGCATTCTTACGTGCATTCTAGGGATTGTGAGGCAAGCACTTTACTGACTGAGCTTTCTCCTTAGCCCTTAAGGACTAACTTTGTTTGTTTGTTTTGGTCTTTCGAGACAGGGCTTCTCTGTGTAGTTTTGGTGCCTGTCCTGGGTCTCGCTCTGTAGACCAGGCTGGCCTCAAACTCAGAGATTCACCTGGCTCTGCCTCCTGAGAGCCGAGATTAAAGGCGTGCGCCTCTGCCGCCGCTGCCGCCACTACCACCTGGCAAGAACTAACTTTTAAAAGTTAGCTTTAATATCTCCAGTAGAAGAACATGAAGAATTCTGAATCCTTTCATTTCAAAATGAACCAAAATAGTTTATATCATGTGCTGATTAGAAATGAGTTGAGTGTCTTATCTGGTTTAGGTAAACTAAAACTTTAAAGCTTCAGGCTTAGCTGGGCATAGTAGTGCACACTTTTGATCCTAGCACTTGGGTAGCAAAAGGCAGGCAAATCTCTGAGTTTGAGGCCAACCTGGTCTGCATATCAAGCTCCAGGCCAGCCAGATCTACATAGTGAGACCCTGCCTTAATAAACCAAAGTTCATGTTTACTTCTGTGGCCTTGTCATCTTCTATTGCTTATTTGAGTTTCTGACATTAAATTCTTGGTAAATCATCCACAAAATATTTTAAGTACTTAATTTGTTTAATGTATTTTCATGTTTTGTGCAAGTTGGCTACTGGGGTACAGGGATGTGTAGGGCAGGCTAATCTCATTGGTGGAAAAGATGGTGTCAACAAGAATGAAAATGAGCCGCATGGAAAACAAGGCCTTCAATCCCATGGGTGCAGCATGGTCTTCACATGCGCACTCTGCCCAACTATAAAAGCAGGTAGCAAGCACATCATAAAAGTTGAGCTGTCTGCCGGACGTCACCAGGAGCTCCCTGGGGTATAGCTTGAGGTTCTTTTGCTGCATGGACACCAAGATCTGAGTTCCCTGCTCTCCAAGTTTTTGGTAATAACTGCCTGACCCATATCTTCCAGATAATCGTTATGTACCTTCAGGTGTTAGAGTGTGAGCGTAATCAACACCTGGTCCAGACTGCATGGTGAGTTGATTTCCCGTTCTATGAGACCAGCCAGGGCAGTTCAGGAATGTATTACTTGAGGCACTTGGGCAGTGGGTTGTCATCCCATGACTTGGTTATGGTCTGGAATTGTCCCAGTGCCTCCCCCAAAATGACAGGGACAGGCTTAACGGTAGGTGGCCCATCCACCCCTGCCCCTGTATTCCCAATGCTTCTACCCTGGGAGAGTAGTCAATGGGCTTCCCTCTGGGGTTTGGTAGCTGGGTACAGGAATGTACAGGTGATAGTCCCAACCACATAATCAGTGGTATTGTTTTCAGAGAATTTAGGGAAGGGGAGGGGTTTTGATGCAGTCCTGGGTTGGTTTTAGCAGGCATATGCTAGAATGAAGGCTGAAGTAACAATTTGCTGTTGGGGTATATTTCCCCCACAGAGTTAAGCCTGTAGGGGTCATAATTGCTGACTGAATTGTCTGGTGCTATGACATGCTTTATAGAGAACCTGTTTTGACTTTTCTTTTCTGTACTCTTTCAATCAAAGGGTAGCCTCTGAGGGTAAGTGACTAAGACTTCTCCTCTGCTGTCCAAGCGCTTTGGTGCAGGGACAGCGGCCGTCTTCAGCCAATCCAGTGCAGGCTCTCCACCGAAGGCTGGCTCTAGACTGGTGGTATGCGTACCTGATAGTATAGTCATGGCCGACTGCTGCTTGTGGTTCTCTGATGATTGTGCTTCTTGTTAATCCTGTCGTGCTTGGTAATTGTATCAATCAATTAGAGTTGATAACTGTCTTAACTTGAATTTTGTCCTTTTAAAACTGTTGTACCTATGCAATAAAGATGCAATACCTTGTTTTTTTGTTTTTTTGTTTTTTCAAATGTATAGAAAGCTGTAAGAACTGAAGTGACAAATTGGCGTGGTGGAAATTCAGGCTGTTACTAGATCTTGTTATTATTCCTCCCAAGTCCTACAGTTGCTCTTTTCAGCAGCTTAAATGGCACGCTTTCCAGTAAAGGTGTGCATCTTTAAGTTAAACTATTGTAATTTATTTCAAATGTAGCATAAAGTTTAAATACACCTTTAAAGGATTTCACTTGTTTTTAGAACCTAAACTTAATGAGTTAGTATATTTGAATACTAAAAATTCCTTATTAGTAATAAAATTATTGATGGTTGTATTTGTGAATGTTTATACTGTTTAGCCACAGAATGGCTCCTGAGAGATGGATAGTGCAGTTGTCATTCTGGCTTCCCTTCTGATGTGTAGAGTTAATGCTTCCAGGGCCAACTGCCTCTTATAGACAGCTGTAGAATTTACTGTTTAGAATGTCAAATTGGGTTTGAATGTTACTTTCTCTAAGGTTTTAGGGCAAAGATACTGGGTGGGGGTAGTTAAATCTTATGAGGTACAGCCAGACATTAGGGTGTGTGTGTTATACCATTATGGATATGTTGGGCAGTGTATAATATAACCTCTTCACATGTTTTCTCATGAATTGTTTTTGTAATGTTGATAAAGCTAGTTTACCATTTGGTTTTAGACTATCAATTTAAAAGAAATATATAAAGAAAATGTTAAAGATGTAGCCAATTTTAAAGACCTTTAACTTTTCTAAAAATGTGAAGTTTTGTACTTACCTATATCTTCTAAAGTATTATAGTATTTTTAAGTGTACTTAGCTTGTTGCCACTTTTAGTGTTTTGTTGCTTTTGTCTGATTTTTATGAATGTTCATTTTAAGACTCCTTGTTGAAATGGGACAGTTTGGAAACGTTCTTTGATAAGCCCGAGAAGAGGATTCCCTTGGGTGTTGACCTCCTCTGCATGATGTGCCCATGCATCTGAACTGCACCCAAGGGCCTTTCCCTTTTCCAAGTGGACTCCCTCACTGGAGCTGCGGCCCAGTCATCTGGAGAAGGACCGGGCCACAAGTGCTGCCTGAAGAAAAGGAACACAGGACAGCTTGTCTCACAGTTTCAAGGCTTCATGCTCAGCCTGCTCATTTGAGTTTGCATGTTTCTCTGCACTATGGATTTTGAACATTTAGATTTCTTTAATCAACTTCATTTTAACTACTAAGTAGCATTTTCTTTCTAAGCATTGTGCTTTGCATGATAGCAGGCCAAATATAGAAGGAAAAGTAAAGTTAAAGTCGGTTCTCGTTCATAGCAACATGTATTTGACATTCAGCCAGCTTTTTTCCCCAGTGATTTCTTTCATGTATTCAGAATGTCCCCTGGTATCTCTGGAGATTCCCAGAATTCCCAGCCCAGTCCTAGTGTAGAACCCTTAGGAATAACAACCTTTGATGACAGGTAGTGGCATAGTTGCCCATATCATTACAGTCTTCCTGGTCTTGTTTTTAGGAACTACATGAATGACAGCCTTCGCACCGATGTTTTTGTGCGGTTCCAACCTGAGAGCATTGCTTGTGCCTGTATCTACCTCGCTGCCCGGACACTGGAGGTAAGTGCATTTACCTACATTTTAGACTCTAGACCTTTCTCCACCCTCTAGTAATGTTAGTGTATTTGTCAAACTAGGTTCATTAGCAACAGAGTTTCTTGGTAACTGTCAGGCCATTTTCAGGTGTTGCCCTAAGAATCTTGTTGGGCTTGAAATGTTTTGGTGGTAGTGGTGGTGGTTTTTTGAGAATCCTCAGATTCACAAAGATACAGCCTCTGCTGCTGAGCGCTAGGATTAACGGTGTGCACCACCATACCTGGCCTTGGAGTTCTTAAGGAAAGTGACATGATAACATTTGTATTCACAGATCCCTTTACCCAATCGTCCACATTGGTTTCTTTTGTTTGGAGCAACTGAAGAAGAAATTCAAGAAATTTGCTTTAAAATCCTGCAGCTTTATACACGGAAAAAGGTTCCTCTGTGTGTTTTTGTGTGGATTATATGCTTGTGTTTGGCCAGAAGCATTTGGTTCTGAATGGATGATTATGGCTTTTCAGGTTGATTTGACACACCTAGAAAGTGAGGTGGAAAAGAGAAAGCATGCCATTGAAGAGGCCAAAGCACGAGCTAGGGGGCTGCTACCAGGGAGTGCTCCAGTTCTGGACAGTGCTGCAGGGTTCTCACCTGCTCCCAAGCTGGGTAAGTGTTCAGACTTTATTCTTCACAAGGGAGCAATTTGGAACCTGAATTTTGGTTTAGGGATATGTGCTACTACCTCCCAGTTCTATCTTGGAGTTGAGCCTGCAACTTATCTCAATAGTACTCTGGTACTGGAATCCCTAGCCCCAGGAATTGTTGTCATACTAAGAAATGTGGACAGCCTTTCTAAAATGCTGTTTTTTCCTTCCTTCCTTCCTTCCTTCCTTCCTTCCTTCCTTCCTTCCTATCTATTCGGGCGGTGGTGGCGCACGCCTTTAATCCCAGCACTTGGGAGGCAGAGGCAGGCAGATCTCTGTGAGTTCGAGGCCAGCCTGGTCTACAGAGCGAGATCCAGGACTGGCTCCAAACTACATAGAGAAACCCTGTCTCAAAAAAAAAAAGTTATTTATTATGTGTACAATATTCTGCCTGCATGTATGCCTGCAGGCCAGAAGAGGGCACCAGATCTCATTATAGATGGTTGTGAGCCACCATGCCACCATGTATGTGGTTGCTGGGAATTGAACTCAGAACCTTTGGAAGACTAGCCAGTGCTCTTAACGTCTGAGCCATCTCTCCAGCCCTCTTTCTTTTCTTTTCTTTTTTTATTTTTTTAAACAGTATCTACCAAGTTGGCTTGTTACCTGGTTTTTGGCTTGTGTTTTGTTTGTTTGTTTGAGACAGGGTTTCTCTGTGCAACAGCTCTGGATGTCCTGAAACTAACTTTGTGGATCAAGCTGCCCTCTAACTCACAGAGATCTGTCTGCTGAGTACTGGGATTAAAGGCGTGCAACACCACCACCAAGCTAGAATTTTAAGCTTAGAGTCTATGACTATATTGTTAGAACATAGAATATGATACTCTTTCCCTGGTCCCTGGGCAAAATAGGTCTGAACAAATAGGCCTATCTGTGTCTTGTGTGTATTTTCATTCTGTGTTCCAGGGTAGTACAGGTGGTCTTGTCTTTCTTTGCTAGTGTATTTCCTTTTGAAGAGGTTTCTGATTATGGTTTTAATTTCTTATTTGATTCAGTAGAATCTCCCAAAGAAGGTAAAGGAAACAAGTCTTCTCCACTCTCTGTGAAGAATGCCAAACGGAAAGTGGAGGGCCCAAAGAAAGCCAAGGCAGACAGCCCTGTGAATGGGTAAGATGCTCATGTGTGCCTACATAGACATTGAAGGCTAAGGTATCACAGGTCTAAAACTACTGTGCTCCTGTTTGCAGCTTGCCAAAAGGGCACGAGAGTCGAAGTCAAAGCACGAGCCGTGAACAGAGCTACTCACGATCCCCGTCACGGTCTGCTTCTCCAAAGAGAAGGTGTGTGCTGGGGCATTTTCTTAGGGGAGTAGGAGGGGACATAGATGTCACTTGCAATAATGCGGACATTGGTGCCTTTTTATTTTATTTGAGACAGGGTTTCTTTTCTGTGTAGTTCTGGCAGTCCTGGAACTCATTCTGTAGTGCAGACTGCTTCCCAAGTGCTTGAAGTGGATTGAAGGTGTGTGCCACCATGCCCAGTGGGACAGTGGCTCTTAACCTGATGTGGTTTTTCTTTCTCTGAATTTAAGAGTCCCTTTGCAGCCAACTGGTGGTGGTACATACCTTTAATCCGAGCACTTGGAAGAAAGAGGCAGGCAGATCTGAGTTAGAGGCCAGCCTGGTCTATAGAGTGAGTTCCAGGACAGCGAGGGCTGCACAGAGAAACCCTGTCTTGAAAAATGAAACAAAACAAAACGAAGCCCTTTGCCAACTCCTCTGCTTTGTTAGGGCTTGCCTAGGACAGGTGGCCACACTTGTGGTGACAAGTATGTTTTTCTCTCCACAGGAAAAGTGATAGTGCCTCTACCTCAGGTGGGTCCAAGTCACAGAGTCGTTCTCGGAGCCGCAGTGATTCTCCTCCAAGGCAGGTACACCGTGGTGCTCCCTACAAAGGCTCAGAAGTGAGGACCTCCCGGAAATCAAAGGACTGCAAGTACCTCACCCAGAAGTCACACAAGTCTCGTAGCCGGAGCTCCTCTCGTTCTCGAAGCCGGTCACGAGAGCGGACAGACAATTCTGGAAAATACAAGAAGAAAAGTCATTACTATAGAGATCAAAGACGAGAACGTTCAAGGTCATATGAGCGCACAGGCCATCGCTATGAGCGGGACCACCCTGGACACAGCAGACATCGGAGGTGAGATGGGTTCCTTGGTGGCTGCCCTTGGTTCCTCCCTGTTGGACACACCTTGGCTTCAGTGGCCTTGTAGCATGATATTTTTTTGGAAGTTTTCAATTGGATGGACCTTGAGGTGAATTTAACTGATGGGACAGTGAGCAAGGTACCCTTCAGGCTGGCCTGGGGAGTGCTTCACATCTGTCCCAGTTGAAGGTCCACCTCAACTACAGACCTTCAGGTAGCTGGATGGAACAGCAAAGGCACTCGTCCCCATTGGTGTGGCTTGGTGCTATTGATAAGCTGTCTCTTCACTCCTAAACTTATATTCAATTACGTTAAGCCAAGAAAGATGATTTTTCAAATGTCCACCTATATTAGGTTATACTTGTGTACATATTTTCCAGTGTTTCACAAAGAGAAAATGGCCTTAATACCCCCCCCCCCCCCCCCCCCCCCCCCCCGTTCTCTATTCATGTTGTAAATAAACATGTGTTTAATACAAGTGAAAGCTATATGTAAAAACTCAGAATTTGAATTCTGTTAGCTTAACACTTGTATAGAGAATTCTGATTTTTAAATTGTGAAGGTATTTAGGTCTGTGTTGAAAGTCATATATTTTTATCTGCAATGCTGAGTGCAGGCCACCAGCTCTAGAGAAATTTTACGAGGTTGAATAAACAAAATTCTCAGGACACTTGGGGTGTAAGACTTTGTGAGCTGTCCTTCTGCTAGTTTTCTTATGTGCATGCCTGGGGCTTGGCTGTGGGACTCAGGCATAGTGGGAGTGTTTGTGTGCAACTGTGCACTGCCAGCTTAGCTATTCTAGGGGAAATAAGAGCTGTATATTCCCTGATCTTTGCTCCCAGTTCTCATTAAAGTGTTGGATTTTGTATTAAGCTCTGTGCGTTACTGAAACCATCTGCCCTTAGAGATGAAAGGCTGTTTTCTGGAGTGCAACAGGAGGGAAGATATGACATCAATGTACAGCTCAAGGGCTTCAAACTAAGGGTCATGGTTTTATAATAACTTAAATTTTGTGTTTAGGTACAGGGACAGCCAAGAATAGGGCTCCTGGGTTCAGACTGCGATCTGAACCACTATGGACAGACAGTAAGACAGGTAAGATGAGCAGGCCTATTCTTTGGATGAGTATTGCCTGTAAAAATGTACGGGCTCTTTTGCCAGGGATCACTTCCTTAAACTAGGTCCTAGAGACAAGTATGGGCATTGTTCCCCATATCTTATCCCACCCTTGATAGCCAGAGCATCAGTGCCTCCAGGTAGCCTGCATATACTTTGTCTGAGTAGCATTGCTAGGGCTAGTCAAATCCTACTCAGGTCAGCTTCATGGTTCCCTGTCCCTACACAAAGAAGTAGCAGGTGGGTCAAGCCCCTATTTCAGTGGGGCTCCCAGGTCATAGTGACCATTGAGACCAATACAGGTTCAACAAGATATTTGCGGGCCCTGGGCAGAAAAATCAGTTCATCCTGGCATCCCCTGTCTGAGGGTGATATGATCAACCTTTCCCTCCCTCTAAGGCAATGGCTCTCAACCTCTGGGTTGCAACTCCTTTGGAGTGCAACAACCCTTCCACAGGGGTCACCCAAGACCATTGGAAAACAGATGTTTACATTACAATTCAGAACAGTAGCAAAATTACAGTTATGAGGCCTGGCAGTTGTGACAAATGCCCTTAATCCCAGCACTCAGGAGGCAGAGCCAGGTGGATCTCTTAGTTTGAGGCCAGCCTGGTCCACAGAGTTCAAAACAGCCACGTGGCCATGGCGGGTGGTGGTGGTGCACACCTTTAATCCCAGCACTCGGGAGGCAGAGGGAGGTGGATCTTTGTGAGTTCTAGGCCAGCCTGGTCTAGAGATCCAGGAAAGGCACAAAGCTATACAGAGAAACTCTGTCTCGAAAAAACAAACAAACAAAAAACAGAGTGAGATCCAGGACAGGCACCAAAACTACTTAGAGAAACCCTATCTTGAAACAAACACAAAAAAACCAACAACAAAAAATTATAGTTATGAATTCTCAATGAAAATAATTTTATGGTTGGGTGTCACCATAACATGAGGAATTGTATTAAAGGGTCACAGTATTAGGAAGGTTGAGAACCACTGCTCTAAGGGAATCCATGTAACAAAGGGTATAGAAGTCACTGTTTGCTTTGCCTTGTTCATATACTCTGCATCAAGAACTCTGTGGTTCAGGCACAGTGATACTGTTGTGCACTTATCAGTTTGATGCAGGAGGTAATACAGCTTTTTCATCATCATGTATAATACTCCAGTAACGTTTAGATTTTAGATAAAAGTTTAAAAAAAAAACACAAACAGTATGTTTTGTGTTAGAATATTTTCCTTAACTATTCAGTTTAATTAAGAAGGGGTTTCCAGGGTTGGGGATTTAGCTCAGTGGTAGAGCGCTTGCCTAGCAAGTGCAAGGCCCTGGGTTCAGTCCTCAGCTCTGGCAAAAAAAAAAAAAGAAGGGGTTTCCAACTGTGATAGCACATTAGCACATGCCTTTAATTTGAGCGCTTGGGAGACAAAGACAGATTGATTTCTATGAGTTCAAGGCCAACCTGGTCTCTTTAATAAGTTCCAGGACAGTACATAGTGAAACCATGTCTCAAATAAAAAGTGGAGTTGAGGAATGTAGCTCAATTGAATGCTCGCTTAGCATGCCCAAAGCCCTGGGTTTGATCCCCGCACTATATAAACTAGGTGTGGTAGAACATGGAGGCAGACTTGGGAATATCAATAGTTTTAAGATCACCCCAAGTTATGTATTGAGTTTGAGGCCTCTTTCAGAGGACCCAGGTTTAGTTCCCATCACCTATACTAGGAGGGTCACAACCATCTATAACTCTTGTTCCAGTGGATCTGATGTCCTTTTCAGGCCTCCATTGAAAACACCAAGCTTGAACATGGCGCACATACATACATGTAGGCAAAACGATTACAATGAATAAATACATCTAGTAAATTTAATACTAATAAAATTTTAAGCCGGGCGGTGGTGGCGCACGCCTTTAATCCCAGCACTCAGGAGGCAGAGCCAGGCGGATCTCTGAGTTCGAGGTCAGCCTGGGCTACCAAGTGAGTTCCAGGAATGGCGCAAATCTACACAGAGAAACCCTGTCTCAAAAAACAAAACAAAACAAAATTTTTTTAAATAGACAATGTTCAACAAGCATCATAACTAACTGTTGTGTTAGGATAAGACATGAACTGGCGCCCGGAGGTGGTGATGGTGGTGGTGCACACCTTTAATCCCACCACTTGGGAGGCAGAGGCAGACTGATCTCTGTGAGTTCAAGTCCAGCCTAGTCTACAGAGCAAGTTCCAGGACAGCCAAAGCTACACGAAGAAACCTTATCTCGAACTGCGCCTCCCCGTCGCCTCCAAAAAAAACAAAAATAAATAAAGACATACATACGTTGGCTCTGGCACTCCACCATTGAGCAGTTACCCTGACTGGTACAAGCCAGCTAGTATTGGGCTTCTGTGGCCCAATGTTAGGGCTCCTCAACACAGGCTGTAGTGCCTTAGGCCACTCAGGCACTTAAATGCTCCTCTATCCTCTGAAGAAAACACACACACACCTTCCCCTCAAATCTACCAATGATTTTTCTTTTTTCTTTTAAAAAGGGTTTTGCTTTGTAGACCCAGCTAACCTAGATCATTTTCCTCTGCTTGCTGAATGCTGGCATTGAAGGCACACTATGATCTATCTGATCAGGGTGTTGGGAACAAACTAAAATCCTCTGCAACAGTAGGAAGTGCTCTTAATTGCTGAGCCAGCTCTTCAACCCCACCAGTGCATTTTCTTTGGGTTTTTATGAAGAATTGATCTTTGTAGTTTCAGTTCTGCCTTGCCAAGATTGGCTCATACCAGTAGTACGTTGTCACAGTGTCACACATATGTACCCATGTTTCATTGCCACCATGGCCAAGCAGCTGTTCTATGCTGGTTGGGCCCCTTCTGTTTTGGCCTGTTGAGGTATAGGGATCTCAACAAGCTTGGCATTTCATACCTCCCTAAAGATCAGAAACTGACTAATTCTGGGATTGGGGAAGGAGGATGCTGATTGATCTGTTTCCAAGACGTGGGTTTCCACTTGCCTGTTCCCCTATTGGTCCCTGACTCTCCTTATCTGAATTGTTCTCAACATCATCATCTCTCTGATGGATTTATTTATCTCTTTGGATCCTTGGTTTAAGTCTTCCATTTTAATCTGACTGAGTAGAGTGCAGGAAGATAAACAGATCATCAAGTAACAGGTGATCATGTGGAGTGAGGACTGGAAGCACCAAGATGAAGGCTGCAGTCTAGAAGGCACCATTTTGCACTTTGTGGCTAAACCCAGGGGAAGAGACTGTGTATAAACCTTCCTGTTTGGGTTAGTGCAGTGTATGCCTCAGTGGGTTAAGTGCTTGCCACACTAGCCTGACAACCTGAATCAGATCCATGTAATCCACATAAAGGTGGAAGCCGAGAACTGACTCTACAAAGTCATCCTCTGACCTCGACATGTATGTTATGGCATGTTCATGTGCACGATGTGCCTCCTCTCTCGAAACACCATTAGAAAAGACAGGTGGGCTGTGGTGGCTCACGCCTTTAATCCCAGCACTCTCGAGGCAAAGGCAGGCGGATCTCTTAAGTTCAAGGACCGCCTGGGCTACAGAGTGAGTCCCAGGAAAGGCACAAAGCTACACAGAGAAACCCTGTCTGGAAAAGCAAACAAAACATAAACCTTTGTGTTTAAAAATCTCAGGGGGGTGGGTTGGGGATTTAGCTCAGTGGTAGAGCGCTTGCCTAGCAAGCACAAGGCCCTGGGTTCGATCCTCAGCTTAAAAAAACAAAAAAACAAACAAAAAAGTCAGGGGCCTCGAGAGATGGCTCAGAGGTTAAGAGCACTGACTGCTCTTCCAGAAGTCCTGAGTTCAATTCCTAGCACCCACATGGTGGCTCACAACCATCTGTAACCAGGTCTGGTGCCCTCTTCTAGCCTGTAGTCATACATGCTGTATACATATCTTAAAATAAAATAAAAATCTCAGGCATCACCTCTGGAAGGTAGGGTGTATACAACATCACTTTGTGACCTCAGTTATAGAGCCAGGACTAGAGACTGCAGTTTCTGATCTCATTACTGATTTATGCTCCTACTACTAACTGTCAAATAAAAGAGACCCTGAGTCTTGGACCTTTCTTAAAGCTGGTGCCCCTGTCCATCAGGGCTGACCGGCCTTTCTGAGTGAGAGAGGTATAGTTTGAAATGCTAGGCTCTTGGTGTGGGAAGCAGCACAAAGGCTGCTTTAGGTTTTGGGGTAAAAACGTGTGAACAAACAACAGGCAGAGGCAGGCCGAGCTCCGTGAGTTCGAGACCAGCCTGGTCTAGAAAGGGAGTTCCAGGATAACCAAGGCTCTGTTACACAGAGGGACCCTGTCTGGAAAAAAACACAAAAATTAACGTTGCAGGGTTTCTTCCCCCATCCCTCCCAAGGTACACGATTAGAACTTGTTTGCTTTAGAAACGGTCCATGGGGATTTAGCTCAGTGGTAGAGCGCCAAGCGCTCGTGCCTGGGTTCGGTCCTCAGCTCCCGGTCCATATAGGATTTAGGACTTCTCACTTGAGATTGGCGGGAAGAGGTGGCTGTCAGGTTAAACAGGGCCACAGGAGCAGTATGTTCAGGAACACCACGGAGTTCCTGAGAAACAAAGAAGCCCTGCGAGTTCTACTTTGCCCCCATCATAAGCCCAGGCCTATTCCTAAACCATCTCCTGTCCCAAGAGGAGGAGCTCCAAATTCTTTCGTCGCGGCACCGCGTCATTTCCGCAGTCATACGGGCGCTGTGGAGAGACGAAACAACAAAAATACTGCTACAGTCCACGCGTGCGCACAGAGCACTATCGGGCATTGTGGACTGATGTAGGGTTTTGGTTGTTTTTTGTCTGGAACCGACGAGCTGCTGGAGAACTGGGGCGGAGAAATTGCTAGCGGGTGCCGAAGAGATGGACTGACGCAAGACGGGCGCCAGAGGGCGCTGGGTAGGGTCAGGGTGGGGCAGAACCCTTCCTCCACCTTACAGACCGGAAGTAGAGGGCGTTGGGTAGGCTCAGGGTGGGGCGGAACTGTTTACAGACCGGAAGTTCTCAAGGTCAGAGGCACAATGAATGGTCAGTTCTAACTTCCGGGGTTGGGTCTGTGGGTCGGAAGCTTGAAAGCTATAGGCTGTAGGGGAGCTGGAAAAATGAGAGGCCACCGGCCGCTGTCGGTCTGGTTCTGTTTGGTGCGTTCGAGCGTTGATACTACCCCGCGCTGTGGGTCGGGTGCCTGAGCAGAAAAAGTGGGTGGGTGGCTTGCGGGAGTCGCGTTGGTGGAGATAAGTAGAGGCAGGATTTAAGCCAAGAGGACGTTTGAAGATGCCTCATTGCTGGTCAGGGGAGTCCTGGGTGGTGGGGGTATGTGAGGCATGCGGCCTGGCCTGCCGGTGACAACTAATAACACTGTCCACTGCTTCTCCATGACCTCAACTGGTACCTGTATTTTAGCTTTGAGCACCTGTGGCCTGGCTGTCAACTCACCATGTTCCTGGCGCGCCTGACTTCACAGCTGGTCAGGGCTGTTCCCTGGGCAGGTAAGAGGCCCCGTGGACGCGGAAGCCACGCCAGGGTTGGGGATGATCGGCCCAGCTTGCCTTCAGCAGTCTTAACTTGATACTGGAATTTTGGGCCTGTCCACAAACTTTTCCCTGCGAACTTCGATGTATGAAGGGGTACATCACAACTTTAGGCTAAAGAAGAAGGTCCAGGTTTTCCCGTTTTGGGTGTACGTGTTGCCCACGTCTGAGTAGTAGTAGTGTTCTGATCTGGTGTGGTCTTACCAGTAGCGACTCTGTTGTTTCCCCTAGGTTTCAGTCGTTCCTGGCCTGGCTCCGGGGTGATCGGCAGCCATGCTTTTCAACCCCTTTACAGTTTGCAGCCTGCAAGCCTAAGTCGGGCTGCCTCCCTCCCTGGTAAGGGGTCCCAGTTGGAGCTTGAGGAGTTCCTAGTCCCCAGGAAGATGTCCATCAGTCCACTAGAGACCTGGTTGACTGCTCGATACCTATTGCCCAGACTGAATGTTGGGGTTCCAATGACTGTGGTTCCCTCCCACTACTACAAGTGTCCGCCCAGCCAGGAGGAGGAAGCCAAGCAGGGAGTCAGGGACGTCTGGGATGCCAATCCAGTGCAGTGCAAAAATGTGCTGAAGATCCGAAGACGGAAGATGAACCACCACAAATACCGTAAACTGATCAAGAGGACACGGTTTCAACGGCGTAAAGTCCAGGAAGGACGTCTGAAGAGGAAGCAGGTGAATATGGGCTCTCCCTTGGGCCTTGATTGGTAATGGTTGAGAGTGCTTGGCTTGCTGAGAATGAGTTGATTGCCTCCTCTGCCCTTGCAGATCAAGTTTGAGAAAGATTTGAAGCGCATCTGGCTGAAGGCAGGCCTGAAGGAAGCTCCTGAGAGCTGGCAGGCCCCAAAGATCTACATGAAGAACAAATGAACCTGGGGTCTCATCCCTTTGGTCCTCTTCCTGCTGCAGACCCATTATAATAAACGTTGGAAAGACTGAGTTATTCTGGGCTGGCATAGAGCTTCTTTGGTCTGGTGGGAACTCTCTCGAATAAGAACAGACTTCCATCTAGGAACCCAGACACCCAATCTGACTAATTTGTGCCTTCTGAAATGACAGCCTTGTGTAGAGATATGTGCTTTGGGATCACTGTGAACACTTCCAGGGAGGTGGGCTTCAGTGTGAATACTGGTGGCATTGGAGCTGAGGGGTATCTGTACTGGGGTGAGTGGTGATTTGATTATGAAGTGAGGGATGGTTTGAGAGTGCAAGGTAGGGAAGCAGAAAAGGTCAGGTTTCCCGAAAGATGCACATGGTCCCTTTAGGTGATAAGCCCTTTAAGTTGCTTGTCCTGTTGGCTGGGATGGTGTCATCTGGCCACAGGACAGGGTATTACCATTGGTGCCAGCCTTCCCAGATGCTCCAGCCACTTTTTGGCTCCTCAGCCTCTCCTGTGTTCTGAATTCTTCAGTGTGGGTGGGGGCACTAATCAGGAAGGTTACCTGAACAGTGTGTTGGTAAGTTCAGTGTTGAGGGCTTACCAAGGAAGATGCTGTTTAGAGTTTTAGCTTGAGGTAGAGACTCTTATGATTCCAGTGTCCCTACATTGAGAGGAATGTATACTCTGAACAGTTGGAGGCCTGGAAGGCCCCTAGCCTTGTATACCAAGGTATGAGGGAGCTAGGTATAAGCAGGGGAACCTGGATAGTGCATCTGTTGTGCCTTCGCATTTACTCTGCTCTCTGATAACTATCTCCAGAGTTAACAAATCTAGGGTAGACTGGATGATATTGATAAGCAAATGTCCCTTGGTATCCAGATGGGCCCCTGCTCAACACATGTGAATCAGTGAACGGGTTTCCAAAAGGCATGTTCCCAAAAGGGCATTGTGGTCTCTGCTTTAAAGACTGAAGCTAATTGGGTGGAATGCTAAAAACCTCTAATATTTTACTAGCTGTGTGTTTACTAGTGACCAGAAGGGGGCAGTAATGAGAGATTCTTGGCATCCCATGGACCTCTTGGCTGAGGACCAGAGCAGCTGGCTGAAAGCTCCTTTCAGGACCCCCCAGCTGTGATACTCTCCCTGGGCCTGGGATGAGTGGAACAGGGTCCTAGGGCCTGAGGGTCTAAGACTAAACCTTGGTGAAGGGTAGCCTGCCCTCTCTGAGCTAGTTCTGGCCTAGTCTGACTCTGCAGCCCCCTGCCTTCTGCTGGCACTTTTGGCTGTCTATAGCTGCTCCTGGTATTTCCTTTCAGCCCTGCCCAAGAGCTGCCCTGTGGCTCACCCCACACTTCCTTCTAGAGGAGAAATGAGGTTTCAATTCTACTGTTTGGAGTTAAGCTTCCAGATCATCGAGAGGCCTATAGGGCAGGAGACCCAAGTGGTTCAGCTACCACACACAGTGTGTCAGCTAGAAAAGAAGAGGCCCTAAGCTACTTCACCTTGTGGTTCCGACACAGTAATACCTTTTTTGGGTGTGTATGTGTGTGAGAGAAAGAGACACAGGGTCTCTGTACTCAAGGCTGTCTCAGGACTCACTGTGTAGACCAGGCTGGCCTTTTAAATTCAGAGATCCATCTGACTCTGCCTATTGAGTGCTGGGATTAAAGCCATGCACCACCATGCTTGGCCCAAGGGTAGTGGTTCTTAACATTGCCTAAATTGTATCTGGAGACGTTTTGGTTGCTAGAATGGGGATTAGAGATGGCAGATATTACTGGGCTCCAAGACAGGAATACACTACCACACAATTCCACACATACCATCAGTGCTGAGAATGAGATTGTTTTCTTTGTCACATATCATGGGTCACTGCGTGAGTTATCCCTGTCCAGTCTCACCCCCCACACCCCTAGTGCTTATGGCTTGGAAAACTTTACCCAGCCAGGATCTCAGCAATTTGGGGATTATATTTTTATCTTTGCAGCTCTTTCCAGGCCACAAGTGGCTATCCTTTCTTTCCTGTAGGGCCTCCACCCTGCCTTCTACCTTGTGGGATGCATAGCCCCTTGGTATATCCCTGTTCTGGGAAGATGCTATGAAGGAAGGCCTATGATTTGGTTCTGCTCCTAACTGATCAACCTGGCCCCTCCTAGCATAGTCATGGTTTAGATTCCTGCCAGGCCATGGTTGCTAAAAGTAGTCTTCAACCCATGATGGGTACCCCATCTTTTTTACCAAGACTAAAAGCTGATAGCTACCTTAGTGTGTCCTTTTGTGAGCTTATGTCCACCACATGCCTGCACAGCCAGCAGCATATTTGAGTACCTAGTGTGTTTCCTAACCAGTAAATGTGCAGGGTCTCCACATACACAAATCCTAGCTCTGCTGAGGAACTTTGGTCAGGGCACTGCCAACTCAGAAACCCCTGCGTGGTATACAGTACAGCTGTTAGATGCAAGCCTGACTGACCTTCCAATGAGTTTTACTTCCCACTGTCAGGGAAGTATGTGGCTGGCAAGGACAATATGTTCTAGATAGAGCAGAGCCTAGGAGGAGGATGGTCTTATTGCCATTGTGTTAGTCCATGGCTTGGGCTGTCCTGGCAAGGGCATGGGTTAGGGTTGGAAGGTGGGAAAACATCCCTGTGTCTAGGGCTCATGTTGATGCCATAGCAGGCTTTCTTGGACTGCCAGTCCCCAAATCATGAGATATAGAGAATTCTTAGTAGTTTTGAATGCTCAACCTTGTCTTATGCTTGTCCATCTAGCTCTTAATTTAACCTGTTTTTCTTCATCTATGTTTTGCATTGAGGATTTTACCTTTCTTTCGTTCTGTATGTCCTATTTCCCTGCTTCCTCCATGTTTGGCTGGCTGGCCCCTTGCTTCTCCCCACCTCTCCTAAGATTCCTCTTCCTTATTCTTTTTGCCTGGCAGCCCCACCTATCCCTCTATTGCCTAGTTATTGGCTGGTAAGCTTTTTGTTGTTGTTGTTTTGAGACAGGATCTCTGTGTAGCTTTGGAGCCTTTCCTGGAACTCTGTATCCCAGGCTGGCCTGGAACTCACAGAGATCCTTCTGCCTCTGCCTCCCGAGTGCTGGGATTAAAGGTGTGTGCCACCACCACTCACCTAGAAAAGCTTTTTTAACATGATGAGCAGGAATCAATGAATGAAGGGCCTGGAGCCATTTATGCTTTTCAAAGACATGTATTTATTACCTATTTCCTTCAACTGTACCTTCCTAACCTTCCGAAACACATGATTTTTGTGGCAGAACATTTTATTTTCAAGCTACAATACACCTGGACAGTATGATTCTTTTGTCCTCTGATGTCCAGGTATGCACCATGATACCTTGCATGCACAATTATAAACCTAGAACCAAAGAGGAGAACTCTGAAGTCTGACTTTATATACTCACTCAAACCATGAAATCCCAAATAAAGTAATTCTGGGCATTAAATCTCGAGGGAGCTTCCTAGTTGGTAAAGTGCTTGAGATACTTACATTTTCTCCATGAGGATTAAGGATCTTGTCCTTGAGACTATTCCATACTTTGCCCTATGTTGTACTTTGCCATTATTCAGCTGTATCCTTTACAATACAACTAGTGAAAGAAAAAAAAGGGGTGTGCGGCAACTTCTATAGGTAGGTAGGAGAGAACCTACCCTGAGTTACTGCAGGATAGAAGACCACAAGATAAAAGGTAGCCGGAGGGTGTTATGCAGACAAAGGGTGACCGTGTAGACAAGGGGACTGTATAGACCAATAGTGCTGCATAGATGGCTAGAGGCACTGTGGCTGGAAGAAGCATCAAGATCCTCCAGCCTTGGTTATGCTGTCTAGTTAACACCATATTTAGCACATACAAGCCATTTCTGCCAAGTCTTGCCAGAATTCCTTTTTGGCAGATCACAAACAATAAAATGTAGACAGTAGAAAACCTGGAGAGATGGTCAGCAATTAAGAGCACTGTTCTTGCAGATAACTTGAATTCAGTTTGAAGACATTGCCTTTTGGGTTACTTTTGCTTTGCTCATTTCTACAGAGCAATGAGAATATTTTTCAGCAACTTCAGCATGGATCCAATAATACTTTGGGTTATAACCCAATAGTACTTTTTGGTTTTTCGAGACAGGGTTTCTCTGTGTAGCTTTGCGCCTTTCCTGGAACTCGCTTTGGAGACCAGGCTGGCCTCGAACTCACAGAGATCCACCTGCCTCTGCCTCTGAGTGCTGAGATTAAAGGCATGTGCCACCATTGCCCAGGGACACACTCTAATTTTATTATTGTTATCAAGAGAACTTGCTTCCTGTTTGAAGATATGAAACACTGTAGATTTATTATTTATTTTTTCCTTCTGGTCCTACAATAAGCTGCTTCTAAGGAGCCATTATTTGTTTTTCAGAGAAACCAGGGTCTGAGCACTGGGTGAGTTGCTGCTCTGGGACTGCTGCATGGTTCTTTTTGGTTCTGTTAGTTGACAGAGATAGAAAATACATGTTATAATGACCAACTTAAATGCACAATATGAATTCCATGCATCTATGTAATTGATAATTGAGCTAACAAGGTCTTATCAAGGTCTCTGTAGCTAGCTAGATAACTCCATATAAGTTGTTCAGACCCATCCTGTTTATCTGTAATTTCTCATTCCAACTAGCAAGGATCTGGGTTCCCCATCTACTACCCCTTGGCTTTTCAGGTTCCATGTGCATGCATGTACAACAATATCAGAATGGCTGACAATTAAGATACAGTCCATGAGTGCAGTTCTCTGCCTTCAGCAGCCTGGCAGACATGTTCCTCAGATACCATGCCAGCATTCTCCCTTCAATGCTCTTATACCATTTGTAACACATTAAGATACTTTTGGCTGGGCGGTGGTGGCGCACGCCTTTAATCCCAGCACTCGGGAGGCAGAGGCAGGCCGATCTCTGTGAGTTTGAGGCCAGCCTGGTCTCCAAATCGAAAGGCACAAAGCTACACAGAGAAACCCTGTCTTGAAAATCAAAAAAAAAAAAAAAAAAAAAAAAGGTTACAGGCAGATCTCTGTGAGTTTGAGGCCAGCCTGGTCTACAGAATGAGTTCCAGGACAGCCAGGACTGTTTCACAGAGAAATTCTGTCTTGAGAAAAAAGAAAGAAAAAAAGATACTTTTGTGGGGCTGGGTGGTGGTGGTGGTGTACACTTTTAGTCCCAGTACTTGGGAGAAAGAGTCAGGTGAATCTGAGTTCAAAACCAGCCTGGACAACATAGTGAGTTCCAGGACAGCCAGAGCTTCATAGGTAAACCCTGTCTCAAAAACAAACAAACAAACAATAAAAAGATACTTTTGTCACATTTGGCTTTATGTCTTAGCAATTCCTCTCCAGCCTCCTAAGCAAGTTTCATTTTTAATTTACATATTTAAGATTCATAGCTGGTAGCCACAGTGGGGAGGCAAAGGCAGGCAAATGTCTGTGAATTTGAGGCCAGCTTGGTCTACATCAGTGGTTCTTAAACTTCCTAACGCTGCAACATTTTAATACAGGTCCTCATGTTGTGGTGACCCTCAACCGTTGCTACTTCATAACTGTAATTTTGCTACTGTCATGAATCATAATGTAAATATTTTTGGAGATCGAGGTTTGCCAAAGGGTTTGCAACTCACAGGTTGAGAACCTCTGGTCTATATAATGAGATTACATAGAGAGACTGTCTCAACAACAACAACAAAGATTTGGGCCTGAGCATTGTGGCACATACTTGTAATTCCAGCACTTGGTAGGTCGGGGCAGGAGAATCACGTGAAATTCCAGGCTATCCTGGTCTACATAGTAAAGTCCAGGCCAGCCAGTGTTATATAACATAGCAAGACCCTATCTGATAGAGGGTGGGTGGCAGTGAGATGGCTTAGTGGGTAAAAATGCTTACCCTACAAGCCTGATAATTTGAGTTTGATCCCTGGAACATGGTGGATAAAGAACCAGTTCCCAAAAGTTGTCCTCTATTTTAAAATTGATGGATTGTGGCCAACAAGACAGTTCACCAGGTAAAGGTGCTTGCCACCAAATCTGAAAACCTGAGTTCCATTCTCAGATGCCACAGTTCTTTGTACATTTTGACATGTACGCTGTGACATAGATGCCACAGCATACACACAAATGGATTGGTGGGGTGTCAGTGGTCAAGTGCTTTGAGGACATGTGTAAAGCCTGGTGTTCAATCTATAATGCCAAGAAAATAACTTGCTGTGTAAACCAGGCTGCCCTCCAGCTCACAGAGATCTCTTTGCCTCAGGCTCCCAAATGCTGGGATGTTAGGTTTGTGCCGTCATGCCTGGATTTTTGCTTTTTGTTTTAGATGATGTCTCACTATGCAGCTTTGGCTGATTTGGTACCCACTATGCATACCAAGAAGCTTTGCCTCCTGAGTGCTGGGATTAAAGGTGTGTGCTACCATACCTGACACAATAACAAGAAAACTGACGAGGTCCAGGAAGGTGGCACACTCCTTTAATCCCAGCACTCTGGACCCCAGTAGAACCAACAGACATTCAAGTGACTATTTCTAGGAAGTGGGTTAGAACTCATAGAGAACATTCTGGGGGTGCAGTTTAGTGGTGGAGTGCCTGCTATGATGTACAAGGGCTTGGTTTCAACTCCTTCATGAAAATCTCCCTAACCAGATTGAGGGTAGAATGGTGAACGTTATGGTCTAGAGTGTATGTGAACCATCTATCCTCCACTTCTTGGACATGAAGGGTCCAAACAGATCCTAGCACAATCCAGATGGACTTTTGGCCCAGCAGTTTGTCCATATTGGCCCCTATCATACCCAAACCTTACTGAGAAACCAGGGGCTATCCTTACAAAATGAATGCTTGTTTCTGCTCCCATGGAATTGTATTGGTCCCCCACTGCTGTACAAGAAGTCGCATTTGTTACCTCACAGTCCCATGGTCTAGCCCTGCTCAAAGTCTCAAAAGCCTGATGTCAGAGTATCTCCAAAGACTGGTGGCCCACTTCTAGGCCACCTGCAGAATCTGATTCCTCCAAGTTGTAGGGATGAAGACTTGGCTGGGGTCTAGGACTTTCTCAGCTCTCAAAGGTCACCCTCAGACCTTGTTGCCCACCCAGTGGGATTCTTAACTCTAGGGAACTGCTCCCCCTGGATTGGAGGGAATAGCTCTTTGCATCTGCTCTGGTAGAAGCTTTACCACCAAAGCAGGGACATTTTCTCACTTTTAAATGTTATGTAGCCTGATCAAGTGTGTATATGACTGTGCTGTCTGCTCACACTCACACAGGGGACTCCATGGTGCAGACACCAATGGCCATAGTCTTGTGGATTCTTAGAAATCTACTCACCATGAGGACTTGATAGGGACCATTTTCTTGTCTGTCCATGGTAGCTCTAAACCACTTCAGTATTTCTGTGTGCCATCAGGCCAACCTCTAGCCAGATGGCTATTCTTGTTTTATTTTAAAACAGGTTCTTACTGATGGTGATCCTCCTGCTTCAAACTCTTGAATGCTGTGGTAACAGGCATGTGCCACTATGCCCATCCATTTCTGTCATTTAGAAATGATCATAAGGGGCTGGAGAGATGGCCTAGTAGTTTAGAGCACTTGCTCTTACAGAGGACCCAGGTTTGATTCCCAGCGGCTAAAGGAGGCTAAAGGATCTGATGCCCTCTTCTGGCCTCTGAGTGCACTACAGGTAGTACACAGCCATTTACAGGTGAGACACCCATACACAAAAAAATATATTAAATATTTTTTAAATGATCACAAGCCAGATGTAGTGGTGCATTCTTTTAATCCTAGCACTTAGTATGTAGAGGCAGGTGGATCTCTGTAAATTGGAGCCCAGTCTGGTCTATATAGTGAGTTCCATGACAGCCAGAGCTATGTAGAGAGACCTTGTCTCAAAAAAAAAAAAAAAAAAAAACAAAAACAAAAACAAAATAAAAAAAAAAAAAGCAAAATAAAGGCTGGAGAGATGGCTCAGAAGTTAAGATCACTGACTGCTCTTTCAGAGGTCCTGTGTTCAATTCCCAGCACCCACATAGTGGCTCACAACCATCTGTAATGAGATCTGGCATCCTCTTCTGTATACATAATAAATAAATCTTAAAAAAAAAATAAGGGGGCTGGAGAGATGGCTCAGTGGTTAAGAACACTGGCTGCTCTTCCAGAGGGCCTGGGTTCAATTTTCAACACCCACATGGCAGCTCACAACTGTCTATAATTCCAGTTCTGGGTGATCCAACATCCTCACACACAGACATACATGTAAGCAAAAAACCAATGCACATAAAAAAAAAAACCAGTTGATTAAAATAAAATAAAATAATGAATAGATGATAAAAAATAAGTATTCTGGTCTATCAACAGGGCAAGGGCTGGTGCATCCATCTAATTTGAGTGCTTGGTGGGTGCTCAGTAAGTGCTGGCTAAATGAAGACCAATGTGGGTCTCTATGGATGAGTAACAGTGGGTGCAGAAGCTGCTCTCAGTTTGTGCCTGTATCTGGTCTGACTATAGTCCTTGGGACCATAAGAAGCCTGTGGTGGGGCAGTTGGGCCTGACTGAATCTCTGGTCCTGTGGTTTTTCTTCCCAATGAGCTGGGCTGCCTGGAATGTCCAAGTCACCAGGAATAGCAGCCAACATCAGATTCTTAGTTTTTGTGCCTAGTGGGCTGGCTGATACCTCTTGTCTGGCCACACCCCTAAAAGAAGGAGATAGGTCTAGGGCTCTGGGTTGGCTGAGGCTTTGCCAAAGTACCACGAGGTCAGTGGTTTTGCTTTGCCCTGGTCTGTTCTTTTCCTACAGGGACAAAGATTCTAGATGGGGCTGGGAAGCAAGGGATAGGGAGCTGGGGGCTCCACAGTAGACTGAGGAGCTGGAATGGCCCAGGCCCTTGACTGTGGGAGGGGCAGGTGGCTTGGTTAGCAGCCCAGGCTGCCTGCTTGGCTCCAGTTCTTGTCTGTGGCTATTTCCTGCTTAAGGATGTGGGGGGGGGGGGTTGGGAGGAGGGCAAACAGACCTCTGCTGTCCATCTTGACTCCTCTGGCCTAAAGTAGAGGATAGGATAGGGGAAGAAGGTGTTGGCCAAGGGCCATCTGTTTCCATGTGTGTCTCTAGGGAGTCAAGGCTCCCATAGATATCAGCATCTGGCCTGTGACCTGGAAATAAATTATTGGGATTTGCAGTTTGAGAATTCCCCAAGTCTGCAATCCCTGAGTCTGCAAAGGGAAGACCTGGGCAGAGGTATGGAACAGGTGTCCCAGACTCCTAATATACTCTTCCTCTGTCTTCTACCTTGAACCTGGTCACCACTCATATTTAGGATCAGGCCTGGGTCACCTCTGTGACCTTCTAACACCTCTGTGTTTTTCCTGAACACTCTCCTTCCATGGAAAGAAACAGGATAGAGGATAGCTTAGGACAACCATGGGAGAGTGGAGAGGAGAGACAGATATAGCAGCAGTGAACCTCCTGAGTGTGGGGTAGAGACACACACTGTGGCAAGTGAGGCATCCACACCACTTAGAAAAGCAGAAGGTAAGGCCAGAACAGGGGAATTGGGGGATGGCCTGCTGGGTGGGACTTGTTTTTCCAGAATAAAAGGCCCAGAGAAGAGCTGGGGGCCAAGTTCATGCTCTGCCTGGCACAGATCCTGGATGGCTGGCTCCCTTAGGTACTGAGGGACTTCTTATAGCCTCATAGCTGGTCCTCCCTGTTTCCCCCTCCCCTTTAATAGCCAGCTAGGCTGAGGTCCTGGCTTGTCTGAGGACTTGGGGACCCCACCCCAGCCTCCAGGGATAGGGCCTGTACCTATTACTATCCAAAGAAGTGGCCTAGACTGCTTAAGGGCTTCTGAGGTTTTTTGGATTCTTTTCCTTTCTTGTTCTGTGGTTTGCTTAACTAGCAGGAGTGGGCTGGTACACAGTGCTGCTCTGTTATTTTCCATTTGTTTATATGATTTTGTTTTCCCAGAGCTTCAAATTTGTGCTTTCTGTTGGGAGAGCTCCACTCCCCTTTCCTCCAAGTAGAGGTTCCCAGATCATAGCACTTCAGTCCTGGTTTCAGGACTCTGGGTTTGCCTTATGAATGTGGACAACTCTAGTTGTGTCCTCAGTGCCCAGAGGTCCTACCACTCGCCTCCCTGATTGGCTGTTCTTTGTTTTGTTTGAGACAGGGTCTCACTATATGTAGCCATGGCTGCTCTGGAATTCACTATGAGGACCATCTTAGCCTCAAACTCATAGAGCTCTGCCTCTGCCTCTCAAGTGCTAGAATTAAAGGAGTGGGCCACTGTGCCTGCCTTTCTTGATCCTAGAGATAAGTGGACCATAGTGCCATCATGTGGTCCTCAGGTAGCCCACTATGGTCCCAGAGAAGGGCATAGTAAAGTCACCCTTATCTAAATTGGAACTGGAAGAGCCACCTGATCTGGCAAGGAGAATACAAGAATAGAGAAAGCAGCCCAGGTTTTCTGGTCTGGCTGACCACATGGGAGAATGTCAAAGCCAGGGATGCAGATCATTCACCTTCAAACACCAGTTCTGCTGCAGCTCAGAAAGTTTACCAGATGCTTGGCACTCATATGGCCTCAGGAATCCTCACATTCAGGCCTCTTCATCTGTCCTAGGACTGAGCTACTGCCCCACCCCAGGGATGACCGGTGACTGGCTGAGCATTTACTCAGACCCTCCCACCTTCTAGGCCTGGACCGGGTGGCTGCAACACAACAGGCCAGCCAAGGATGGGGGAGGCCAACAGTAGAGCTGCACAGTGGGCGGGGCACAGACCCGGCCCACAGCTCCGTGATGTCAGCGGGTGCTGGCAGGGAGAGGGGGTCGGCTGTTTTTCTGGAGAGTTAGAGCTGAGTAAGACAAAGCACAGCCCGGTCCCTTCCGGCGCCATGGAACTGCTGTCCTGTGTCTTGCTGTGGAAACTGGTGCTTCTTCAGAGTGAGTGTGAGAGATGGGACTGGGTGTGGGACAGTGAGTTGATGAACTCTCTGTGTTTAGGCTGGGAGGGGTAGGGAGCACTCATCAAAGAAAAGGACCAGGCTGGTGCCTCAAAACAGCAATTCACTTTCAATCATGAAGCCTTAAGGTACTCTAACAAAAATCCCAGGGGCCCTAACTAGGGAGGATGTAGCCAAGGATGCCTCCCGTACCCATTCTTTGTGTGCTCAGGGTGCAGTCCTCCCAGATGTGGGGAGGGAAGTCAGTGTGGCCGACAACTAAGGGCTAATAGAGTCTGTTCCAACGCCTTCTTCAGGGGCCCCAGGCCTGCCTACTATGGCCTGCTGACCAGGCACATTTTTCCTAGAAGCCTAGGCCCTAAGCCACTTCTCCACAGCACTGTCTTGGGCCAGTGGTGGCAGATCAGGACTTACTCCCCCTGTCACCTGTTGAGACTGTAGCAAAGGGCTTGCTGCACCCAGGGTGGGGTGTGTAGGACAGGGCTATGAATGCCTGAGGTGGGAAGGTTCCTAAAGGTTCAGCACAGATGCATATACTACTGCTGGTTGCCTCAGTGTCCTGCTGGAGCAGTTCGGAAGGACTTGTTGCTATAATGTGGCAATGGTTACTTCAAGTTCACAGTCAGAACAAGACTGCATAGAGTCACATCCTTCCCTACTACTCATGACCAGATTTCTTGGTTTCCCATTTACCAGAGCCGTTTGTACAGCCAGGAAGGTGATACTAAGGGTGTTGCTGGCAGCTTCCCTACCAGAACTAGTTAAGCGGGCATGATGGCAACAAACTGCCAAGACTGCGGGAGGCCCCAAGGGGTCTTCCGGCTGGTGGGTCCTGGAAAGCAAAGGTGAAAAATGCCTACAGCTTTACTCTTTCTCTCCTTACAGGCCTTGAAGTCCTTCTGTACTCAGGTTAGTGTCCCATACCCATCTGTGGGCCAGGCCCCTTTAGGGTCGGTCCACTTCTCTCCTAACCCATCCTGCCTCCATCTTGACTTTTGCCGTTGACTCCCTCTTCCTGACAAGGACCCTCAGGGACCGCAACAGCCAGCAGCTCTGTGGTGTCTGAGTCCGTAGTGAGCTGGGCAGCCGGAACCCAGGCGGTGCTGCGCTGCCAGAGCCCGCGCATGGTGTGGACCCAAGACCGACTGCATGACCGTCAGCGCGTGGTCCACTGGGACCTCAGCGGAGTCCCGGGCAGCCAAGGACGCCGACTCGTGGATATGTACTCGGCGGGTGAACAGCGAGTGTACGAGCCGCGCGACGACCGCCTCCTACTGTCGCCTTCTGCCTTCCACGACGGCAACTTCTCACTGCTCATCCGTGGTACGCAGTAGAACCGTGGTGGGGCTGAAACTTTGGCAGGAGTAGAAACATTGGCAGGGGGCGGACACACACCTTTGAGGAGACTAGGCCTATGAAAGGGTGGAGCCTTGGAAAGGCGGGGTCAGAACCATTTAAGGGAGGGCCTATGGAGGAAGATGGGTCCCAACGCTGAGGTTGTCTTCTGCGAAGCAGCTGTGGAGGAGGGAGACGAAGGGGTGTACACCTGCAACCTCCACCACCACTACTGTCATCTCTACGAGAGCCTGGCCGTGCGCCTCGAGGTCACCGATGATCGTGAGTGTGCCCCTCACTCTCCTTTGCTACTGCCATCCCTGCCCCACCCAGTCTTCCCCTTCCTCACCTCTGCGGGGCAGTGATCTGGCTGCCTCTCTCAATGCATCCGCAGCCCTGTTAGCTCGCACGTACTGGGACGGTGAGAAGGAAGTGAAGGTGGTGGTCCGCGGTGCGCCGGCTCTAATGACTTGCGTGAACCGTGCGCACTTGTGGACTGACCGTCACTTAGAGGAGGCGCAGCAGGTGGTCCACTGGGACCGACAGCTACCTGGGGTGCCACACGACCGTGCTGACCGTCTGCTTGACTTGTACGCATCTGGCGAGCGCCGCGCCTATGGGCCGTCCTTCCTGCGTGATCGTGTGGCAGTGAACGCCGACGCTTTTGCACGCGGCGACTTCTCCCTACGCATAGATGCTCTGGAACCGGCTGATGAAGGAATCTATTCCTGCCACCTGCACCACCACTACTGCGGCCTGCATGAGCGCCGGGTCTTCCACCTACAGGTCACGGAACCCGTCTTGAAGCCACCTGCTCCTGCCTCTCCCGGTAATGGGTCTGGCCACAACAGCACTCCTGGCCCAGGTGTGTGCAAGTGTGCAGCCTGCAGGCACCGAGAAGGGGTATTGCTGAGAGTATCTTCCTTCCTTCCTTTCCTTTTTTCTTCCTTCCTTTTCTTTCTTTCTCTCCTTTTTTTTTTTTTTTTTTTTGAGATGAGGATTGAACCCAGGGCCTTGTGCTTGCTAGGCAATCGCTCTACCACTGAGCTAAATCCCCAACCTCCCCCCCTTTTTTTGTATTGGTTTTTGTTTTTCGAGACAGGGTTTCCTTGTGTAACCTCAGCTGTCCTAGAACTAGCTTTGTATACCAGGCTGGACTTAAATTCAGAGATCCACCTGTCTCTGTTTCCTGAGTGCTGGGATTAAAGGCATGCTCCACCACACCTAGCTTATGGAGGGTTTCTGATGCTTGCTACTTCCCTGTAGATCCCACGCTGGTAAGTAGATCCCGAAGCCACAGTGTCATCAACGTCATTGTCCCAGAGAACCATGCACATTTCTTCCAGCAACTGGGCTATGTGTTGGCCACGCTACTGCTATTCATTGTGCTGCTCATCACTGTAGTCTTGGCTACACGCCATCGTCACCATGGAGGTAAGTCAGGGCCCTTAGAACAGAGGGGCCCAGATTGGCTGAGGACAGTGAGACCGACTTGATCCTCCTGTCTTCACAGGATGCGAGACCTCAGACAAAAAAGCTGGGAAACTGAAGGGGTGAGTTTGCCTGCCCAACCCTCCTCCCAGACCTGCCCTGCCCTGCCCTCCTACACTGCCATCTCCCTTTAGGAAGGATGTGAACATGATGGAGTTTGCTGTGACCACAGGGGACCAGGCTCCTTATAGGACTGAGGACATCCAGCTAGGTAGGAGTGAGGACCACAAGGGTCCAGGGGAAGTGCATTTTTGGGTGGGACTTATTCTTTTCTTCTAACCAGATTACAAAAACAACATCTTGAAGGAGAGGGCTGAAATGGCCCACAGTCCCCTGCCTGCCAAGAATGTGGATCTGGATAAAGGTGAGCAGTGGAGGGAGACCCCAACATTCCCCCATCCCATGTGTGACTCTACCCATTCCCAGGACCCTTTGGATAGGAGACTTCTGCCATCTTTTCTGAGAAGGCCTTGGGAAGTCATGCCAAATGTCTTCCCTGACTTTCCCACTGGAACTAAGGGACAGAAAGTAGACACTAGCCATTTTCTTGGCTTCCAGAGTTCAGAAAGGAGTACTGCAAATAAGTGGATCCTGAGCTTCTGGCTGGGCCAGTAGCTCTGTATCAAAGGATGTCTCCATGACCCTCCTGTGGCACTCCTGGATTCTTCTCAGTGGCTGGTCCCGCTTTCCTATAAACTTGGCCTGAACTTGGCAGAGCAGCTGCCTTCACTTTGTTCTTCTAAGAATCACCCTCATCTTGGTGAGCAACTGTGGGTTCCCTAGGGACTCTGATATAGTATAGTTGCTGCCCACTGGTTGGGAGTACAGCCTGTGCCCACTGGTGGCTGTACTCCCAACTTTGACACAACAGACATAGATCCCTTGTTAATGTCCACCAAATGGACAATCTCTCGTGGCTTCTTCCTGCTAGGGCCAGAAAGACACTTAACGATAGTTAAGTCACCAGTTCAACACGTTAGCCATTGTCTTGGGGAGCTTGTCTTCCTGGATGCACTATGCCTATGCATTACTCAGAGCCCTGCTGTCATATGTTCTGACTTGTGGGCCCATCTTGCTGCTTTGGGCCACTTGGAGCTGGCCCATTGCCCCTTTTCTGCTTCTGATCCCTTTCTGCTGAATACCTTCTAAGAGTTGCTGGGTATCATGTGACTCTTGGCCTTGACATCCCTCCCTTTCTGTGGTCCGGGATTGGAGCTCCATTTGTCCTCTATTTTGGCTGAAGATGGAGGAAGAGGGTTCTGAGTGGCCTATGCTGCCACATCAAACAGCTCCTACTGGGGAAGTTTTCATGTCATAATAAAAACACATCTGATTTTTAGCCTTGGCCCTGCTATTCCTCTTCTGTTCAGGGAGGACATATCTCCCAGGTGCTCTCATAGCCTTCATTTGAGTTCCATTGTCCTTCCCTACCCCCTCCAGTGGAAGATCTATGTCTAGGTCCTTCTAGGCTCAGATGTACTATGACACAGGAGCCCATTTCTCATGGTGAAGGACTTCCGGTCCCTTTTCCAAGTGTGTGTGTGGACAGGAAGGAGGGGGGAGTATACAATGACAGAGAGGGAGATAGAACATAGAAGGAAATGGTGCTGGCCCAGTTCTTTTTTTTTTTTTTTTTTTTTTTTTTGATTTTTTGAGACAGGGTTTCTCTGTAGCTTTGGAGCCTGTCCTGTACTGTACTAGCTCTGTAGACCAGGCTGGCCTCAAACTCACAGAGCTCCACCTGCCTCTGCCTCCCGAGTGCTGGGATTACAGACGTGTGCCACCACCACCTGGCCACTGGCCCAGTTCTTTGAGAAGCAGATGCCAAGATGGAGTAAAAAGAAGCAAAGACAGGCAGGAAGGCTCTCCAAGGATACAGGTCTGAGGAGATTCCATCAGAAAGAGCCCCAAGAGGCAGGGCTTGGCCAACAGGATCAGGTATTGGTTTTCAGGTTCCCCTAGGAGCTAGTCATGACTGGGCTGTGTGACCTCAGCAGACTCAGAGGTGAAAAAGCAGCTAAGAAAGGGCACAGACTTCTATCCCCCACTCCCCTTATAAAGATTTATTTATCATGTATACAGTGTTTGGCCTGCATGTATGCCTGCAGGCCAGAAGAGGGCACCAGATCTCATTATAGATGGTTGTGAGCCACCATGTGGTTGCTGGGAATTGAACTCAGGACCATCTGGAAGAGCAGTCAGTGTTCTTAACCTCTGAGCCATCTCTCCAACCCCCTCCCACTCTCTTTTAAAAAATTTAAAAATTTGGGATTGAAGAGATGGCTCAACAGTTAGGAGCACTGGCTGCTCATCTGGAGGACCCAGGTTCAATTCCCAGCAGGCACATGGCAGCTCACAACTTTCTGTAACTCCAGTTCCAGGGTAGCCAACACCCTCACACAGACATACATGCAGGCAAAATACCAATGCACATAAAATAAAAATAAATTATATATATATATATATATATATATATATATATATATATATATATATCTTAATTTTTATCATTTTATATATGAGTGTTTTGCCTGCATTATGTCTGTGTACCACATGTGTGCAGTGCTCATGGAGGCCCAGATGTTTGTTTATTTGTTTGTCTTGAGACAAGGTCTCACTATATAGCCTGGTCTGGAACTCAGAGATGCACCTGCCGCTGCTTTCCTAGTGCTAGGATTGAATTAAAGGCACATGCCATCACATCCTGTTTTGTTTTTTTTTCATTTATATTATGTGAATGTTTGTAGATAAGTGAATGGCATGAATGTAGAGGTCAGAGGATAAGTTGCAGGAATCTATTCTCTCCTTCCTCAGGTGGGCTTCAGCCTGCACTATGTGGGTCCTGGGGTTCAAACTCAAGTCATCAGACTTAGCAGCAGGCACCTTAAATAGATGAGGCATCTTATTGGTCCCATTTCTTCACTCTTGCCCCCCTCCAGTGCTCTTCCAAGAATAGTGAGGATAGGAAAGGATGACAATCACCCACAAGGACCTCAGTGACCTGTTGAAGCATAGTCTGAGGATGTACCCCTCACACTAGTGGCCTCTGAACCCATCAGTGCTAGATAAGACCACTCCTAAAAAGGCACAAGTTCTGGCCTCATATCCACCTCTTTTACAGTGATCCAACCTGCCCCTGTCAGCATCAGCATTAGTACCAAGACTCCTACCAGGCCTCTGGCTTCTAGTTCCTATTATTTGTGGTGTCAGATGGGAACTAAGGGTGTCTGGGCTGTGAGGACCCTTGAATATGAGTGCTTCTGATCAATAGATCAGTAGCATCTTTTTTTTTTTTTTTTTTTAATAGCTGAGGATTGAACCCTAGCAAGTGCTCTATCACTGAGCTAAAACCCCAACCCCGATCAGTAGCATCTTGTGTCTGGCCAGAAGGCACTCAGAAAAAGGACTGTCTTCTTTTTCCCCCTTGAGCTGACCCTTTGAAGCCATCTTGCCTGGCTTCTTCAGGTTACTTCTGTAAAGATTCAAAGAAGAGGGCCAGCTGCTAGCAAAGGTAGTATGGGTTCCTAGGATAGCAGGCCTCTTTTGGGAGTAAGGGATTAAAGGGAAGAACTCTGCTTAGGCTGACTTCAGTGGCTTTTAGTATACATTCAATGCCTTCTGTCTAACTTCTGGGTCCTCCAGGAAGTTGTGGGGTCTTTGTGCTGGCATAGTGTCTGGGGATGGTTTGAGATCACAATAGGCACCCCTTGTCTCTATCACTGACCAGTATCCTATGCATTACCCTACTCTTATTACTGGCCAGCAAAGGGCCTTTGGCCATCCTGGAGTAGGGGAGGCCTTCAGTAAGGCTACTGGGTTAACTCTACAGGTTAAGTAAGGGGCATCCTGGTCTTCCTTGGCCTCGGGACGACACCTGGCTTTTGTTTTGTTTTGTTTTGTTTTGTTTTTCGAGACAGGGTTTCTCTGTGTAGTTTTGGTGCCTGTCCTGGATCTCACTCTGTAGACCAGGCTGGCCTTGAACTCCGCTGGCCTCCAACTCATAGAGATCTGCCGTGCTGGGATTAAGGGCAGAAGCCACCGCCGCCCAGCGACACCTGGCTGTTTTGATCTACAATGCCCAAGGCAAAATCCCTCTGGCTTCACTCGCAGCTTGGGCCTTGCCTGGACACCGTACGCACACCTGCGTCACCACTCATATTCACTCATTTGAGTTTCTTGGGAGATCCGATGGGACAAGGCAGTAGGCATAAGAACTGAGCTCTTGATTAGCGTGGGGCACAGTAAGACTCTCGCTGTCTTGAGCTAGACATAGGTATTTTTAAATTCTTGGGGAGAGCCTGAAGCACCCCAGAGTAGCCAGTGCCTCCAGATTCCGGGCACTGGGATTGGGTCGGAGAACCGGACTGATCTAGCCCGCTGATGCTCCTCTACCCCAAGGCAGATTTTATTGGCTCAAAGGGCTCATCCTCTTCAGGATCCCTCTTGCCTTCTGGGGCCGAGCGTGGCCATTTGCCCACAAACCCCTGACCTAGACGCAGCACGGTTTCCTGCCTATTAGGAATCTAGGCGAGCGCAGGGTAAGGCTCCTGGATAGGGGAACTCAGAGCCCCGCCCCACGCTATTGAACAGAGACCTAACTAGCTGCTAGGCTTCCAGAACCCGCCTGGTCCCTTCTTGTGCAAACCTAGTCCGACCCCGAACCCTCACTGCGCGTGCGTAGCCCCGCCCCACCTGCGCTACGGGCGTCTAGTGACGTCACCAGCTCTGGAGCGCCCTCTGGTGGCCTCGGGCTCAACCCCACCAGGCTGTTCTTGGAAAAGCCCGAGGGGGCGGTGGGCGGCAATAACCCTCTGAGCTGCTTCCCTGGCGCCCGCTCCGGGGCTGGCAGTGGATGGGCGGCCGCGGGCCGCGGGGCAACAGGCGGGGAACGGGTGCGAGCTGGGACCGGGCGGGGCGGGCGCGCAGAGGGGCCGCGGGGCGGCCGGGCGGGGCGCGGGCCGGCGGTTTGGGAGGACGCCCCGCGTCCAAGAGGTGAGCCGGGCCCTGACGCTGCGCGGGTTCCGCGTCCCTGTTGGCGCGCCATGGCGGAGACCAAGATCATCTACCACATGGACGAGGAGGAGACGCCGTACCTGGTCAAGCTGCCCGTAGCTCCCGAGCGCGTCACGCTGGCGGACTTCAAGAACGTGCTCAGCAACCGGCCGGTGCACGCCTACAAATTCTTCTTCAAGTCTATGGACCAGGACTTCGGGTCAGTGGGCCGCGCGGCCTGGGCGGGAGTGCTGGCCCTTTCCCGCGCGTGTGCGGTGGCTGCCGGGTCTCTGCACAGGCACTAGCTGGCACCTGTCTGCGTGGGCAGGGCTTTCGGGTTTGGGGACGTCAGAGAGCGTCCCCGGCGCCGGCAACCCTGCCGCGCATCTACAGCAGGTGTAGGTTGAGCCTCTGTGCCTTGGTGACCCTTGTTGTATGTACTCACCTGTCTGTGACAAGCTAGGGATCCGAGTCCTTGACTACCCTCTAGGTAGGCCAGAGAGTTCTGTTTGATGGACAGGCAAGGGCCCAGGCTTCCTGACCGCCATCCAGTGGAGCCCCTGTGTCCAGCTGGCCCAGGTTGGGTGTCAAGGCCACCCTCAAAGCCACACACACCCCCTTTCTCTAGTCAAGCACAGGGCCTGTTGCATTCCTTTTCTATGGGTGGAAACCCGGGGCTCATGGCTGCCCTGGAGGATGTGCAGTTTATGGGGGCTGGGATCAAGGAGAAGGGTTGGGGGTTTGTGTCTCCCAGCACCCACTGGATCTTCCAGTTGAGATGGGGCAGTATGGAACGGGTGGGTCATAGGCACTCATCTGTTTTCTGGAGCTTAGGAAAGTTTCTGAAGCCTGAAGAAAAACCTACTTGTAGAATCCCTGTGGCAAGGCCTCAGAGATCAAGGGTCACTGGAGACTAAGAAGCTTCACTCAGTATAGCCTGCCCTCTTGGTTCCTGGCTCCTGTGCCTCTGCCCTTTCTGAATCACATAGCATTTGCATTCCTGGGATGTGCTCAGGTTATCTTCTGACTTGAGCCAGATTCTAAGGTAGTGTGTTTCCTAGCTGCACTCCTGTGGTGGCTGTTCAGGAGAAGGGACTTCCTACTTGAGCTAAGCTGGGCCTCTGGGACAGTGAGCCAGGGACTGGCAGGGCAACAGAGGCCTGACAGGGCATAGCCACAGAAACCTGAGTCCATGGCTTGGCAGTGCCCGAGGTGGGGGCATACTCAGGCCCTGTGGGTGGAGCAGGTGTGCTTGGCGCCCTTGTGTGGCTGCATCTCAGGGCTTTGACATTGAGACTGTTTCCTGGATTCTATGGTTGCAGGGTCCTTGGGCAGCCCATGGGTTAGGTCAAGCTTGGACCTCTCTCTGGCCCTGGATATCTAGGCAGGGCTGAATCTGGTTTGGACAACTAAACTCTCTTGCCTACTCATTCCCTGTGCCCCAACTGCCAGGAAAAAGCAAAGGAGAGCATGTCCCCCCACAGTTTGAAGGCTGGTGCTTCCTGTCTGCCTGGAGGCTGGAGGGCTGTGCTCTGGAGATTGGTCTTCTCCAACTCTTCTGGCTGGGCCACCTCTGTGGTCTCTTCTGTCAGGGACAGGGCATCTCTGGATTAAATTTACTATTTTAGCTAAAAATCATCAGTCACAAATGTTCTCACAAACTTGTACCCCTAGGGTGTGAGTGGTGAGGAGTAGACCCAGACCTGGGCTGCTTTCTACTATATATTCTGGGTATCTACTGAAGGTACTTGTCCCTCTGCTTTGATATCCATGTTGGGTAGGGTGGGCTAAGAATAGGAACCCAGTATCAGCTCACATGGGTCCCCACTAAGCTGTGTTTGTGGGCAGGAGGTCCTGCAGGTGCCTTGACTAAGGAGATGGGGTGGTAGATCTGGATATTGATCTGGGTATTGGGTGGGTTGGGAATGGCTGGGGCATGAGGTATGGAGTTAGCAGAGAGCTCAGAGGTACAAGTTAGGTATCCTAGGTGTGTAGAAGAACTAGGAGGCAGAGCAGTTAAGAGGTAGAGTCTGAGCTAGGATGACACAGAAAGACACAAGCAACATGTCAGTAGGCCTCACCCTGACTGTGACCTGGTATTCTGATGGCACAGTGGCCTTGGGAGCCTGGAAAAGCAGCCCCTCTCCCCACATAACTGCATCCCTCATTTCCTTGCCTGAGTTCCACCTACAGAGCTCCAAGGATACCAGGATAAAGTAGCTTAATGTTGGGAGAGGGAAGCTCAGCAGGGTGGGCTGAGCTGGGCAAGTAGCCTCAGAATAGAGTCCGTGAGGAATATCCTAGTGAGTCTAGGTTTCCTGCCCCACTCCAAACCAAAGTTGGCTACTTTGTAAGGAGCAGAGTCTGCCCTGGTCTGGGCTCAATTCCCAACATGAATCTCTAGCCAATAAGGCAAAGGTCTTTGTTCCATGCCCACTTATGTGCAGCTTTTGTTCTGACCCTAGACCCCCAAGACTTAGTAACAAGGTGTCCAGGCTTCTGGTGGGCCCCAGGCAAGTGTCTGATGTTTGATCGGGTGACAATGGAGGGTCTAGTCTATGGTAGTGGAATGAGTACATTTGGTCCCTGCTACTAGGAGTAGCATGGCAGCTTGAAGGCGGGTGCTTCCTGTCTGCCTGGAGGCTGCTGCTTGCCTGATATAATACTGAGCTCATCTGCCTGACAGTTGCCCCAGCCTTTCAATCTCTGAGATAGAGGTACTTGAGCTGGAGAGAGGTAGGCAAGGGTAAGGGCTGGGAGCCTATGGGCTCTGGGATCCTCTGCCTATTGACAATGTTCTGAGGGCTCCCTTTGCCTGCTGGTAGCGCTGCCTGGGGTCATTGATTTAGACTTTGTGTTCCATGTGCTTCCCTAGTATTTATTGCGAGAGTCTAGGTAATTATAATACATTCCTTGAGCTGTGAGGAGGGACTCCATGTTCTGGGGCTCAGTGTCACATAGGATGGGTTATTAGCATTAGTCTCTGTGTTACTGTGACCTCCAAGAACCCTGGGTCCTTTTTGGCCAAGCTGTGCTGGGCTCCAAAGATCCTACCTTAGAGCAGATTTCCTCCTTGGGGTAGATCACTGGGGTAACAGGCAGAGCCCAGGGGCCATAAGGGTCTCTCTAGGAATTTTGAGGTTGGGACAAAATGCCCACAGGGTTGCCCTGAGTAGCTGTGCAGAGAGTCAGTGAAGACACACTGAGGTCAGCTTATCTCCTGAGAGGCTAGGCACACAAAACGCAGAGTGGTGCAGAGGTCTGGCTATGTTTCATTCTGTTCTTGTTATAGAGTGCCCAGGAGGCTAGACCATAGCTGTGGGCAGCATCACATACCTGTAGTGCCTACTTCTGTCTCTGCCATGGGCATTGTGATGTTTACCTCTTGCCTAGTCAAGGGTGGGGAAGGGCCAGGGTTATCTCTGGGGTCTGGGGCAAGTGCCACCCTCTCATTACTGTTCTGGCCCCCTGGCCTTCATTATTGCCCTGACACCTAGGTTTAGAAAGCAGGACTTGGGTTGCTCAGGCTGGGAAGGCTAAGGAGAAGGGTGTCTTGGTAGGGGTTGGAAGTCACAAAGTCCTCAAATTAGCCATATCTCTTGGTGAGTAGGCTCTAGCTGCTCTGGATGGGACACAGTGCCTGCTGGGGATCCAGGCAGGCCCTATTGTGGGTGCTAGGAGTTACTCATATGTCTCTCTATGGGTGAGTCAGAGAGGGTTGGAGCTTGGGTGTGGCAGGGAAAAGGCTGTTTGTGAGTCCACTTGGGGCTGAGGTTGGGGGGTAAGGTGAAGATTCCTGTCTGGGTTTCTCTTGCTGTTAGGTTTACTCAGAGACAGCTGGCCTTTTGCAGGCCCTGGTCTACCAGCTGCCACAGGCAGAGCCCTGTCATCCTCAAGAGAAACTTCACCTTATCCTGGGCAGCCCCAGGTATTCCTGTGATGGCAGCCTCTCTTGTGACTGCTTGGCCCAGGCTTCTAAGTGGAGCAAGCCACAGAGCTGTGATTTGTGATTGGGGGCAGCAGATATTAGGGGTTCTGAGAAGTGATTCTATTTGCTGTTGGGGTCCTGCTTCCTTGGATCAGGGCCCTCCCTCCTGGCACATGGGAGCAGTGGTGAGATCAGAAAAGTGGTTGGGATATACCTTCAGGCTACCCCTCTCCTGCTGCCACCTCAGCCCTGGGTCTCTACCCAAGCAAGTGGGTGGACAAGGGCCTCATTCCTTAGATAGGATGGGATGCTGCCCTGCTTGTGCTCCCTGAAATCTGCTGCTGCCCAATAGGCCTGGAGCAGTAGGCAGAGGTGGCCCTGCCCCTGGCATTGGGCCCATTAAGCCACAAGCTTGTTTCCTGCCAGGTGCACTTCCAGGACCAGTCTGTTTTCCCATCTCCATTGAACTCAAGTTTTGGGTGTGGAAAATCCCACTATGCTAGGTGGAGCTGAGTACTGGGATGAGGGGGTGGGGATTCTAGGGCCTGAGGAGATAGGTGGAGGCCTGCTCCTTACAGCTGCCCCTTCTGACCTGTCCTGGCCACTGTCCATGCCTTTTGAACACTGACCTCAGGCTTTCTGGCTTCCTTCCCAGGTCTCATTCCCTAACCCTTTGTATCCTGCTTAGGTGAGCTTGGGTCGTTTTTAACCAATCTGACCAGGGAAGCAGCATTAAGACAAGCAGGGGTGGGTGTGGTCAGATACAGCCAGGGCCTGGTTAGTTCTTTCCCTGAATGTCCTTCTAGGTCCTCAGATAGAAACCAACCATTTCCTCTTAGAGTTGGGACTGACCTTGTGCATGAGGTCCACTGTGTCTTTCTAGTTGGGCAGATGGCTTAAAGGGCAGCAGAAGCTGATATCCTTCTGGCTCTCTCACATCTATACAAGGAGTTGGTAGTCCTTGTACCTTGCTGTGGTCTAGGCCCTGCTCTGGGCTGGGGGAATATGGAAGGAACTTTAGGGTCCCAAGGGCATGGAGCACCATGAGATGCATATCATATTGACTAGGGCATATGAGTGCTCCAGAAAGGTACAGAGGGTATGTGCTGGGAAGATGAACACAGGAGCCAGTGGGCCATAGGCTGTCCCAGGCACCTGGATCATAGAGCTACTCCCCAAAATAAGGAAGTACCCCAGAGGAGCCTCAAGTGTCATATGTTTTGGTGAGGCAGCTGTTGGGTTCACAGGCATATATAGCTAGAGACAGGTCTGAGGTAAATCCTGGGGCTAAGGAAGCTGAAGAATTGGGGTCTTTCCCAGAAACTCTTAGCCTTGTCTAGGGCTAGATGCTGACTCTGGAAGTGAACAGGAGTCCTAGGCTGCCGTTCCATGAACTCTCTACATTTTTTACCCCAGTGCTGAGGGTTAGGGGCCTGAGGCCAGTGGAGAGCAGCAGAGTTCCTAAGAAGTGAATGCATTAGGTAAACCCTCAGTGATAACATATGTGGCCTGGGCGGTACCCCATTGCTAGCTCCAAGGATGGGTTATGTCTCTTAGTGTCCTTGGTGGACCAAGGTAAGGTGACCTCAGGGCCTTGTTTGCTCACAGGGTGGTGAAGGAGGAGATCTTCGATGACAATGCCAAGTTGCCCTGCTTCAATGGCCGGGTGGTGTCCTGGGTGAGTCTGGGTGGCCCTACCAGAATGATGCAGGTGGGTCTTCCTGGGAGAAGTAACTGGACAAACTGTCATCTGCCCTGGGTGTCTGTAGGGGTGGTCTTGGAGCAGATGGACATCCAGGGCCTCATTCTCCCTCCACAGCTGGTCCTGGCTGAGGGCGCTCACTCGGATGCAGGGTCCCAGGGCACTGACAGCCACACAGACCTGCCCCCACCCCTTGAGAGGACAGGCGGCATTGGGGACTCCAGGCCCCCCTCCTTCCAGTAAGGCCCCTAGCAGGGGCAGAGACCTGCCACTGCTGGGTACTTGCTACCCAAGACCTACCTGGGAAGAGTGAAGCTGACAACAGAGGGGGCCTACAGCTGGGTGGGAGGCATCTTCTAGAACTGGGGTCCTATCTGGTGGGTTGGGAACTAAGAAGCATTTGAGATACTGGCTGCCAGCAAACTGGTCTGCCCAATTCTATCTACTTCTCATCTGTGCAGTCCAAATGTTGCCAGTAGCCGTGATGGAATGGACAATGAGACAGGCACAGAGTCCATGGTCAGTCACCGGCGGGAGCGAGCCCGACGTCGAAACCGTGATGAGGGTACTATGGCTGTGCCTGCCCAGATCTGGATCCCAGACTTCCCTTGGAATCCCTTTGGTATACTGCAAGCCCTTGCAAATGCTCCACACATTCTTTCAATCAGTGGTCCTAGGGTAGAGGTCCCAACTTGGTACTACTACCTCCTGTGGCCTCAGAGTCATTGCATAAGCTTGGAATGCACAGGCCACCCTCATTCTGTGACTGCTGAAGTCCCACAGTCAGCTCCTACCCTACTATCCCTGCAGCTGCCCGGACCAATGGGCACCTGAGGGGGGACCGGCGACGGGACCTGGGACTGCCTCCAGACAGTGCATCCACTGTACTGAGCAGTGAGCTGGAATCTAGCAGCTTTATTGACTCAGATGAGGAGGACAACACAAGCCGGTAGGTGGCATGTGCATATGTCTGTGTGTGCTAGAGATTCATGCTTATGAGTGCTGGCTGGCTATACATATTTGTGCCCTGTGCTTATCTGACATCTGGCCTCTTGTTCCTGCCTCTGGTCTCCTGCTCCAGGCTGAGCAGCTCTACAGAGCAGAGCACCTCCTCTCGGCTAATTCGCAAGCACAAATGTCGTCGGCGAAAGCAGCGTTTGAGGCAGACAGACCGGGTAGGCAGCAGGTGGGTGGGGTATCTGCTCTGAATGGTGCCACACAGCCCCTCATTGGGTCCCTCCACAGGCATCCTCCTTCAGCAGCATCACCGACTCCACCATGTCCCTGAACATCATCACCGTCACTCTCAACATGGGTGAGGCCTTATGGGCTGGTGGGTGCTTGGTGGGGGTAGGTACAAGCCTAGGAGCCTTTGGGGCCTGCTCATGGCCCCTCCTGCAGAGAGGCACCACTTCCTGGGCATCAGCATCGTGGGCCAGAGCAACGACCGGGGTGATGGCGGCATCTACATTGGATCCATCATGAAGGGCGGGGCTGTGGCTGCTGATGGCCGCATTGAGCCAGGCGACATGCTGCTGCAGGTGGGAGCCATGTGGGGACTATGGGGACAAGATGCACCCCCATCCCACCACCAATCCCTGACCCCACAAACCCCATAGGTAAATGACATCAACTTTGAGAACATGAGCAACGATGACGCTGTGCGGGTGCTTCGGGAGATCGTATCCCAAACGGGGTGAGGGGGGATCCATGTGGGGGATGGGAAGGGTATGAGATAGGAGGGGTTGTGTAGGCCTCACCCATGTGATCTGCTGAACTCTACAGGCCCATCAGCCTCACAGTGGCCAAGTGCTGGGACCCAACCCCTCGGAGCTACTTCACCATCCCAAGGGGTGAGTGACCCCATGGAGGGGTGGGGTAGGGTAGGGCTCCTAGGCCCAGTCTGAAGGGTCTTTCTTCTTTGCCTCTGTGCTGTCCCCCTACTTTCTATTACCTGTCATCTGTTGCCATGTGGTAACTGTCCAGCTGACCCAGTGCGACCCATCGACCCGGCCGCCTGGCTGTCCCACACAGCAGCATTGACGGGTGCTCTGCCCCGCTATGGTACGAGTCCCTGCTCCAGCGCCATCACACGCACCAGCTCTTCCTCACTAACCAGCTCAGTGCCTGGCGCCCCACGTAAGTGGCAGCTTACAATAGCCCCAGCAGGAAACTGAGGCTGAAGGACAAGGGTCCGCCCTAGCTTTTAGCCTTGGTGCTCACCAGAGCTGTTCTTGGGATCCATCACATATGATGTGCCTGTCACCAACACTTTCACAAATATGTACACAAAGATACATGTACCCATCTCTGATAGCCCAGCCATACTGGCCATCTGGATACATTGAAGGGTTCTGTCAAGCCTGTGTTGAGGATTGGGAGGACATGGTAGCCTCTGCTTTGCTTTCCTGCTGCTTAACATAACTAACAGCTTGAGCTCTCCAGGGAGGTGTCCATGGGGGAAGGGAAGGGGACTGGCTTGCCTGTATGTACT